>NC_054373.1:161914485-162242818 GCF_017654675.1 Xenopus laevis
CCTGGAATTCCAAATACACAGAGGCCCAAACACCTAGCACTGGATTTCCAGTCCCCAAGAAGCCAGACCCCAGATGCAAAAGCACTTTTGTACTCCTTAGTACTCTAGTACTTGTGTGGATTGTAGTAAATGACCCCTATAGTGCTCTGCTTCAGTTGTAACCGAACTACGGTTCACTGTATAATTCCATCCACTCAGCTATTGGGAGAGTTGTAGTTCTATAACATCTTTAAATGGAATGCCCTAGCTCAATGATCCCCAACCTGTGGCTCACAAGCAACATGTTTCTCGCCAACCCCTTGGCTCTTGCTCCTAGTATCATCAAAGCAGGTGTTATTTTTGAATTCCTGGCTTGGAGGCAAATTTTGGTTGCATAAAAACCAGACGTACTACCAAACAGAGGCTCCTGTAGGCTGCCAGTCCACATATGGGCTACCAAATAGCCAATTACAGTCCTTATTTTGCACCGCCCAAGAAAATTTGTCATGCTTGTGTTGCTCCTCAACTCTTTTTACCTCTGACTGTTGCTCATGGGTAAAAAAATGTTGAGGACCCCCTGCCTAAGCTTATTCCTGAATAGGGTTGCCACCTTTTCTGGAAAACAATACCAGCCTTCCTATATATTTATCTATTAATAACTAGGGATGCACCGAATCCAGGATTCAGTTCGGGATTCGGCCTTTTTCAACAGGAGTTAGATTCAGGCAAATCCTTCTGCCCGGCTGAACCAAATCCAAATTTGCATATGCAAATTAGGGGCGGGGAGTGAAATTGCGTGCCTTTTTGTCACAAAACAAGGAAACAAAAAATGTTTGCCCCTTTCCACCGCTAATTTGAATATATAAATTCAGATTCAGTTCAGTATTCGGCTGAATCTTTCGCGAAGGATTCGGCCGAATCCAAAATAGTTGATTCGGTGCTTCCCTATTGATTACATTGGGATCAACCATAATTTTTACCGGCCAGGTGGCAATCCTATCCCTGAAATGGGCCAAGGGCAGGTAATTGAAGGGTTGAAAAGTATACCTTCCTTTTATTATTTTTATAATATCTTTATTGTAAGTGCAAACCTTTTGTCCTGCAAAAACTACAGTTCCCAGCATTAAATATGTCGATTAATTTCTTCCCTGAAATGAACAGGTTCCAGCTAATAATAGCCCAGTGACCTCTACTCCTCCTGGTGCCTGGAGAGATAGGCTAAGTCAATAGATGAAAGGCATGGGACTGGCAAGGTAAATGAAAGGCACAGGCAAGGGCTGACTCTATGACATGGAATCAGGGAGGGCATTTGAATTGCTGAACATCTGGTGCAGAATTTCATATGTAATTCCAGAGAGGGGAGATTGACTGCTGGGAGCAGGACAGACAGGAGACAGGGGAGGGCAGAGAGGCTGGATGTGTGAAAGTCACAGTAGCAGCAGCAGGAGATGATGGAGTGTGGACTTATTCACTGGAAATACCATGTGTCTGTGGTTGGGAGCAGCTCTATGGAAATGGGACGCGACTAATCGCTGCTGCAGGAACACTCCCGGGACATTTACTATCCTATTGCGCTCCTGTGCGTCATGCTGTGCCATTTACAATGACAAGCAAAAAGCGATCCGCCAAATTCCTGCTGCGGAGGTCCCTGAGCGAGCAGTTAAAGGACTCCACTAGCAAAGCGTGGGACCTGCTGTGGAAAAACATCCGCGAGAAGCGCCTGGCAGGTCAGTGAGTGCGTCTATACTAGTCTTCAGGTCGCAGCGACTCACCTTGAGCCGTGCGCGCACATCAGGCTGCCCCTGCGGGATTAGCAAGGTGACTGCGGCCGGGGACATGTGAGAGCGCATTACAATGTACAGACTGGAACTGCGGCACATTCTTATAATAGAATCTTAGTGATAGCAATGTGAGAGCAACACACACCTATAAAGCTACACGGCTTATTATTCTGCATTCACACGCTTTGTACCCCAGTGTATTGCTCATTCTGGCCCCAAAATCCCACTGGGGCTTATTTACAAAGATGAGCAGAGCTGTGCAAGCCTAATTCACGGTGGGGTCTTTGTATGCTGTGGGAAAGTTAAAGGAATACTGTCATGGGAAAACATGTTTTTTTAAAAAAAAAAAAAAAACACATCAGTTAATAGTGCTGCTTCAGCAGAATTCGGCACTGAAATCTCAAAAGAGCAAACAGATTTTTATATTTAATTTTCAAATCTGACATGGGGCTAGACATATTGTCAGTTTCCCAGGTGCCCCGAGTCATGTGGCTTGTGCGCCGATAAACTTCAGTCAGTCTTTACCTCTGTACTGCAAGTTGGAGTGATATCATCCAGTTTCATTCCACCCTCCAAAAATATACAGGCAGGTTAAAGGGGACCTGTCACCTGAAAAAAATATTCCAAATCCTATTTGATCACGTTTGTCAAGCAAAATAAACTTTAATTACACTGTATAAATAATTTGAATCTTGTTTCCTTCAATCTGGGAACTCATAATTATAGCAAGCAGACAGGAGCCATTTGGTGGACACTGTTATTAAGACAAGCCTTGCATCATCTCAAAATCTTGTTTGTGCACCAGAATGGGGGACCTGATGTCCATCCCCATGCCCTGGCTACACAATTAAATGGTTAAGAGAACTGGGGGAATGTGGGGAGAGCAGTGACATCTAGGAAGTGCTGAATGGAAAGTGAAACTAATTGCCTGTTCCGCCTCTATGCCTAAGGCATAGAGGAGGGGCAGACAATATTTGATTGACAGCTGAGATTTTTAAATGAGTTTACAACAGCAATAAATGCTTTAATAAAAGAAATGAATTTGGATTTCATGTTTAATTTGATAAGGACTTTTATTATACAGATATTTATATCTAGCTGACAGGTTCGCTTTAACTGGCTCCTGATAAAATTGGCACTAGTGTCTTGAGTGTGAAAAGGACCCTAGACTGTGAATGATGTAAAAGTGCAGAGGAATATGTTGGTGCTATACAAATAAAGCAGTAGTCATAGAGTTGGGCGCCAGCATCACCAGCGGCCAATTGATGTGAAATTCAAAGGTTTCCCAGTCTGCTTAGTGCATACAACCCCCATACATCTGATAGGGTTACATCTAGTGACAAGCCCTTGCCCTGACTTAATATCGTAAAGTAATGCTGTATATAAGTAGTCATAATCATATTTTTATTCTGTTACTTTTATTTTTTTGCTTCCAACTTTTTGGAGGTTTCTTGTGATTGGCTGTTTTGGGGATGATTCACAAGCAGCTGATCAATATTGTAATAATGGGGAGTAGTGACTTTATAGGTTGCAGGCCGGACCATCGACTATATCATATATTTCTATGTTTGTGTGTCCTGAAATAATACATAGCATAACACAGAAACCAGAACAGCATGTAACTTGGTCCTTGATGAATATTTGATGGTTCTCTTCAATGTTCTTTAATGTTAAGATGCGAATGTCAAGGTAGAGTCCTGCAGCGGGTCGGGTACCCGCGGGTTACCCGCAAAAACCTGCAGTACCATGCGGGTTTTTCGTTGAAGTTCAAGGTGCGGGTATACCCGCGGGTCGGCGGTTCTGCGGGTTTGCGGGTTGCGGGTCGGGCTGCGGGTCTTCTCAATATCAGTATTTGCTCCTTTTTTCTGGTCACGTCCACTTCCGATGATGTCATTTCCGGTACACAATGACAGCACTTCCGGTTTTACTCCCCTTTTTTCTGATCATATCTACGTCCGATGATGTCACTTCCGGTTTATAATGACAGCACTTCCTGATTCTTGATTGTCAGCGGGTCCGGGTTGCAGAGAAGGTACTTGCGGGTCGGGTCGGGTTGCGGGTCCAAGCGGGTAAGAATGCGGGTTGCGGGTGCGGGTTGCGGGTACGGGTCGGGTTCGGGTCCCAAAAAATTGACCCGCGCAGGACTCTATGTCAAGGTCTCTGCTTTGCTTTGATCTAGTAACTCATAGGAAGAAGTCAGCAGTTCCCACCCATTAGTACATATCTCATTACACCTTGCAGCCATGGCTAACTGATTTCTGTTTCATGAATAGAGATGTCGCGAACTGTTCGCCGGCGAACTTGTTCGCGCGAACATCGGGTGTTCGCGCTCGCCGGAAGTTCGCGAACGTCGCGCGACGTTCGCCATTTTGGGTTCGCCATTGTTGGCGCTTTTTTTTGCCCTCTCACCCCAGACCAGCAGGTACATGGCAGCCAATCAGGAAGCTCTCCCCTGGACCACTCCCCTTCCCTATAAAAACCGAAGCCCTGCAGCGTTTTTTCACTCTGCCTGTGTGTGCTGAAGAGATAGTGTAGGGAGAGAGCTGCTGCCTGTTAGTGATTTCAGGGACAGTTGAAAGTTTGCTGGCTAGTAATCGTTTTGATACTGCTCTGTTATTGGAGGGACAGAAGTCTGCAGGGGTTTGAGGGACATTTAAGCTTAGGTAGCTTTGCTGGCTAGTAATCTACCTTCTACTGCAGTGCTCTGTATGTAGCTGCAGTGGGCAGCTGTCCTGCTTCTGATCTCATCTGCTGACTGCTGCAATAACAGTAGTCCTTGTAAGGACTGCTTTTATTTATTTTTTTGTTGTTTTACTACTACTACTACTACTACTACTATAAGAGCCCAGTGCTATTAGTCTAGCAGTGTTGGGGAGTGGGACTGGTGTGCTAATCTGCTGCTCCTAGTAGTTCAGCAGCACCAACTTTAATTTTTTTTTTTAATATTCATTTTTTTTTTATTTTACTTTTTTTATTTTACTACCGCTGTAGTAGTGTATAAGTTGACCTTTTAGGCATTATTTGCCCTGTAGGCATTATTTGCACACTGTTTTCTTCAACCCGCCATCGAGCTGTGTGACCTTGTTCACATTCTGTCTAAATATCCATAATATTACCGTCTCCAGAAAAAACACCGGAGTCACTTTTTTCAAGCAGCCATAATATATTTTACGTAATCCGTATCCACCGCTGTAGTAGTGTATACGTTGGCCTTGTAGGCATTATTTGCACACTGTTTTCTTCAACCCGCCATCGAGCTGTGTGACCTTGTTCCCATTCTGTCTAAATATCCATAATATTACCGTCTCCAGAAAAAACACCGGAGTCACTTTTTTCAAGCAGCATTCATATATTTTACGTAATCCGTATCCACCGCTGTAGTAGTGTATACGTTGGCCTTGTAGGCATTATTTGCACACTGTTTTCTTCAACCCGCCATCGAGCTGTGTGACCTTGTTCCCATTCTGTCTAAATATCCATAATATTACCGTCTCCAGAAAAAACACCGGAGTCACTTTTTTCAAGCAGCATTCATATATTTTACGTAATCCGTATCCACCGCTGTAGTAGTGTATACGTTGGCCTTGTAGGCATTATTTGCACACTGTTTTCTTCAACCCGCCATCGAGCTGTGTGACCTTGTTCCCATTCTGTCTAAATATCCATAATATTACCGTCTCCAGAAAAAACACCGGAGTCACTTTTTTCAAGCAGCATTCATATATTTTACGTAATCCGTATCCACCGCTGTAGTAGTGTATACGTTGGCCTTGTAGGCATTATTTGCACAGTGTTTTCTTCAACCCGCCATCGAGCTGTGTGAGCTTGTTCACATTTTGTCTAAATATTGATAATATTATCGTCTCTAGAAAAACCACTTGAGTTACTTTTTTTCAAGCAGCATTCATATATTTTACGTAATCCGTATCCACCGCTGTAGTAGTGTATACGTTGACCTTGTAGGCATTATTTGCACACTGTTTTCTTCAACCCGCCATCGAGCTGTGTGAGCTTGTTCACATTTTGTCTAAATATTGATAATATTATCGTCTCTAGAAAAACCACTTGAGTTACTTTTTTTCAAGCAGCATTCATATATTTTACGTAATCCGTATCCACCGCTGTAGTAGTGTATACGTTGACCTTGTAGGCATTATTTGCACACTGTTTTCTTCAACCCGCCATCGAGCTGTGTGAGCTTGTTCACATTTTGTCTAAATATTGATAATATTATCGTCTCTAGAAAAACCACTTGAGTTACTTTTTTTCAAGCAGCATTCATATATTTTACGTAATCCGTATCCACCGCTGTAGTAGTGTATACGTTGACCTTGTAGGCATTATTTGCACAGTGTTTTCTTCAACCCGCCATCGAGCTGTGTGAGCTTGTTCACATTTTGTCTAAATATTGATAATATTATCGTCTCTAGAAAAACCACTTGAGTTACTTTTTTTCAAGCAGCATTCATATATTTTACGTAATCCGTATCCACCGCTGTAGTAGTGTATACGTTGACCTTGTAGGCATTATTTGCACACTGTTTTCTTCAACCCGCCATCGAGCTGTGTGAGCTTGTTCACATTTTGTCTAAATATTGATAATATTATCGTCTCTAGAAAAACCACTTGAGTTACTTTTTTCAAGCAGCATTCATATATTTTACGTAATCCGTATCCACCGCTGTAGTAGTGTATACGTTGACCTTGTAGGCATTATTTGCACAGTGTTTTCTTCAACCCGCCATCGAGCTGTGTGAGCTTGTTCACATTTTGTCTAAATATTGATAATATTATCGTCTCTAGAAAAACCACTTGAGTTACTTTTTTTCAAGCAGCATTCATATATTTTACGTAATCCGTATCCACCGCTGTAGTAGTGTATACGTTGACCTTGTAGGCATTATTTGCACACTGTTTTCTTCAACCCGCCATCGAGCTGTGTGAGCTTGTTCACATTTTGTCTAAATATTGATAATATTATCGTCTCTAGAAAAAACCACTTGAGTTACTTTTTTCAAGCAGCATTCATATATTTTACGTAATCCGTATCCACCGCTGTAGTAGTGTATACGTTGACCTTGTAGGCATTATTTGCACACTGTTTTCTTCAACCCGCCATCGAGCTGTGTGACCTTGTTCACATTTTGTCTAAATATTGATAATATTATCGTCTCTAGAAAAACCACTTGAGTTACTTTTTTTCAAGCAGCATTCATATATTTTACGTAATCCGTATCCACCGCTGTAGTAGTGTATACGTTGACTTTGTAGGCATTATTTGCACAGTGTTTTCTTCAACCCGCCATCTAGCTGTGTGTATTATCGTTTCCAGAAAAACCAACTGAGTTTTTGTTGTTGTTGTTGTTTTTTTAAAAATAATGCCAGGCAAAGGCAGGCCGCCACGCAGAGGCCGTGCTAGGGGCCGTGCTGCTATGCAATCCTGTGGCCCTAGCAAATTTCCCAGTTTTAAAAAGCCAATGACCCTGAACTCCCAAAATGCTGAAGAGGTAGTTGACTGGCTTACACAGCACACCCATCCTCTACCGTTTCTAACTTTACCACAACATCCTCCTCATCCTCCACTGCTATGGCCACCCCACGTAACACTTCCTCCACCACCGGTGCCCCTTCTTCACTGGGGTCAGAGGAGTTATTTTCCAATGAGTTTCTTGAACTGAGTAATGCGCAACCATTATTGCCAGAAGAAGATGAAGGAGATGAGGACCTTACACCAGATTTAATTCTGGCAGAGAACACGATAGAGATGGACATAATGAGTGATGAGGAGGAGGTCCCCGCTGCTGCTTCCTTCTGTGATGTGTCAGAAGAAATTGATGCATCTGAGGAGAATGATGATGAGGAGATTGATGTTTTGTGGGTGCCTAGTAGAAGAGAGCAAGAGGAGGGTAGTTCAGATGGAGAGACGGAGAGTCAGAGAGGCAGTAGGAGAATAAGACTTAGAAGAAGCAGGGAGGACAGCCCGCAGGGATCAGCAGGGCAACAACATGTATCGGCACCTGTGTTCAGCCGGCCAACGCACCCGCCATTGCCGCCAATACCGCCAACTCCGCCAACTTCTACTGTTACCGCCAGATCGCACACTTCCAAAAAGTCAGCAGTGTGGGATTTTTTTAATGTGTGTGCCTCTGACAAAAGCATTGTAATTTGCAATGAGTGCAGTCAGAAACTGAGCCTTGGTAAGCCCAACAGCCACATAGGTACAACTTCTATGCGAAGGCACATGAGCGGCAAGCACAAAGCACTTTGGGAGCAACACCTCAAAGGCAACAGGCAAACTAAAAGCCACACTCCTTCTGGTCCAGCATCTTACTGCTCTACCTCTGCTCTCCTTGACCCGTCTGAACCACCCTCCACTCCGCCTTCCACCTTGACCACCTGTTCCCATTCCCAGTCATCTGCCACCAGCCAAGTTTCTGTGAAGGCCATGTTTGAGCGTAAGAAGCCAATGTCTGACTGTCACCCCCTTGCCCGGCGTCTGACAGCTGGCTTGTCTGCACTCTTAGCCCGCCAGCTTTTACCATACCAGCTGGTGGACTCTGAGGCCTTCCGCAAATTTGTAGCAATTGGGACACCGCAGTGGAAGGTACCCAGCCGCAATTTTTTTTCTAAAAAGGGAATACCACACCTGTACCAACATGTGCAGAGCCAAGTTACCGCATCTCTGTCACTTAGTGTTGGGCCAAAGGTCCATATGACTACTGACGCATGGTCCTCCAAGCATGGTCAGGGCAGGTATGTCACCTACACTGCCCACTGGGTGAACTTGGTAATGGCTGGGAAGCAGGGAATGGGTAGCTCAACAACAACAGTGGAGTTGGTGTCACCGCCACGGATTGCACGCGGTTCTGCCACCACCTCTACTCCTCCATCGCTCTCTACCTCGTCTTCTTCTTCTTCTTACTCTGCTGCTGGGTCCTCCTTCTCCTCCTCCACACCTGTGCACCCCAGCTCCCCCTAGGCTATTCGACGTGCCAGGTACGCCGTTGTCACGCTGTCTTGGGGATGACGTGCCTGGAAAGCAAAAACCATACCGGATCTGTACTCCTGTCATCTCTGCAGTCACAGGCCGATCGGTGGCTGACCCCACACCAACTGCAGATCGGAAAAGTGGTGTGTGACAATGGAAGCAATCTGTTGGCAGCGTTGAGACTAGGCAATTTAACACATGTGCCCTGCATGGCACATGTGTTAAATTTAATAGTCCAACGTTTTGTCTCCAAGTACCCAGGATTCCAGGACGTTCTCACCCAGTCCAGAAAGGTGTCGGCCCATTTCAGACGTTCCTACACAGCCATGGCACGCCTTGCTGACATTCAGCAGCGCTACAACATGCCAGTCAGGCGTTTGATTTCTGACAGCCAGACTCGCTGGAATTCAACGCTCCTTATGTTGGAACGTCTGCTGCAACAACAAAGGGCCGTCAACGAGTACCTTTTTGAACTGGGTGGTAGGACTGGATCTGCACAGCTGGGGATTTTTTTCCCCCGTTACTGGGTGCTTATGCGCGATGCCTGCAGGCTCATGCGACCTTTTGAAGAGGTGACAAATATGGTCAGTCGCACCGAAGGCACCATCAGCGACCTAATACCCTTCGCTTTCTTCCTGGAGCGTGCCGTGCGACGAGTGACAGATGAGGCTGTAGACCAGCGTGACGAGGAGCTGGAAGCGCACGATTTCTGGTCGGAATCACCAGAACGAACCCAGGCACCTGCTGCAACGCAGGGAGAGGTGCCAGAAGTGGAGTCAGAGGAGGAAGGTGGCTTTGTGGAGGAGGAGGAGGAGGACCAACAGGAGCAGGCTTCCCAGGGGGCTAGTGGTGACCTTTTGGGGACCCCTGGTCTTGTACGTGGCTGGGGGGAGGAGACCGTGGATGATGCAGTCCTTGATAATGAGGAAGCGGAGATGGATAGCTCTGCATCCAACCTTGTGAGAATGGGGTCTTTCATGCTGTCATGCCTGTTGAAGGACCCCCGTATCAAGAGGCTTAAGGAGAAGGACCTGTACTGGGTCGCAACGCTACTAGACCCTCGGTACAAGCATAAAGTGTCAGAAATGTTACCAACATACCACAAGTCCGAAAAGATGCGGCATTTACAAACCAGCCTGCAAAACATGTTGTACAATGCTTTTAAGGGTGATGTCACTTCAGGAACTCATCAACATTCCAGGGGCAGAGGTGCCAGTAATCCTGCCACGAGCACACCTGCAAGGACAAAGCCCTTTGGCCAGTCTGTAACGTCAGACATGCAAATGTTTTTCTGTCCAAGGCAGCGCCACAACCCTTCTGGATCCACCCTCAAAGAACGCCTCGACCGGCAGGTAGCGGACTACCTGGCATTAACTGCAGATATCGACACTCTGAGGAGCGATGAACCCCTGGACTACTGGGTGCGCAGGCTTGATCTGTGGCCAGAGCTGTCACAATTTGCCATGAACCTCTTGTCTTGCCCAGCCTCAAGTGTGCTCTCAGAAAGGACCTTCAGTGCAGCAGGAGGGATTGTAACTGAGAAGAGAACTCGCCTAGGTCACAAAAGTGTCGATTACCTGACCTTTATTAAAATGAATGAGGGGTGGATCTCGGAGGGTTACTGCACGCCGGAAGACTTGTTCTGACTTCTATGCAGCTGTCCTTCTCTTCAAGCCTCATGACTCCACACACAGCTGTCCTTTAGCGTCCTCCTCCTCCCTCCGCCACCGTTACAAACTAGGGTGCAAACCCTACTGGTTTAATTTTTCTGGCCTCTGTGCTTCAGTGGCTGCAACCAAAAAACTGGCAAACAATGTCTACAAGGTCAACGTATGGCAAAAAATGACTATTTTCAGCATTTATATGGCATATTTTTTCTGGCAACTGTGCTTCAGTGGCTGCGTCCAAAAAAATGCATATTTTCTGCATTTATATGGCATAATTTTTCTGGCAACTGTGCTTCAGTGGCTGCGACCAAAAAATGCATATTTTCTGCATTTATATGGCATAATTTTTCTGGCCTCTGTGCTTCAGTGGCTGCAACCAAAAAAATTTATATTTTCAGCATTTATATGGCATAATTTTTCTGGCCTCTGTGCTTCAGTGGCTGCAACCAAAAAAATTTATATTTTCAGCATTTATATGGCATAATTTTTCTGGCAACTGTGCTTCAGTGGCTGCGACCAAAAAAATTACTATTTTCAGCATTTATATGGCATATTTTTTCTGGCCTCTGTGCTTCAGTGGCTGCGGCCAAAAAAACTGGGCAAACAATGCCTACAAGGTCAACGACGTTGACCTTGTAGGCATTGTTTGCCCAGTTTTTTTGGCCGCAGCCACTGAAGCACAGAGGCCAGAAAAAATATGCCATATAAATGCTGAAAATAGTAATTTTTTGCCATACGTTGACTCAACGTATATGGCAAAAAATGACTATTTTCAGCATTTATATGGCATATTTTTTCTGGCAACTGTGCTTCAGTGGCTGCGACCAAAAAATGCATATTTTCTGCATTTATATGGCATAATTTTTCTGGCCTCTGTGCTTCAGTGGCTGCAACCAAAAAATTTATATTTTCAGCATTTATATGGCATAATTTTTCTGGCAACTGTGCTTCAGTGGCTGCGACCAAAAAAATGCATATTTTCTGCATTTATATGGCATAATTTTTCTGGCCTCTGTGCTTCAGTGGCTGCAACCAAAAAAATTTATATTTTCAGCATTTATATGGCATAATTTTTCTGGCAACTGTGCTTCAGTGGCTGCGTCCAAAAAAACTGGGCAAACAATGTCTACAAGGTCAACGTATGGCGAAAAATTACTATTTTCAGCATTTATATGGCATATTTTTTCTGGCAACTGTGCTTCAGTGGCTGCGTCCAAAAAAACTGGGCAAACAATGCCTACAAGGTCAACGTATGGCAGTTGTTTAAAGAGAACAGTAGATTACTAGCCAGCAAAGCTACCTAAGCTAAAATGTCCCTCAAATCCCTGCAGACTTCTGTCCCTCCAATACAGAGCAGTATCAAGCAGATTACTAGCCAGCAAGCTTACTATCATCTGTCCCTGAAATCACTAACAGCTCTCCCCCTACACTATCTCTTCCAAGCACACACAGGCAGATTTTTCAGATACATTTTTGCCCTTGATCCCCCTCTGGCATGCCACTGTCCAGGTCGTTGCACCCTTTAAACAACTTTAAAATCATTTTTCTGGCCAGAAATGTCTTTTCTAGATGTTAAAGTTCGCCTTCCCATTGAAGTCTATGGGGTTCGCGAACCGTTCGCGAACCGCTCGCATTTTTGCGCAAGTTCGCGAATATGTTCGCGAACTTTTTTTCCGACGTTCGCTACATCCCTATTCATGAATATATTTCTGTAGAGAGGGGGGTAGGCTTGGAAAACTGGTGCAATATTTATGATAAGATATTGACTATTTCTACATTGACTATATTATCCTACTCTTTTGCTACTTTTTCTTCATACTCAGCCTGGTCTTCTGTGGGTTTCACCAGTTCTTTACTTTTTCTTGTTTAAAGCCCATGGGGTATTTTGTCTGGCGCTCCTTGTGCAATATTATTCACCTGAATGGCAAGCAGTAAGGAGCAGTGATAGGGGGCATTTTGTGTGCCAGGCAGGGGCAGATTAATGCACATGCCCCCCTATGCCTGGATCTGTATGCATTCAGACTAGAAGGGATGCCTGTGGATGTAGCCTAGTACCCCACATGTCATTGAACTAAAGCTTAAATAAAGAAGTTGCTAGATTCACTGCACATGCTCTGTGCTGCTGTCACTTACTGAGCTTAGGGAACGACTCAAAATATACAATACACATAGAATAAAAATGTCACAATATAAGGCTAATTAGTAATTAATACAGACAATTACTACATGGCACAGAAACCGGTGCAACTAGCATCAGAATTTAATAATCAGCCCTGTAGCATAAGCTTATATTACAGACAAACCTCCTTTTCTGTTAGCTTAGCTTCTAAACAGCTGCTCAGAGCCCACTGAGCATGTGAGTGTCACAGACACTTTCCAAGATGGTGACCCCCTGTGACAAGTTTGAAGTCCTGGATCATTGCTGCTATTGACAAGCTGAGACTTTACACAGGTGCAATAAGTTCAGTATATACAACATGGCATTTGAAGCCATGTTTATTTTTAGGGTTTTGTTCTCCTTTAATCCGCCACTGGAGTTATCTGAATTTATGATACTTAGGTTAATTTCCCCTTTTTTATATTAAAGTGGTGGTTCTTCTTTAAGTTAACTTTTAATATGTTATAGAGTGGCTAATTCTAAGCAACTTTTCAGATGTAATATTTTTTTTCTTTTTTATAGTTTTTAAATTATTTGCCTTCTTCTTCTGAAGTTATAAAATGGGAGTCATTGACCCCATCTAAAAAACAAATGCTCTGTAAGGTTTCAAATGTATTGTTATTGCTACTTTTTATTACCGATCTTTCTCTTCAGGCCCTCTCCTATTCAAATTCCAGTCTCATAATTAAATCAATGCGTGGTTGCTATGGTAATTTGGACCCTAGCAACCAGATTGCTGAAATTGCAAACTGGAGAGCTGCTGGAAAAATAACTCAAAATAACTCAAAAAACACAAATATTAGAAAATGAAAACCAGTTGCAAATCGTGCCATACTAAAAGTTGATTTAAAGGCGAACCACCCCTTTTCAATTTTTAAATCTGACATGGGGCTAGACATATTGTCAATTTCCCAGCTGCCCCAAGTCATGTGACTTGTGCTTCAATCACTCTTTACTGCTGTACTGCAAGTTGAAGTGATATCACCCCCTCCCTTTTTTCCCCCCAGCTGCCAAACAAAAGAACAATGGGAAGGTAACCAGATAACAGCTCCCTAACACAAGATAACAGCTGCCTGGTAGATCTAAGAACAACACTCAATAGTAAAAACCCATGTCCCACTGAGACACATTCAGTTACATTGAGAAGGAAAAACAGCAGCCTGCCAGAAAGCATTTCTCTCCTAAAGTGCAGGCACAAGTCACATGACTGGGGGCTGCTGGGGAAATTGACAAAATGTCTAGCCCCATGTCAGATTTCAAAATTGAATATAAAAAAATCTGTTTGCTCTTTTGAGAAATGGATTGCAGTGCAGAATTCTGCTGGAGCAGCACTATCAACTGATTGACTAATTTTGAAAAAAAAATGTTTTCCCATGACAGTATCCCTTTAAGTGTTGGCTGAAACTCACAGAGATGTGAAAGTGTAATCTAGTCACAATGGTACCACTGCAATTAATGGTACTTCAAGTCTCATTGAGGCAGGTGTTATTTTTTCAAGGTACATCACTGAAAGTCTGAATTTTTGTGAAACCTCCAGGGTAAGGATGTTAAAGCAGCATTTTATGTTGCTGGTAAGTGATGTTTGCAGACCCTGTTTTAGGATGTTTTTTTCAGTTTGGCATAAATGGCCTCCTTCACACTTCTTTTAAGCCATCTGTCTTCACAGTGCAAAGTATCCTCTTTGCTGTCCTTAAAGAAGTGCAACATTTCCATCAGATGTAGAAAGACTGCTGAGCCTTATCCTAAAGAGGTAGCACTCGCATGTTAGGCCATTCATTGTTTAGTCTTCTTAATAGATCAGTGCCAGTGCTGGACCAGGGCCCGCTCTCCTGCTTGGACCCAAACTCCCTCCCCAGGATGGAGAGAAAAATTAAGATGGAGGGAGGTAAAGGTATGGGGTGGCTGCCACATGTGTGGGGGGATGGAGGGCACAGGAATAAAAGCCCTTAAATTTACAAGGAGGGCCGTGGAATTCACAGTCCCAGTGAGCCCCAGACGCCCCAGTCTGACCATGATCAGTGCTCTCCTCACTACATCAGACACACTAGCACACAGTACACTACTGTTCTTGTTGGGTCAGGGTAGGCAGAAGAGGGACCTGCCTAGGGTGCAACAATAGGGGGGTGTGGGCAGGTACCTGTTAATGAGTCTTCTGCCAACCCCTAGTTGTTCCTCTCTGCCGCTCCCCCCTCCCCTCTGTCACCATGGCTGCTATTACAAATTTACTGCCCCTAGCCCACCTACCTATTTTTCAGGCCCCCAAAATGTCTAGAGGTTGACCTTATTTAACAAAATTTATTGAAATTATACATGAATTAGGGCCTCGTGAGGCCCCTATACCTCCTGGCCCCCCTGCAGCCACAGTTGTTACGCCCCTGTGTGAAAGTTACTAAACCTTTTTTTTTGCAAGGGGATAGTTGTTCCTCTCTTACGTTTATGTCAAACAGACCCACGTCCCACTACGAGTGAGCAGAAGACCTGGGCTGTGTGCCCACAAGTAGCAGCCAAATCCTTAATGGGACTTTATTTAGATTGCAATCAATTTAGTTTGGGTTTCCAGGAAAATGTGGTCACTTGTCTAGAATATTTTTTTATGTTGTGAGTGTCTGGTTTTAATTGAGATAAACACAGCTTAGTAACCTAATGATACATAAATGTAATGAGAAACACTTGCTAGCAGCATCTGGGTACTGGCGGAGTGTACAGAACATACACAGAAAGACAGGATCCCTCTGTTTGGATGCGCAGTGACAGGCAATTACAGAGAGGGATTAGGAACAGATGTCATGTAAACCAAGAGGCATAGTTTGGAAATGAGATCAAAATGTTAAAAATGTCTATTCTTAGAAACCCAAACAAGTTCTCATGATGCTTTGTGTATTTTTATTCTTCTGGTGCAAGCTGATCGGGAATTCCCTTTAGAGGGGAAATGTAATAATAGTGATAAAAATCCTCCAATTTGTAGTGAATATTACATACATTTGTTTTGCAATTATTTCTTATTTTTATCTGCAGTATTTGTGGCCTCGTTTACACCCCTGCATTGCACCTAGGGGTGGCACCTTTCCTAAAGTTTTTCATTGGCCTGAATATATAAAGGGGTCAGGACGGTGACATAGAGGAGGTGGGAACAGGGTGAATTAGGAGCAGGCCTATTTGTTTGGGAAGAGCTGGCTGAGGTGGGAGGTCACTTTGGAGTGAATGTCTGTATGACTGTATACCTCCTAACTGTCCTGTTTTCTGTGGGTCAGACCCGATTTTGACAGCTCAGCCCGCAGTTCCTGGTTTCTTACTGAAATGTCCCGACTTTCTCTTTGATCTCCTGCACTGACGCCAGAAAAAGATACAACGTTTCTGAAACAATTAAAATAAAAGGCTTTTTTGGCAGACAGCCCAGAACTCTCAGCAGCTGCACTTAGATACATTTGTAACAATTTAAAATAAGCAAAGAAACAATTGTAACTATTTAAGATAAACAGGTCTCTTGGGAGAACTGAGACTAGCATCTTAAAGGGCAATTCACTTTCATTAGCAAAACTGTTATAACACATAAAAGATTGCACTAAAACTCCCACAAATGTGGTAAAATTTTCATAACCTGCCACATTATGTCAAATGGACATGGTAATTCGGGGAAGTGGCCATAAAATGGGAGTGGTCAAAAATTGCCTCACTGCGCGTGGCAAACGTTTTTGTCCCTCTTTTCATTTTTCAAATGTTGGGTATTGACTGGTTTGCTGCAGGAAAATATGTTGGCTTGAGGGAGCACACAGTCTAACCACTGATACTTCCCAGATTTTATGTGTGATTGTGACTTTAAAGACCAACCCAGTGTGAATTATACATTCTACAACTTACCCACTGTCTCCCTCTATTTAGTGTTTGTAACCTGTGTCTGCCAGGAAAACAGCTTCTTACAGCACTGTCTTAGGAGCCAGGCCTGGACTGGCAATCTTTGGGTTCTGGCAAAAGCCAGAGGGGCTGCTGTAAGATGCCATAGACAGTCATTATTTATTGGGCTGGTGGGGGGCTGTTTGGGCCTCTGTAAACTTGAAATGCCAGGGCCTATTTTGAATACCAGGTCTGTTAGGGGTGATGAAAAGCTTCGGGCATGGGGTGAAGACCTTATGGACTGGAGAACTAATTGCATTTATCCTCCAGCCTACCAGGTCTTTCCCCAGCCCCTCAAACCCACAAAACTCAATAAATGGGGGGGTAGTTTTAGAGATAGATGGTTCTAGATATTTGAGTGGGGATTACATGACTTCCAGCGCACTAATGTGTAATGCCAGTATCAGCATTTGTGTGTAATTTAATGAGCATGTTTGGGTAGAAGACCTGTAGTTGTGTTCCTAAATGAGCCTTAAAAGAAATGAACCCCTGTAGTACAGTCCTGCAGCGGGTCGGGTACCCGCGGGTTACCTACAAAAACCTGCGGTACCCTGCGGGTTGCAGATAGAAGTTTCAGGAGAGGGTATAGACGCGGGTCAGTGGTTCTTCAGATTTGCAGGTCTTCTCAATAGCAAGTTTTACTCCTTTTTTTCTGATCACTCCTACTTCTTATGATGTCACTTCCTTTTTACAATGACATCACTTCCCGTTTTATGCCTTTTTTTCTGACCACGCCTACTTCTAATGATGTCACTTCCGGTTACAATGACAGCACTTCCTGTTTCTTGATGGTCAGCGGGTCGTGGATCGGGTTGCGGATAAGGTACTTGCAGGTCGGGTAGTGGGTCCAAGTGGGTAAGTATGCGGGTTGCGGGTGCGGGTTGCAGGTCGAGTTCAGGTTTAACAAATTGTTTCCACGTAGGACTCTGCCCTGTTGGAGAAATAGATTTATTAAACCTCCTTAACACCTTAGATGTATTTTCCTCATGAAATTTTCCCTTTAATATAAAATTTAATAATATTCAGCAGACACAGAGCCCCAATAATGCGCATTTAACCCTTTCCAAAAATGCATAATCTATAGGGCAGGCATACTGGGGCTTTCATGTCAGGCCTCCACCCCAGCGCCAACCCTCCTCTGCCTCACAGGGCCCCCTGCCCCAAACAAAACCCTGCACTGCCCACCTGCTTGCACATAAGCTATTCTTTTTGGGGCCATTTGAGGAGGTCAGTGAGCAGCACCCAGGGTTTCTGGCCAGGGAGTGGGTCTGGGTCATTAGGCCCCACTGGGTTTTCTCCTGGTGTCTCGTCAACCCAGTCCAACCCTGACTATGACCAAAACAATGGTAATTGAATTATGTGTGAGACACCCTGATAAATTGTCGTCATCATACAACCTGAACTGTATTTGGTGCATCAAAGGGTGGGATTTATCTTTGGGTTGGCTGGTGGAATTTAGCTTTGATTGGGTTGGACGAGTTACATTGTAAGGAATTCCAATGTTGTGTACCAGGCAGATCAGTACAGTTTAACCTAGAGCGAAATTATCTGATTTGGTGTAAGTTTGCCTGCAGCTTGAGGTTTTTTTTTACTGTAAAAGCAAAAATAAAAATCACTTTAGTACAGCTCAGACATAGCCCAGTTCATGATAAAGCAGGGACCTCCACTGAGTTATACTTCTGTACTGTCATTGTATTGATGTGGAAAGTGAGGGCACGTTATGATGGCTCTAAATGGTTGCAGGGGAGTCAACATTCTATTCTCGGGCTATAGCAATAAGGAACATGGATCTCTGAATAGCAATAATCAAACCCTAGGGATTGCTAAGGCCTGCTTTCCATTGACAGCAATAGTAAGTGCTGTGAGTTTCCACCAGCCCACAGTTCTTACAGGAAAAACAAGTCCATATTCAGGCAGCAAATGGGGAAAGAAGTCATGATGGGAAATTACCCTCTGCCATTGCCAGCACAGTATGGATTTATCTGGAAACTCGATATCCAGAAAGCTCTGAATTACCAGAATGCAATCACTCATACAGTCAATTATAAGCAAATAATTCTGTTTTTATAAATGTTTTTCTAAAGGTTTTTCTCTGTGATAATAAAACAGTAGCTTACACTTGATGGTAACTAAGCCATGTGCTTCCACATTGGTGATATAACAATCCTGTTGGGTTTATTTAATGTTTAATATTTAATGTTTCCGTGATTTTTACCAGATTACGGTATGGCGATCCAAGTAGTGGAAAAACTATTATTCAGGTCCCAAGCATTCTTGCTTATAGATCCCATACTTTTATTTTTATTCTTCCACCTATTAAGCCTCTTTTATGTTCCCATACATAAATAGGAAATGAACATGAAGTCGGCCAAATAGTTAGAAGCAGGAGGGCCCACTGACATCTGGACCCACTGGAGTTTTCCTGGTATCTCAGTAGGTCAGCCCAACGCTGGATATTGCAGAAATAGAGTAGATGACATGACAAGTCTATATTGGTGGTATATCACTATGAAATATCACTGATTTTGTCTTCCTACACATACAGTATTCCTGATAAAGCTTTTCTACTTCTTGGCTAAATTTTGCTGGATTTTGTCCCAAAACCTAATACCTTAAGAGCATTAGTGCAATGAAGGTCACTTGGCGCAAACTGCAATTCCAACAATATGGATCTCTTCTCTATTGCTCAGCACTTTAGCTCCCTGAGCAAGGTCTACTTTATCATTCAGATTGATCCTTTTCATAATGCATTTCTCCTGAAATTGAGCATGAAATGTCCTGCATCTTAAACTGGATATTTCAAAAGCAAATTGTAGAGCACATGATGGAGCTTGCATAAAAATATATCAGGTGGATCATTACCGGGACATGCATGTTTGGAAGAGGATGCGTTACATTGATTCGATTTAATATGTAAAGGTCTTGGGATGACCATGGAATGAATATCCTACCTACAGTAAAATTCCCACCAGGATTGTTACTATATCTGTTCCATATTTCCAATAAGTCATGGTAAGCTGATACTTTACAGCATTTTCTCATTGAGAGCCTCCTTGATCTTTGATTTTACTCTTTTCATTTTAAAAATCCAGTACAAAAGTGTCTAGCTTCAGGAATGCTAAATGTTTATTTTAATTTTACTTTGAATTAGAAGTTTAAATTATGACTGTAGTTTTTGATTAAAGCAATATTTTTACCCAAAAGTGATATATAGTGCACAGGGCCGGGCTGGCAATCTGAGAGTTCTGGCAAATACCAGAGGGGCTGCTGTAAGTTGCCATCAACAGTCACTATTTTTTGGGCTGGTGGGGGACTGTTTGGGCCTCTTTGTACCTGAAATGCCACTGCCTATTTTGAATTCCAATCCAGACCTGAAGTGCAGTATATTTGCAAATGTGTATATTGGATGTGTATTCAAATGAATTCCCCTGTTCAGCAAGCATACAGTAAAAACAGCCTATTCATAAAAGCAGTATCTCAAAGTGTTTCACATGGAGTCCACCATGCTTTGTTGCGATTTAAAACAGTGGGCCAAATGTTTCAAAGCAGTGGTTGTCAGATGTATTTGGTTTAAGACCCCTTCTAATGTACAACATTTGGCCAGGTCCCATTTAGCTCACAACAAGGTTGTAAACATATGAATCCATTTCTGAATCATGCCATTCATCCATAGCTTCAAGAACATTCAGTGTTTCTGTTCCTTTAAGAAAACCTCCAGACAAAAGTGCTAAAGCAATAAATGTTCTCATTTATAAAATATCTAGTGGCAGCAGTATCAAAGCAGCCCTGTCCTTACAGGTGCTCCATAATTTGCTTGCTCTGAATGATGCACAAGTGAGGTGATGTATAGGGGAAGGGAGAGGGGACACCTATTTGCCTCCCCTTGCAGCCGCTATACATAAATACAGCAATGTCATTGTTGGGACTGGGTGCAAAGTGTGAAAAACATTGGTGTGTGCCTGTTTTTTGCATTTGCACCCTGCAACATTTGTAGTATATGAGCCCTCAAATGGTAAGTTGTCATATTTAGAACAGGTATGGGATACGTTATCCATAACCCGCTATGCGGAAAGCTCTGAATAATGGGATGGCTGTCTCCCATAGACTCCCTATTAATCAAATCATTAAAATGTTTTGAAATTATTTTCTTTTTTTCTGTAATCATAAAACAGTAGCTTGTACTTGATCCCAACTAAGATATAATGAATCCTTAATGGAAGCAAAACCAGCCTGTTGGTTTCTTTAATGTTTAAATTATTTTGTAGTATACTTAAGGTATGGAGATCCAAATTATGGAAAAATCTCTTATACGGAAAACCCCAGGTCCCGAGCATTCTGGATGTGGATGACAGGTCCCATACCTGTACAGTGCAAAAAGGTCACTAGTGTACATGTCCTCCAGGGCTGGGATAAACGTTTTGCAAGCCTGAAGCCAGCAACGTAACTGGGGGGGGGCGTGCAGCCAGGCCCCCGCCCCCCTCCGTACGCCTGGAATCCGCCTGGAATCAGTGGCGCGTGAGCTGCCCTGAGGGGGTGCGGGCCCTCGCCCAATCACACCCCCTGCTCCCACGGTAGTTACACCACTGCCTGAAGCAGCAAATTAAATTGTGCTTTTAGTCTCCAGAAGGTTTTAAACATTAAAATAAAAAAAGACAAGTATAAATGGATATTAATTTGCATTGTAGTCTGGGCTGATGTCTTCTATACAGTAAAAGCAGCCTGCTTCATTATAGAAAATAGTGTCATGCCCAGCTGGGAGCAACCTGTCAAGATGATGGATGTCATAGCTAGTAGAGAGTAAAACCTGTCTGCTATTTATCCTCATAATTAGATTACACTGGATGTAATAAATGTGTGTGGTTTGGAGGCTTCAGAATCCAGCTATACTATGTATGGCTCTTAGAGTGGGTCTGCAGGAAAGACATTGTGCTTTGTAATTTCAGCACTTTCTTATTTATCCCTGTGTCTTTAACCTTACGCTGTCAATAAGTGCATTAAGTTACTATTGATGGTGGCTGGTAGAATAAGCTCTTAAGAGGGTATAATGAATTGCTGGGATAAAAGCCGGCGTTTAAGATTACAGCCAAAGATTAAACCAGAATCCTGCTCTGCATTTTTTAAAGGTATATGTGGTGTATTACATAAAAGTAAAGGTTAAATGTAGTAATTATGCAGCTATGTTTTAACATAATACACAGCATAAAGATACATTTTCCGACATGCAATTTCTAAATGAGTCACTAGGTGGCACTGTAGAAATATTCTTAAACTGACAGTTTCTCCTTTATTCCCCACCACCTGTGATTGTCTTATTTAGCTTTCTTCAGTCTCTTTATATGTCTTTGTTGCCAGTGCTAATTATTATGTTGTTCTTATATTGTGTGCTCATAATCACAGTGAGAATAATTTGACATAAGATGCAGTTCTAACAGATGTACCTTCTCCCCATTGGGATCTAATGTCATTTATTGCACTGCTGATGTTTGGAAAGCATTGCGGATATTGAAACTCACCATAGATAACAGATGAGACAGGTTGTGCTTCAACGTATCAGCATTTTATGAGATGGCTTCTGACTCACTCGTGTAGCATGTTGTGATGCTGATTAATTGCACAGGGTGATAGTTGATATCTGTATGATATCTAACAGAAATGTTGTGGGAATAACATGCCCTTTTTGTGGCCACACCTCCTAAATAACATGTCCATTTTAGAAAATATGACAGGTTATGTCTGAAATCCAAACACATTTCTGGGGGTTTTAGGGCCATGTTTTACGTGTTATTGCAGTTTAGCTAATGAAGGTGAATTTCCCTTTAAGCTGAAAGTTTCGGTTCTCTCAAGATACCTGCTTATCTTATAAGTTACAATGATATCTTTGCTTATATTCAATAATTACAAATGTATCTTAGTGCAGGTGCTGAGCATTCTGGGCTCTCCAAAAGCCTCTTATTTAATTAAAGGAGAAGGAAAGTCTTCAGGCACTTGGGGGTGCCAAATGTTAGGCACCCCAAGTGAATGTATTGACTTACCTGAAATGCCGTTCTGGTGCTCCTATCAGCAGAAAACTGCACCGGCCCGGGGTTATTCCAGCAAGCACCACAGAGCGATCCTCTTCCAGCTTCTTCTTTCTTCAAGTTTCCCAGGGCAGACACATGCGCAATTGAACAAATTGCCGACTTTTTAGTTAAAGTTCAGCTTTTTGTTCTAATGTGCATGTGCAGCCGCACGAAGAAAGAGGAAGCCGGAAGAGGTTCGCTCCATGGTGCTCACTGGTATAACACTGGCACCCCCAAGTGCAAGATTACTTTCCTTCTCCTTTAAGTTTCAGAAACGTTCAGTATCTTTTTCTGGCATCAGTGCCAGATATCAAAGAGCAAGTCAGGACAATTTTGAGCTGTCAAAATTGTGACTGTCCCGCTAAAAACGGGAGGTGTGACAGAAACATCACTGTTGATGTCGCCCATAGCAACCAATGAACAATTAGATTTGAACTGTCACCGACAAGTTTGAAAACAAAAGCAAAGATCTGATTGGTTGCTATGGGCAGCATTACCCAATTAATAAGTACTCCCCTATTAGAGTTTGTTTACTCTAGTGGTTTAGGAACCCACGTGCTGCTTCTGTCCTATGCCACTTCTATCTATACAGTTTAAATCAGTGTCCCCTGGTGGTGGTCAAACTGTGGGGCTAACTGGGGGGAGGGGTGGAGGAGTCATTTTAAGTGTTAAGGTGGCCATACACGGGCAGATAAAGCTGCCGATAACGGTCGTTTGGACCGATTTGACAGCTTATCTGCCCATGTATGAGGGCTTCCAACGCGTCTTCCCGATCGATATCTGGCCACGATATCGATCGGGAAGGTTTGATTTTTAACCGACCGACCCGTCGGAGCCCCTTGGCGCATCCTAATTCGATCGTTCGGCGATACGGCCGAACGTTCGAATTACCCCCGATATAGCCATGCCGTTAGTGGCATATCGGGGAAAGATCCACTCGTTTAGGATGAAATTTGGAGAGAATGGCTATTTATTTTCCTAGCTATGACATTAGGTGAAAACCTATTTGCTGCCATTAATCTTCCTATAAAAATGCTCACCATACTAGTGATGTACGGGCAGCTCTTTGCTATGTTCTTACCGTCCCTGAACTTACACTCGACTGGGTCGGCACACGTATATAAATTCGGATCAGGTCGGGATGGATCAGATTAGGGTCAAGTACTGGTTCTATTTTTCTTGACCCGCACATCACTATTGCCCACATTTCTTCTCTCCAGTGTTTCTACTGTATTATAGCTTCATAGCATACACAATGTTTCTGCAAAATGATGGAAACACTGACGTTTTAACTTAGTAATCATTTGAAAGCCCAGTGAATGTCTATTTAATTTATATCATGTCAGTGATACAGGGTCGGACTGGCCCACCAGGATATCAGGAAAAGTCCCGGTGGGCCGAGGTGTCAGTGGGCCCTTTTGCTTCTAACTATGTGGCCAATTTCATGGTCATTCCTTATTTCTTTATGGGGAAAATGCTTAATAATGAAAGAATAGACTAAGTATATATAAAAGACTAGGAGAATAAAGAGGTTGAGTGAGCAGAGGAGGAATAATAGTTTGGAAAGTGGGCCCACGGTCTAAGCTTTTCTGGTGGGCCCCTGGTGTCCCAGCCCAACACTGCAGTGATAACATTTTTACTGAGTCTGCAACTTCAGCTTGCAAAGTTTAAAACACTGATGAATTCCTCAGAATGATGGAAAAAAATTAATGTTGTGCAAACACAGTAGAATTAGGTCATAAAGTATATTATAATAACCTCAAGATGGCAGTTATAGCATCAGAAGGCAGGAAATCATTTGTTATTGTAGATCACAGCCATGATTCAGATATTTAAATTATAATTCACTGCAAAGCTTAATGCAGCTTCCGTTCACTACTAACAGTTTTATGATCCATGAAAATGACCAAAATGAGATGGAACATAGAAATTGAAATGTTCGTGCTGATTTGTTATTTCTGTATTGGCTTGTTTTTGTGTTTAAACAGTATATTACCAGCTATTTGTTAAGATTCTTTGTCACTAGCATAATTTCATGGATCAGTATGTCCCTTTCAAGCCGTCAACTGTTGAGGATAAACACTCATGGCCCCAGTTATAACCAGAATTTTTCTCCCATCCCAGGAAAATGTCTCATTGCATTTAAGATTGTGTCTTGTACTCCTCATGCAGCAGTTTCCTATACAAAATCAAATTCTTTGTGTCTATGGCAAGGGCAGTTGCAGTCCCAAACTCTGTCCTAGGTTAACATTACTGATATCATGGTGGGTAAATGAGACTAAAGATGGCCATACATGGGCAGATTAAAGCTACCAGTATCATTCCTTTGGCAGCTTGTATGCCAGTGTATGGAGGCTTTCGACTGGTCTCCCCGATTGATCTAGCCAAAAGTCGGCCAGATGTGGGATTGGGCAGGTTTTAATTTTCCTGCTATTGAGGACTGCATTGGCTAGTTGTTGCGGTCCTACAACCCGTCAGCATCCATTGCTGCTGGTGGGGATATAGGGGTATGATCTGCTCATTTGGTGACCTCACCAAACAAGCCAATCTAATTGTTGTGACTTAAAGGAGAAGGAAAGCTACGGAGGCATTTTATTGC
Organism: Xenopus laevis; assembly: GCF_017654675.1. Classification (NCBI taxonomy): domain Eukaryota; kingdom Metazoa; phylum Chordata; class Amphibia; order Anura; family Pipidae; genus Xenopus; species Xenopus laevis. The sequence goes on from NC_054373.1 coordinate 161,939,608, forward strand.
CAATAGATTAGCTGCAATAGTGCAAGCTAGAATGCTATATTTATTCTGTAGAATGTTTTACCATACCTGAGTACAAAGCTCTAGAAACTCTCTGTTTGTTTAGAATAGGAGCTGCAGTATTAATGTGGTGTGATATCACTTCCTGCCTGAGTCTCTCCCTGCTCTGGGCTCAGATTACAGTAGAGAAGGGAGGGGAGGGGGGAGAGGAGCAAACTGAGCATGCTCTTGCCCAGGGCAATGAGGTTTAAGCTGAAGGCAGGAAGTCTGATACAGAAGCCCATGTGTACACAATAGAAGGAAAGAAATGCAGTGTTTCTTTTGACAGGGGACTCAGAGCAACATTACTTTGGGGATTTACTGGTATATTTAAATGGACCTTTCTGATAAGGCTTACATAGTTTTAACATTTCCTTCTCCTTTAAGGTGGCATACACTGGCTGATAAAAGCTGCAGACAAGGGACTTCTACAATTTTCAGCCATATATCAATTGGACAGGTTTAATAATCTCACTAGAGAGGGGACCTCATCAGCTGGTTAATGCAGTCCTTACTCCGACCTCCTGTATTCCTTCCATTGAGATCCGATTAGTGGGCCCTAGGCTCAACCCGATATTGAACACCTCAAGGTGGGAATATCAGGGAGTGTTTCGCTCCTTTGCTGACCTCGCCACCAAACAGATCTTTGCGTGTACAGCCAGCTTTATGGTGGCTATACAAGGACAAATAATTTGGTTGGAAAATAGTGTGGCCTTCACAACCCTTTAATTAGCAATGAATTTAGGTTCTCATGTGACTGTTCAGAAACCAATATAGTCTATCTATAGCATGCATCTTAATAAATTGTTCATTTTGAGTGCAAGTTGTGAATTTAATGTGTCCCTGCCGAATATTCCTCTCTCTATGGAATCTTCCTGCCGTGACCTCCCTTTATCGGGCAGGTCGCTGCAAATAAAATGTGCGCACACGTGCAGTGCGGGGCGGCTCTGTGGGGTGCCCGGAAGGGGACCTGGAGGGGGGCCCTGTAACAGCTGCCCGGTGGGCCCTGTGCCCCCCAGTCTGACCCTGTATGTGTCCATGAATTGGTAAAGTGGTAACAGTCAGAACCAGCCACCAAGCACAGGACCTAATTACTCTTATCCCAATATTTGATCCATGGGCCATGGATGCATCACGTGGGGAAGAGAATGAAAAATCGCCAGCGGCATGGCACTCGCGGCGCGCCCGAAGTCGCCAAAGTAACTTTGGGCGAATTTGGAAAATGAAGCACCGTGAGTGCCATGCTGCTGCTGATTTTTCATTCTAGCAGGCGGAAGGCAGGGAAAAGCAGTTTGGGGAGATTAGTCGCCCCAAAGAAGAGGCGATTAGTCGCCGGGCGACTAAATCTCCCTGAATCTCTCAGTTTTACCTTACCCTTATCTTACCAAATAAATGGAATGAGTCACCCTCTCAGGGTTAGAAGACGGCACATTTTCATAAACTTTGCAAATGATAATGACTCTTTGGAGCTGCCCTGAATGAACACAAAAGACTGGAACACAGCATAGGGGAAACGCATAGAATTATCCCAGCAGTAACCAGAATGTAGCCCTTTAGAGTAGCAATAATTCCCATTCACAGAGGCTTTGAGAAGAGGATCACACCTGCTTGCTCTGTGTTTGCCTGTTGGACATGTGAAAGGATGTCTAGCTAAATACGGCTAAACATATAAAGATCTGACTGTTTATTTGCCAGAGTATCAGATTAGTTAATCCCAGGCCAGTTTGGGCACTTAAATGATGGGCCACATTGGCCTGACACCATGTTAAACCCTCGGGCCAATAATCTGATCATATGGGTCCTGTGCAGAAGGCTGCATTTGGCCAGAGAAATTAATCAATTAATTAATCTTGGTCCAGTTCAAGGTCCAGTTGTTTGACACCCTAAACGATTACATTGATGCCTTATGCCTGTTGATTCATCCAAAAAATCTGGAGGAGGCCTTGTCTACTAAAATAACAGTTTATATGTCAGTACCAGGCCCAGACTGGCAATCTGTGGGTTCTGGAAAATGCCAGAGGGGCTGCTATAAGGTGCTGGTTCGTGCATTGGTGCCTTCAGAAGTTTGTTGGATGAGTCGATGCATTCAAACCTGTCTGATTGATAACTGGCTGATTTTCTGACAGATTTCTGTCAGGGGGTCCCAAACATGGCCCAGTAAGCTGCTGATTTGGTCTGGAGGGATTGATTTGGCAGCTTTTATCAGCCCGTGTATGGACACCTTTACCTTGCAAGTTCTACAAATATGAAAGATACATAAAAGCTGGAGGTGCTGTAAACATAACTCCCAACTGTCCCATTTGAGCGGGAAAGTCCCTCTTTTGACAGCTTAACCCATAGTCCTGTTTATGTACTAGAAAGTCCCGATTTCTCTGCAAAAAAAGATACAATGTTTCTAACTTAATTGGCGCTTGGCAGAGAGCCCAGAATAGATTAAGATACATTTGTAACAGTTTTGTCCCTTGGAAGAAGTTAGACTCACAGCTTAAAGGGCAAATCACCTTCATTAGTAAAACTGTAATAAAACATAAAAACTACAGAAATGTGTTCAAACCCTCATAACCTGGAAAATTTTGTAAAATCGGCATGGTAATTAGGTGGTGTGGTTGCAAAAAGGGGCGTGGTCAAAAAAATTCACCACGCTCCGCGCAGCAAATTTTTTTGTCCCTCTTTCAGTTTCCAGACGGAAAGAGGGACAATATAGTGGAGAACAAAATAAATGTGTGTGTATGTGTCATCCTATGATAGAAAATATCTACGTAAAAGGTAATAACGAAGGTATATTTTCCGTGTATTGCTGTTTGTCAAAACAATGTTATGACACACTTAAAAACGATAACGGGAATTCCTCTCCAGAAATCTTATAGGAGCTTTTTACATTATGATGTTGCCATGAGGTGCTGCAGCAGCTACGCCCTGGCACGGTCATATATTTTAGTGAGTATGGATTACATGAATGACTTGAATTCCTCTCAGTAAAATCCTGACTTTACACAAAATGCATTTGTTCCTTTTACAAGTTGGCTAATAACTAAAAGGAAAATGTTTTTTATTTGTTAGAATCTACATACATTCACACAAACTATATATACCAATATCGATACTAATTGTAGATTTCAGAGTGCTTTAAGGCTGCACTGTAATAACAGTTTCACTATCGTTTGCAGCCGGTCACACAATACAAGGCAGTAGTAGGAATTCTTTTGTGCACTGTAATTGCTGCTTTGCACTTGTCTCTTTAGCCTCAAACCGCAAGTGCTTTTTCACAGCTTGGTCAGCCCCAAGGTATGTCATTTGAATATGTGCATTTGTGAGGAGGATTACACATGCCTCAAAAGACTTTGCCTCCACTCGGTGTACTTTTACTCAACATACAGCCTTTGATTGGCCCGCGGGGGTCATGTGAGAGGCCTGGAATCCTGAGTTGTACTGGAGCTGCTGGCACTCCTCTCTGGCTGGATGACTTTCTCATTGCAGCCCCATTCTGACTTACAGTCTAATAACCGGGAGTGGGAGGAAAAGCTCAGGGTTTTTTTATTGTAGTGAAACACACTCAGGGGTGCAGAGATGTGGAAACAGGAGCCTGCAAGTTCCGCGTCAGGCTGTAAGCGGTTAAATTCGGTATCACCTGAAGGCCAGGAGTATTATGTATGCTTTGATAAGAAAAGGAGATCCCCGTATAGAATGAGCAGGATCCTGGCACGGCAGCAGCTCCTGGCTAAGATACAACAAGGTGAGTGACTGTGGGATTTCAGCATTCCTGCTGATAAATATTCCTGTATTATAGAGATCAGCCTCCTGGCCTTATAATAAGTGTTACCATGTTGCTGCCATGGGCCATATATTGCACTGGCCTGTGCCAGGTTACTATAGTTTGCCTAAACCTGTATGTAAAGGTATGGGACCTGTTATCCAGAATGGTCGGGACCTGGGGTTTCCCAGATAAGGGGTCTTTCCGAAACTTGGACCTCCACACATTACGTTTGCTAAAAAAATCATGGAAAATCTAAAAAATTTATCTTATAAAGATAAATTATATCTCAGTTGGGATCAAGTACAAGGTACTGTTTTAAAAAGGTAATCATTTTTAAAAAATGTAGTTCATTTGATGAAAATAAAAATTTTCGGAAGTTCCTGGAGAACAGGTTTCCAGATAGCGGATCCCATGCTTGTATTAGGTACAACATTGTTTCTAACAGAAGAAGGAAAGCCCTCTGATCTAAAGCAAACTTCCTGTATAAAAGAGACAAGGCGATGTTATGGTTTATTTGCTTTAGGGTTAGGTTGGATTTTATGTTAATGGCATAGGGATCAAAAAAGAAAACTTTATTTAAAAAAAAAACTTGCACAAAGGTTATTACCAGTGGGACTTGTTTTATATTTAATAATAAGAGCGGAGCTGCCATGCTGTTTCCGCTGCTGAGGTCAGCTTAAACAGACTGCAATGAAACAGCACCCTTGCTGTCTGAATAGTTGTAAAATATGGCAGAATCCTTGCTTGGCTTTTATTAGCAATATATCTTAAAGGGTTGGTTCACCTAACTTTTAGTATGTTATACAACTTTTCAATTGGTCGTCATTGATAATTTTTTTTATTGTTTTTGAATTATTTGCCTTTTTTCTGACTTTCTTCCAGCTTTCTGACTTTCTGACTCCATCTAAAAACCAATGCTCTGTAAGGCTACAATTTTATTGTTAGTGATACTTTTTATTACTTATCTTTCTGTTCAGGCCTCTCCTATCCATATTCCAGTCTCTTATTTAAATCAATGCATGGTTGCTAAGGTGATTTGGACCCTAGCAACCAGATTGCTGAAATTGCAAACTGGACAGCCGCTTAATAAAAAGCTAAACAATCCAAAAACCTTAAATGATAAAAATGAAAAACAATTGCAAATTGTCTCAGACTATCACTCTCTGCATCATACCAAAAGTTAACTCAAAGGTGAACAACTCCTTTCATTTCTCAGACTCACTAGTATAATGACATTTAAAGTCATTTATCCATGATGCATAGAAATCAAGCACTTAAAATGAACATAGTTTAAACTGCATTTGTGATTTAGTGTGTTCTTCATTCACTTAGAGCATCCTCATCAAACTGGTGTTTATAGGACTGCTTGTTCTTATGTTTTGTGCCTGTATAAGGGGTCTCTCCAGTGTCGGACTGACCCACCAGGATACGGGAAAACTCTGATTTTCTTTGTACCGTTGGGGTCTTGAGTTTGATTTCAGCCTGGGCACTATCTGCGTGGGATGTTCCATGAACTGCAGTTTCCTCCCACACTCTATAAACATACAGGCATATGGCTTCTGATTAAATTGACCCTTGTGAAGGTGGTAGGGACCTTAGACTGCAAACTCTGCTGGGGCAGAAATATCGAACAATCTCTGTGAAGCTTTATAAGCAGGGGTGTAACTACAAAGGAAGCAGACCCTGTGGCTGCAGGGGGCCCAGGAGGTATAGGGGTCCCATAAGGCCGTAATTCTTATACAATTTCACTGAATATTGGTAAAACAGGTCAACCTCTAGACATTTTGGGGGTCTGAAAAGTAATTTGCTGTAGGGCCCAATAATATCTATTTTCGCCACTTTTTATAAGCAGAAACGTTAGCAGAATGAAGAGCAAAGGAGTCATTTAGAAATGCAAGTGCAGTGTGAAAAGTGCAATTTCGATGCAAATGGCTGCTTTTTACTCATGATGCAACGTTTTCCCCATAATGACAGTGTAGTTGTGGCCATACTCTGAGCTATGCCCAGCTCAATTATACCCGTTGCATTAAAATGGACACAGTTGCATTTGTGTTTCAGATATGGGGGGTTGCATGATTTCTGGAGCATGCGTTTAATTCACTGGGCACAAGTCTGGTGCACCTATTCTATTAAAGCAAAGAACCTTTATGAATTGTATCAATAACAAGCAGTTGGTCGGGCTCACTTAGAAAACAAACACAAATTGATTGACTTTTTCAACTTCTTCTGCTATGTTTCTATGTAATATGTGCTCTCCAGGGGGTTGTGCACTTGTAAATCACCCCTTATATATCTGTTATCTGTGTATAAATTAAAGGGGTGGTCCACCCTACAGTAACCTTTTTGTATACTATAGAATGGACAGTTCTAAGCAAATTTTCAATTGGCCTTCATTATTTGTTTTGTATAATGTTTTAATTATTTGCTGCCTTCTTCTGACTCTTTCCAGCTTTACAATGGTGGTCACTGATCCCATTTAAATAAAATACTCTGTAAGGCTGCAAATGTATTGTTATTGCTGCTTTTTATTACTCATCTTTCTATCCAAGCCCTCTCCTTTCATATTCCAGTCTCTTATTCATGCATGGTTGCTAGGGTAATTTGGACCCTAGCAACCTGCTTGCTGATACTGCAAAATAGAGAGCTGCTGAATAAAAAACTAAACAACTCAGAAACCACAAATAATAAAAAATGAAAACCAATAGCAAATTGTCTCAGAATATCACTCTCTACATCACACTATGGGGCCAATTCATTAACTTCGAGTGAAGGATTCGAAGTAAAAAAAAATCGAATTTCAAAGTGTTTTTTTGGCTACTTCGACCATCGAATGGGCTACTTCGACCTTCGACTACGACTTCGACTTCGAATCGAACGATTCGAACAAAAAATCGTTCGACTATTCGACCATTCGATAGTCCTGTACTGTACTGTCTCTTTAAGAAAAAACTTCGACCCCCTAGTTCGCCACCTAAAAGCTACCGAACCCAATGTTAGCCTATGGGGAAGGTCCCCATAGACTTGGCTAAGTTTTTTTGGTCGAAGGATAATCCTTTGATCGTTGGATTGAAATCCTTCGAATCGTTCGATCGAACAATTATTCCTTCGATCGTACGATCGCAGTATTTGCGCAAAATCCTTCGACTTCGATATTCGAAGTCGAAGGATTTTCATTCCCAGTCGAATATCGAGGGTTAATCTAAATGTGAACAATCCCTTTAAGCGTTTGTGGCAACAGTGTAGAGAAGGGGAGATTAATCCCACAAAGCCTGAAAAACCTTGGATTTGAGGGAAAAGACAACAGCTTGTGAGCTTCCTTCTTGCCAAACTTTTTCCATACTGATAAATAAGCCATCCTCTGTTCAATAATAAATATCAATTATAAACAGTTTGGGTGCGTGCTGTTTATAATTTCTAGAAATACATTCACATTCATTGATTATTGTCTCACTTGCTTCTTTGCAATGTATTGTTCCGTGCTGCACCTTTTGGAAAAAAGGTTTCATGCTCCAGTGTTCTGTATCAGGAAACTACTTCATTGTTATTGTATTTTCTGTTTCCATAACAAGAACATTAGTGGTGCCTCCAGGTCGCTATTAAGCGTTACGCTTAATAGCGACCATGATAATTAGCATTATACTCGGCAGAATAAGGTTAATGAGGCACTGGGTTTTAGTCTTATCTTGCTATGTTAATGCAAAGGGGACTGTAATACTGTTTTCTGAATAAAATGCTTACTTTTGGTTCAATACAATAAGTAACACTGTGCAAAGTCGTAAAGTTTTAGGGAGAATATTTTTATTTATCTGTTGAAAAAGTAATTACTACTTACTATAGTAAGGGAATCCGTTTTCTGTTGGTTTCCTGTTTCCTTTTTTTTTTAAACTACAGTAGTTCAGTCTTGCTTTATGGCTATACTTTAGATATATATATATATATACACTCTCTCACAAGACAATTCGGGATCATATACCCTTTGAATCTCTTTACTGCACTGCTGCTTGGAAAGCCTGTGGCTCATGAATAGTGAATGAGAGAAAGATAAGGAGGCTTGGCAAAGGAAAATGTATTGAGCTTAAAATCAGCATAAATTTATGAAATCGGAACCTTTCAGTGTTACAGAAAGACCTTTACGTCTTGTGTCAATGTAAAAAAATTATATTCTTTAAAATCAATTTGCTTTTATATGAAAACTTTTTTCTTTACACCTCACTTGACTAAAATACTCCTTTTACGTTACTCCCTGATGATATCTGATTCTCCTAAGGGTGGGACAGTTTTGTGTGTACATAAGGACAGGCTCCTGGGCACTTGCATAATTACAATGACTGCAGTCACCTTTGGTTGAAAGGTGAAAATAGTTTGTAGTAGTAATAACATTGCGGCAAGTACTGTATTTGCAGCTTGACTGTGTGTGGAATCAAACTGTTACATATATTATGGAGATTACAATGAAATGGGATATTCGTATGGGGCTGCAGTGTTTCATGAGTCTACACCAGTGATCCCCAACCAGTAGCTCGTGAGCAACATGTTGCTCTCCTACCCCTTGGATGTTGCTCTCAGTGGCCTCAAAGCAGGAGCTTATTCTTTTTGTTGTATAAAAACCAGCTGCACTGCCAAACAGAACCTCAATACAGGTTTACAATCCACATAGGGCTACCAAATGGTCAATCACAGCACTTATTTGGCACCCCAGGAAAATTTTTCATGCTAGTGTTGCTCCCCAACTCCTTTTACTTCTGAATGTTGCTCACGGGTTCAAAAGGTTGGGGATCCCTGGTCTACACTATGCTTCTGTTGCCCATGTGACATGCACCATAGGAAACAATGACATAAATCATTTCAGTGGAACAAAAGACTAGTGTCTGGACCATTGATTCTAAATGTGGCCATACACTGGGTCATAAAAGTTACCCAGAAATTGGGCAGATATTTATTGGGCAAGTTTAAAAATCCCATCAGGGTGAGGAGCATATTGGCACATTGATGCAGTTCTTACCCTGACAGCCTCAACGTTATCATGTTGGGAAAAGATCCACTCTTTTCTGACTTCACCAAACAAGCAGATATTTACATGTATGGTCAGCTTATAATGATAAGTAGCAAATTAATATTTGATAGAGTTTAATTCAGTGCGTTGGTGACCAGAAGTCAATATGTGTGAATTAGAATTGTAGCTCCTTGTCTTCCCATGGCAACTCTGCTGTGTTACAGTCATCCATACAGTCCTATTGTTTGTCCTGTCTGGCACTATACACAGTGAGCTCAGCCTTCCCCAGGTGACAAGTGAATGTTTTGGGGGAAACAAAAGCTATAGAAACCACCAGCTGACTCTATATGGTGTGGCTCCAGGTTGGGTGTATGCATATATCTCCATAGTCAAGTGACTTGGTGCAAGCTGGAGGCAACTACTAGTAAGTACAGCGATTTGCCCAATTTCCCATTTGCATCAAGAATACTGTCCAGATCTTGACTGGGATTCAAAATAGGCCCAGGCATTTCAAGTACACAGAGGCCCAACTAGTGGCTTGTAAGCAACATGTTGCTAACTAGCCCCTTGAATGTTACTCCCAGTGGCCTCAAAGCAAGTGCTTATACAATTCCTGGCTTGAAGGCAAGTTTTAGTTTCATACAAACCTAGAGTAATCCCAAACAGAGTCTCCTGTAGGCTGCCAGTCCATAAATAGGCTACTAAATAGCCAAGCACAGCTCTTGTTTGGCACCCAGGAACTTTTTGCATAATTGTGTTGCTCCCCAGCCCCCTTTCCATTTGAATGTGGCTCATGGGTATAAAAGATTGGGGTTCCTAGGTCTATGGCATTTTACAGCAATCCCTCTGGATTTTGTCAGAACCCACAGATTGCCAGTCTGGACCTGATACAGTCCTTCTGGCCCTGGTGTAGAATTATAAAGTTACCACTTCACAACGTTGCAGCCTTCTTTCTCTAAAAGTAAAGAGATGGCAAAATTGCCCTAACAAATCTTCTTAATTAAATCTAGTTGAAAGCACTGCACAATTTGGCTTGGTAACCCTCAACATATTTGCCATTCATTTGTAAGGATACATTAGAAGAAATGGGTTTTCCATGAAGGTTGATCACTCACTAATACTAATTGTGTTGCTGTTTTTTTCTCCCCATTGAAGTGAATCGTTTGCACTGACGTTACAGTGAGATCACACAATGTCAGGAGAGGAACGTGGGTAAATGTATGGGCAAATTGGAATGCGCCAAACCAGAACAAATATTTTTCTAGTAATCAGAAATGGAAATAAACAAAAGGTAAAAATAAACATCTCAGAAATAATAAATGAAGTCAATAGATGGAATGCTAATTGTACGTTGTACGTCTGGTGAAAATCACGGTGTGAACAGTTGTCTGTATCAAGGAGTGAAAATTCACTTGGGCATGAAAATGTACAATGCTTGCTGGGTGTAAAAATCCCCTTGCTTTGAGTTGTAATTATAGGCAAGGGCGTTTTTCATTGATATTATCCAGATCATAAAACTTACAGTCTAAAGGAATATTACTAATAATGTCACTACCAATCCCCCTGACCTTTGTACCAAACTGTACCCTCATTGCAGTATGTAAAGGAACCAATTAACAGTGCCATAATTATTTTACCGCCCCCCCAGCAAGATCTTTTTAGAGCCTTTGAAAACTCTAAAAATAAGTTTTTGCAATGAGGCAAGGTGGGGACACGTGGGGCAAATTCACTAAGTGCCGAAGCGCCGAACGCTAGAGTTACTTCGCTAGCGTTTGGCATTTTCGTTACTGCGCAAATTCACTAACGAACGCTGGCGTAGTTTCGCTAGTGTTACTTCGCACCCTTATGCCTGGCGAAGTTTCGCTAGCGACGTAACTACGCAAATTCACTAACGCGCGCAGTGTACTGAACGCTACCTTTTACGCTAGACTTCCTTCGCCACCTCAGACCAGGCGAAGCGCAATAGAGTAGATAGGGATTGCTTCAAAAAAAGGCAAAATTTTTTCTAAGTCCCAAAAAACGCTGGCGTGTTTTCTACATTATGGGTGATAGAAATTTTTTTGGGGCTCCCCTCCTTCCCCCCTACATCTCCTGACTCATGGCAACTTACCTAGACAGTGGGCACATGTGTAGGGCAAAATAAAAATTTTATTTGATGTTTTGAAGCTTTTCTAGCCATTTGTAGTGCTGATACGTATTCCTCCATTGAAATTTGAATTTGGCGCCGTATGCAAATTAGCCTTCGCTAGCGTAACTTCGCTTTACTTAGCGAATCAACGCTAGCGCAACTTCGCAACCTTACGCTACCCCTGAGCGCAACTTCGGATTTTAGTGAATTTGCGAAGCGCTGGCGAAACTACGCCTGGCGAAGTGTGGCGAGGTGCGGCAAAGTGCGGCGAAGTTACGCCTGGCGCAACTACGAATCTTAGTGAATTTGCCCCAGTTCCCAGCACCTTGGTCATTTTAAGAAACACATTTTTAGAACTGTAAATATGGCACTTTAAGGGGCCCATTCACTAAGTTCGAGTGAAGGAATAGAGGAAAAATAGTTCGAATTTCGAATGGTACTTCGACCATCGAATTGGCTACTTCGACCTTCGACTACGGCTTTGAATCGAAAAATCGTTCGACTATTCGATAATCGAAGTACTGTCTCTTTAAAAATTTCTTCGACCCCCTAGTTCGCAACCTAAAACCTACCGAGGCCAATGTTAGCCTATGGGGAAGGTCCCCATAGGCTTCCCAACAATTTTCTGATCAAAGGATAATCCTTCGATCGATGGATTAAAATCCTTCGAATCGTTCGATCGAACGAATTGCGCAAAATCCTTCAACTTCGAATATCGAAGTCGAAGGATTTTAATTCGGCAGTCGAATATCGAGGGTTAATTAACCCTCGATATTCGACCCTTGATACATCTGCCCCTTAGCGTAGAGAGCACATTACCATTACTCATTATCCTGGTCTGTGCATGGGAGGTAAGCATGGAGATGCAGGGAGGGCAGCATACAGGTGGCTGCAAGCCCAGATGCCTGCCTATGCCTCCATATTTTGAAGATACACATCGTTTACAGCCACTCTCAAGAGAAGATCCTCAAACAGCATCAGCCAATAAACTACATGGATGTGCCGTTGCAGCCATTTGTCAGCCAAATAATGGCTGAGATCTCTCAGTACTAAGGCTTTTTGCATCTTTCACAACATCTTTTTCATGTTTGTCTTCAGCAATAAAACTCCTGATGCCCCTAAGTTCACACCCCCAAGGCAATCAATTCAATAGTTACATGGCAGGGTGATTCTTACATACACTTTTAAAATAAGCATAATCACCCAGGATAACCCCCTTTCTAAATTAATATTTTTAGTGCTATTCTCTATGTTAGAACATTGATCCCCAACCAATGGCTCATGAACAACATGGTGCTCACCAGTGGCCTCAAAGCAGCTGCTTATTTTTGAATTCCAGGCTTGGAGGCAAGTTTTGTTGCATAAAAACGAGATGTACTGCTAAACAAAGACTCCTGTAGGCTGCCAGTCCACATAGGGCAGTGATCTCCAACCAGTAAATCGTGAGCAACATGTTGCTCTCCAAACCCTTGGATTTTGCTCCCAGTGGCCCCAAAGCAGGTGCTTATTTTTGAATTCCAGGCTTGGAGGCAAGTTTTGGTTGTATAAAAACTAGGTGTACTGCCAAACAGAGTCTCAATGTAGGTTGACAATCCTCATAGGGGCTACCAAATGGCCAATCACTTATTTGGCACCCCAAGAACATTTTTCATGCTTGTGTTGCTCTCCTTTTACTTCTGAATGTTGCTCACGGGTTCAAAAGGTTGGGGATCCCTGACATAGGGGCTACCAAATAGCCAATCACAGTCCTTATATGGCATGTGTTTCTCCCCAACTATTTGTACAGTTTAACGTGTCTTACGGGTATAAGAGGTTTGGGATCTCAGCATCAAAAGGAGCACTGGTACATCTGTGCTCAATGTATGACACCAGCTGACCCAACAAATTGTGCTGTGCACTGATGACTTTGTTAGCATATAAATTGGTAAAGTGCAAGCTCCAGAGAACTGAACTGTTAAAAAGTTAGCTTTCGAAAACACTGACAATTTGAAAGCTAAGGGTAATGGCCGACTGGGAGATATTGGTGCTACTGCAGGCAATAATTCACCCAAAAAAAGCTTCTCCACCAGCAATAATTGAAATCAACTGGTGGTAAAACCTACACGTCACACTGTCCACAGGAGTTTCCTTGAAGCGGCACGTAGGTTTTGCCACAGTTGATTTCAATTATTGCCAGTGGAGATGCACTATCGGGAGATTTATGGGCCGCAGTAGTACATCTCATAGTCAGCCATGGCACTTAAAGATCCACAACGCAGAGGCTGATTTATTAATCATATGTATTGTTTGCATGCATACTGCTCATAAAAAAAGATAACCTAATTTCCTACTTAAATACTGCACTGGAATGATTTGATAGACATTGGTAAACAAGAATTCTAGTAGGTGATAGTGCTCATCTCATTAAGCAGAATGGTGTTCAACTGCTAAAAATCCTTCCCTTATTTATACCTGCAGCTGTTATGTTTCATGTCAGCCCTTGGCTTGGTTTCATAGCGATGAGGTGGAGCTGCGATCTCTGCAGCCTTATTATGTAACTACCCTAACAGAACATGCGTTAATAATTAAGCACATTGCCATTGTCTCTAGCCTGTGATAAAGCATGTCAGAGGATCGGAATGATTGCTGCACCCTCATGCCCACGGGGCACGCAGAAAGGATTAGCTTATTCATAAAAGCTATAAATACATATGGGGCAGATTTATCAAAGGTCGAGTTTTAGAAATTTGTGAGGTTTTTTTATACTTCGAATAAACTCACGACTCAAATTCCGATTTAAGAAAAAACTCGAATCAGTGAATTTGGGGTGAACAACCAGAAAACTCAAACTAATTGAGTTTTCCACAGGAAAAAAACTCGATTTGCTCAAATGAATGGAGTTTTCAAGTAAAACCCACCGAAAAAAACTCAAACATCATAAAGGCTATAAACATCTTCAAAAGGTTATGGGGACCTCTGCCATTGATTGCTACATGACCTCAGTATCAATAACATACCTTCCAACTGTCCCGTAGCAGGACAGTCACGTTTTTGACAGCTCAACCCGCAGTCCAGAGTTTGTACTGGAAAGTCCCGACTTTCTCTGCACTGAACAGCCAGAAAAAGAAACAAAAGTTTTTAACTTAATTGGCTTTTGGCAGATAGCCCAGAACAGCTAACGTGCTACTAAGATACTTTGTAAAAATTTTGAGATAAGCAAATAAGTCCCTTGGGTGTGTGGCCACCACAAAATGGGTGTGGTCAAAAAATGTTTGCCGCGCTACGCATGGCAATGTTGGGAGGTATGTCAATAGATGTTACAGCACCTTCCATAGAATCAATTTAAAAAGCCTTTATTGGTTTACATGGCTGGGTTCTCCAACAAGCAACAAGCTCTTCACGTGCACTTTATTGATTTTCTTCCATGAATGTTTGGTGAGTGCTGACCAATTGCAAATCTTCTACATGACCTCGACCGTTTTTAGTATTTTCGGATTCAAGCTATTTCCAGCTTCAGGGATATAATAAATCTCAAAAAAGTTTTTTGTTTTTTTTACAAAATCCAAAAAAAATTTTTAAACACCTAAAATTTAAGTTTTTGACTGAAAACTACCTTAAAAAAAACTTACATTTTTTATGCAAACACAACTCGACCTTTGATAAATGTGCCCCATAGTCTTACTGTAGCTTGTGTGTAATCAACCCATCACGGGCATTTCAGCCAGGGTCCTGAGTCAAATGCAGACTATATTTATTGCCTGAATATTTATAACTAAAGCACAATAACACATGTGACATTTTATTTAGAGACACAATGTGTCAGTCTGACAGATATTTTAATCTTGTAGCTGGTTGGGATCCAAGATACAACTTGTTCTTCGCACTTGGACACAGATTTACAATTCATCTCTATTTATACTTTGACTATTGAACAATGTAACAAAGTTGTCACAGAAGCAGCTTTGTCCACGCGTGAGTGTAACAGATTAACGTATGAAATATTATGGTCCTGGCGGGTAACTTCTAGCTGCCAGTCAGTAGATGGACAGGTGTTGGCACGTTATTACTTAATAGGAATAGTACCCAACTTCTGTGGCAGGGAAAATAGGTGTAAAGTACAGTGCTCATTAGTACCTTTGGTTAAATCTGCACTACTATGGGCAAAAGAAAATGCTTTTGCACAATGCTTTTCCTGAAGTCACTAGAAGTTGCCTTGTGAGGAAATAAAAAATAAAGGTCAAACCTAATAGGGATTTTTGTAAACTACTCAAGGAGTTAACTCTATGGGTCTATACACCATATTGTAACGAAACAGCTGTTGGTTTCAGTCAAAGTGATGAAAGCAAATATGTGATTTACTGCATTTTATGTACATAGCACCTTCTGATAAATAGTACTGCATAGTGCACCTGTGTGCATGGGAAATTCCCAAGGTTATGAATTAATGGATAGAAAAAGTCATTGGTTGGAGTGGATTGAATCACAAGCACCCAGTCATATGAAGATGATCCTTTGTTATGTTTCTGGGCAGGTGCATCACACACATAAGAATATTCTTCCGAACCTATTACACAAGTGCAGTATACAGACCTAAATCACAAAGACTTGCATTCTGCTCTCAGATTCCACATATCTCACACATACTTAAAGAGGTGGTTCACCTTTAAGTTAACTTTTAGTATGTTATAGAATGGCCAATTCTAACCAACTTTTCAACTGGTCTTCATTATTTATTTTCTATAGTTTTTTTTAATTATTAGCCTCCTTCTTCTGGCTCTTTACAATCGCTTTCGAATGGAGGTCACTGACCCCATTTAAAAAACAAATGCTCTTTAAGGCTACAAATGTGTGGTTATTCCTACCTTTTTTATTACTCGTCTTTCTAATCGGGCTCTCTCCTATTCATATTGCAGCCTCAATGCATGATTGCTGGGGTAATGTAGACCCTAGGAACCAGACTGATGAAATGTCAAACTGGAGAGCTGCTGAATGAAAAGCTAAATAACTGAAAAACCACAAATAATATAAAAAGAAAACCCAATTGCATATTGTCTCAGAATAGCACTCTATACATCATACTAAAAGTTAACTCAAAGGTAAACAACCCCTTTAACACGCATGCAGACCATACAGATGCCATTGGCCATACTTTATCCTTTAAGTATCTTTCTACATGTAAGAGCTGAAGATAGTACTGGATTACACGTGAGATACTTAGGGCCAGTTTAGCAGTACAGGCACAAGGTGCATCAAGATAATGACAGTAGCAATGACAATTCATTTAATTTATATGAGTAAAGTTATACAGTATACCTTTCCCGTGCCATAACCCACAGGGGACTTCCCCATTTATCTCATCACTAAAGTTCAAGGCTGCTCAATCCAGATCTCGGTATCTGTAATTACTACAGAATATCATACACAGTCTCCCCCTACTCTGTACAGCCTCAACTGTCAAAGGGTAGAGGGCCCCTGTGCAATCAATCATAGGAAGATGTAGGTACATGATGGGGGGAAAAAAGAAAGTGTCAGTGAAGAATATAAATAGTGCCCTACACTTTCACAGTTGACTTTGGAAAGATTTTCATTTTTTTCCAAAAGTAAGTTAAATAGGTAGCATACTAGCTTTAATTAGCAAGTGTGTTTCATAGAGGTTATTACACTGTTACACTTGTTTTCTGCCCAGCTAGCTGTAATAGGAATGTAGAACAGAAGAACCTTATGTGGTGCCAAGTATCCTTGGGAAAAAAAAGACTGGCTGAAGGGTAGTATGTAACACAAGGCATAATAACAAGCGTAATACAAACCAGTCTAATGTTCACGATACGCCAGATCTGCTACCGTACATGGGCCAAACATGCTTCATCAAGCAAGTCCCAACATGCTCTGCATTTCATGGAGACACTGGCCAATACATTCATGTGTCAGCAAAGCAATAAAGAGAACTTTAGTTATTCTTGACATTTACAGAAAGCAGCTGAGCAAGGAGCACTGAAGCAAGAAGGGAAACTCTGCTGTGACCTCACAGATAAGAAAACTTTCCCTTAATTAATGAACTCCGGTTCAACAGGGTGAAAAGCATTCAACTTGCTTTAATCCTTTCGCATGCATTTGCCTTTGTAAATAATAGCCCCCTGACATAGAACGGGGAGTGTGAATGGAAATAGCTACCCCCCAGTGTCGGTAAACAACTACTTTAGTTACAGACAATAGTCACAAATAGGCGTCATACGCTGGTCGACAAGGAAGCTTTCAGAATGCTATAGTGATTGGGTATTGTGCCATTAATCAGCCAAATATACCTGCATTTATTTGTTCCTGTAGATTTCAACTGTAGGGTTCTGGTGGATACTTATGTTCCATAAAAAGCAATTCTTGTTTTCCGTTCACGACCTATATCAGTAAAAGCCTTGGATATCGGTTGTCTCGTAGATCAGATAAAGGTGGCCATACACAAGCAGATAATGCTGCCGATATCGGTAGTTTAGACCAATTTGACAGCTAATCTGCCCGTGTATGGAGGCTTCTGATGGGTCTTTCCAATCGATATCGATCGGGAAGGTTTGATTTTTCTCCTGAACGACCCGTCTGAGCCCATTGTGCTTGTCATAATCCAATTGTTCGGCCATAGGGCCCAATGTTCAGATTACCCCTGATATAGCCCTGCCGTTAGTGGTATATCGGGGAAAAGATCCGCTCGTTTGGCGATGTCGCCAAACGAGAGGATTTTTTATTGTATGGTCAGCTTAAGACAGAAAGTTTTTGTCGGGTGCCTTTGAAGGTGCCAGAACATTGCCAACGTGTTACTTCTGAACCATTAGACTGAGGCAAAATTCTATTTTCTCCCCCACTACAAATCCTCCAAATCCCCTGGGGTGAGGTGTATGTATTTATTGTGCTTTTTGATATCACTGTTAATCATTGATTTCACTAATGTTATAAGACTGGCTGTATTATAAAAAACAATAAAACCTTGAAGATGAGCATATTCGATTCCATTTTGGATTTCCATGACACATATAAATTCTGTGGCCTCGTGCAACTCTTTTGTTTTACAGTAGTGTACACAGTTTAAACATATATTATTGCAGTTTTGGCCAAGGAACAACCCTTCAGGTTGGAGCCATCTCTGTGTTACCCAAAAATCTGCTCTGTATAAGTGAGTCCCAACTGTGGGAAAGTTGTATGGAATTTTTATATTTTAAGCAACTTGGCCAAGACAAGTCCAGGTCAGTGGCATGGCAGGGAGTCACAGCACTTATACTGGTATCACTGTTGCAAAACCATTAATAAATCCCATGATCTAGAATTCAGACACAGCTTATCACTGCTTATTTTCCTGCCTAGTGAAATGACTAAACCTCAGTTTGTCTTATACTCATCAAATGCTTCTCAGCTGCCTGTCAGCTGCCTTTTGTGTCTGTGGGAGCGCAATATTTACAATGACAAGCCTGATTTCATCATTCTTTACATGTTTTGCCTCAGAGCAAATTATGTACATAAAAAGGGATGTTTGATCTGGAACCACAGTGCTGTGCATGGCATGAGCACAGCCTGATCTCTTAAAGAGGCAGTATCCCCCCTTGTTTAAGTGCAATGAATAAATGCATAAACTGCACTCAATATACTTTTTGTCTATTGTTTTTATCATAATAAAATTGATGGTTTAATCTCTTGAGCTAAACTGGGAAAACAAAGCTACTACATGTTTGGGCCTTGTGTCCCTGCACTTTACTGAATGGTCTGCGTTCTCTGCACTCTCTTTTGCAGCATTTGCAGCATCTGTGCCTGCATTTGGCAACACAGTACTCAACATACCTTCCAACTATCCTGTTTTTAGAGGGACAGTCCCTCTTTTGCCAGCTCAACCTGCAGTCCCTCATTTGTACTGGAAAGTCCAGTTTTTCTCTGCACTGGACAGCCAGAAAAAGAAACAAAGTTTCTAACTTAATTGGCTTTTGGCAGAGAGCCCAGAACATCCACAACAGAAGATTAGATACATTTGTAACAATTCAAATGTATCTAGATAAGTAAATAATAAATAATAATAAACTGTAATTACTGAAAAAAAACACAGAAATATGTTCAAACTTTTATAACCTGTGAAGTTTTGTAAAATTAACATGGTAATTAGGGGGTGTGGTCACAAAAGTGGGCATGGTCAAAAATGTTGCACCACTACGTGTGGCAACTTTTTTGTCCCTCTTTTTATTTATTTTTATTTTGGGAGGTATGCTCATAAGGCTTAGCACTGTATTTTTAAGGGGTGGGCCCGTCCACTAATTCCCCATTCCCCAACTTGTCATTCAGACAGGTAAGTGAGAGAGCACTGGAGAGAGTTGTGTTCTTGCCACCTGCCCTATGGCAGACATTAAGTATAGGGCTGTGTTGAGCCTATCCATACTGCACTGTTAACCTTGTGTTGAGGTTCAAGGGGCAGATATGCCCCTGCCATAATTGCTTTCAGATTGTACACTAATTGAGCAACTCTGTTTTAAAAAAAATATTTTTTTTCCCATGACAGTATCCCTTTAAAGGGCATGTCAAGTCTAAATAAGGTTAGAAATGCTGTATTTTGTATACTAAATATAAACTTACTGCACCACAAGCCTAATCATACAAATAATTTATGCTTTCAAAGTTGGCTACAGGGGGTCGCCATCTTGAAACTTTGTTAAACATCTTTGCAAGACTAAGACTGTGCACATGCTCAGTGTGGTCTGGGCTGCTTAGGAATCATCATAAACAAAGCTGTTTGAGTTTCCTCATGGCTGGGAAGTAAGGCGGGGGGCTCCCCCTGCTGTACATAAGTATGATTGTTTCCCTGCTCAGCAGTTAGGGACCATCTGACAATTCCTATCCACAGCAGTAAATGAAGGGAGAATTTCACTGCAGACAGTCAGGTTTCTTATAAAAATGGTACACATTTTTTAATTAAAGTATATTGGAGATAGGTTTCTTTTTCATTAAAGAAAGTAAAAATGGGATTTTATTTTTTTGCCTTTACATGCCCTATAAATAATATTTTGCAGGAAACAGAATGCTAGCAGTGATATTATGGATGTAGATCATAATGGGACAACATCACTAAAAGTAGACCCTGCATTAGTAAAGTATGGGCACTCCTGTGTTAGAGAGATCCCCCCAGTGGCAGAGGAATAAATGACATACGAAAGGACATGTCATTGCACTTATCTATCCCACAAAGAATAAAGCATTCATACGCCATTCTGTATGAAAACGTGGCATTTTAATTTCTCCCTGTAAACATCTCAGTTTCTTTTGATGCCAGACACATGTTACCTCTTATTTGGGAAAAGATGCTGGGCTGCACATTATGTCACCAACAGCGAGTGGCATAAATGTCAGCCAAATCTACAGACCAACTGTGATGAAACAGGGTTTGAATTACAAAGGGAACTACAGCTCTCAGCATTATCCCTCCCCTGGAGGAGGTAGAGGGAAGCTTTATTTTCTGCAGGAGCTCTAGCTTCTTGCACTTTCTATCCAGGGAATACTGTATTTGGTATTGAAAATGATAGCTTTGGGCACCATGAGTTGTACCAGGTGTCTAAACTGGTGCTTTTTTCCAGCAGTTTTGATTGAGAGGGTCATTTTAGCCATTAGTCTGCTATGTCTGCTAGCTGTACTCTATTACATGGAAAATATACTCGACTTAAAATAAGCAGAGTCATCCAACATTTTGCTCCCTTATATAGACAGTAGAATATGAAGGCATAGCATACTATAGGACAGGTTATCTACTAATATGCCAAATAGAAGAGTACTTAGAAGTGCAAAATCGTGCCCCTTAGTGGTCATTACCTAAGCACTTGCTTTCGGGGCTTTGCTCTGCTCCCAATTAAAATTCTGGCTTGAGGTGCAGAGCGCAGCACTAATGGACACTTTGCTACCCAACACAGGCAAAGTAATCATCTAGAAAGGAGCACAGGCCAGGAGCACAAGGACAAGGTCTGGCAGGTAGGTGTCCCTCTGGACAGCCTTTAACTTCTGCATCATTCAGACACACAGACTAGCGAGCGCCATTATACAAGTGCAGTGAACAAAGTGCAATCTCAGACGCAATTTGAGATGTGCAAGTGCAGGAGGCTCCGGCACAGTTTAGGAGTGACTGGGTACAGTGCTGTGAGCTGATAAAAGTGGTAATCAGTGGTCCTAGAAAGCCTCCAAGGCACTAGTTTTGTAGGGGATTTGGAATATATTATACATTTGAAGTATTGTCTTGGAAGTATCCCACAATCGGTGGTGTAACGACCCAGGAAGCAAGGAAGGGTGTGCCCTGGGGTACCGGGGCCGGAGGGAGTCTGCTGCCTCAGTAGTCACCTGCAATTTTGTGTTGTGGGAGGGTCACAGATGACCGGCTGCAATGGGAGCAAAATCGTGGGTCATAAATAGCCAAACCATCCCCACAAAGGGGCCCAGAAAAGTTACCCCTCTGCCTACAATTCTGCTGCTTTATATTTTTCTGTTACATCACAGAAAAAACTCTTGCAAGTAGGGCCCTCTAATCCTATTGTACTCTGTAACTCCTTGTTTGTTATTAATGTTTGTGTCCTCTTTTTTTATCTAATGTAAACCACGGCGTAACTTGTTGGCACTATATAAAAAAGTTAGAGATTTATTATTAGGAGTGTTTCTCTAAGCACTTTTGCTGTTTAGATTTATTTTCTATTTTTTAGAAGTTTCTGATTCTGAGATATTTCTGCTTTCAGGCTTTTGGCCCCATGGGTCTGTATGAAAGTCAGGGTTGGCCTTAGAGTTAACTGACTCACAGTATAAAAAAGCACAGTTAGGGGGCTATTTACTAAACTCCAAATGCAAAAATCACAAAAAAATTGTGATTTTTTTTTTTTATAAAATCGGACTTTTGAAAAATCACAAATTTTTGGGAATTTATTAAACCCTGAGGATGGAAAAGTCAGAATCTGAAAATCCGGCATCTCAGACCTGTCGAGGCTGCATATAAGTCAATAGGAGAAGTTCCAATGATTTTTTGATGTGCACTGGGTTTCGTGCAATACCCCAAAGTTTTCTGTGATTTAGGCAAAAAGCATAAAAAATCAGAGTTTCCAAGTGAAAAATCAAAAAGAATCAGGAAAATTGGATGAAAAATCCGATAAAATCATTGAAATCTTCCTGCAAAACAAATTTTTGGGAAAATTTAATAATGTATAAGCGTGAAAAACAGATTTGATCGGAGTTTGCTGCAGAAAATGTTGAGATAAAATCGGACTTTGATAATTAACCCCCTAAGGGTTGATGATATTCTAGTGATCATTTATAAACATTGGGAAAATTTGCACCTGGGCAGTAACTCATGGCAACCAATCAAATTGATTGGTTGCTATGGATTGCTGCCCATGCACAAATTTTCATAGGGTTTATAAATTAGCCCCTCAACTTTCAAAAAGATCTGTTGAGCTGAAAGCCTGGTATTAGCTGTTATATATCACTAACCACTAAAGACAGAATATCAATATGAATTGAACATAAAAATGCTCAGAGGGACGCTTTAAATGTTAAAATAGACACCTTTATCACATTGAGCTAAAGCCCTAATGTAGCCATCTTGTTCTGCAGTAACTGCTCTCTTGATCGACTGTGATGGTTAGAATCACATATACAGTAAATATGAGATTGTCTTCATTGCCGTGAAGGGAAGTTCAGCTAAAAATTAACTTTCATGCTGCAGACAGTAGTGTTCTAAGACCCTATATTCCCTTTTTTATTTTTGCTTCTCCATCTTTGCACTTTGAAATGTAGTCAGCCCATTGGTGGCTCAAATATTAGCAAAAGAGTATCTACAAGTCAGCACTAACCCGTAGCATTAGAGATTGCTTGTTAATTACCAGTGCCAAGCAAAAGTATGCGAGCAAAGGCATTTTTAAAATGCACTCAGCCGCGGTTAGATGCGCAACGTTTCAATCTAAATGCAGCGATGCAGTAATGCCCTCTCCGACACAATTGGAATCTCAAGCAATTTTCTCTTTTACTTATGTCTGAAATCGATCATGCGTTGTTGATAGATTGCATGCCGTGCTGATCGTTCACTAACTGCTATGTCAGGAAAACACAGAAGTATTTACAGGTCTAACTGGATTCTGTGCTGCTTGGGCTCTCGAGCTATGCTGTGCTTGCTGTTGTTGGAACACGTTCACTTCTTCCATCGTAGGTTTGTTAAAGGAAAACTATACCCCCAAAATGAATACTTAAGCAACAGATAGTTTATATCAAATTGAATGACATATTAAAGAATCTTACCAAACTGGAATATATATTTACATAAATATTGCCCTTTTACATCTCTTGCCTTGAACCACCATTTCGTGACTCTATCTGTGCTGCCTCAGAGATCACCTGACCAGAAATACTACAACACTAACTGTAACAGGAAGAAGTGAGGAAGCAAAAGGCAGAACTCTGTCTGTTAATTGGCTCATGTGACCTTACATGTGGTTTGTATGTGTACATAGTGAATCTTACGATCTCAGGGGGCGGCCCTTATTTTTTAAAATGGCAATTTTCTATTTATGATTACCCAATGGCACATACTACTAAAAAAGTATATTATTATAATAATGGTTCATTTACATGAAGCAGGGTTTTACACATGCGCTGTTTTACTCAGTATCTTTTAATAGAGACCTACATTGTTTGGGGGGTATAGTTTTCCTTTAAGGATTATACCTGACTGCAATGTTTAGAACAACAGAGACAGCTATTTACTGTCACTGCAGGAAGTACTCGAAAATATATGGCTGATGGGGTATTCCAAAAATAATCCATGTATCAGCTAGGGAACTATTTACAGACACCATGGCTAATTTGTGTGTCTGAACAGAACTCTAGAAACTGTGAACTCATGCAGGAAATAGAAGCTTTCTCTCCTGCACATGAAATTTGTAACACGTCTAAAGGAAATGTATATCATATCTATTTATATATTTAAAATTCTTAAATATCCCACATATGTATCATACAGCATCCAGTTGAGGTAACGTAGGGCCTATCATTTTTTTCATATAAAAAGAACAAATGAGCACCTTTTTAGTTTTATTCATAATTTTTTGTAGAGTAGATCTGGCACATCGATGTATTAATCATTCCTAATAATACATATTATTAAATAGGAGCATAGATAATGAACATAATCCATTGACTCCCAGTTATTCCCCCAAATTTGGATATACAGCTGCCCAGAATTTCAGGCTGAATTCACAAAAGAGGAAATCAGGTTGCAGTTTGCTTGTACAGGTAAAAGCCACACATTCAAGTGTTCCTTAGTTGCCTAGATGGGTAATTTGTACTCATGAAAGAAGTTTGGATAGAAAAGACCAGGCCAATAAAACCAAATCTTGGGAATTAAATCCCCATGGGATGTAAAAAGGTGTTCTTATTCCTTCAATGAAGCATTCTTTACTGCCACGTGCTGGGTGTTCATATGCTTCATTCATAATGCATGTGCGTATTTGTGTTTTTTTTTATCTTTATTCATTTGGCACAAAACGGAATCTGCTACAGAGGAGGTGCGTAAAGGAACAGTGACACCAAAAAATTAAAGTGTGAGTGACACTATAATGTACTGTTACGATGCACTGGTAAAACTGGTTTGTTGCTTCAGGTATATTGGTAAAATGTGGGTAAAGGCTATCCTTCCGTTCTCAATGTATTAGGTTCATCAAAAAGAGTTGGGAGGCTAGTTAATAGATGGGTAAATAGAGTGATATATAGATTGCTATACTTTTGTCTAGAGTTGCCTGATGGCCCCTCCCCTTTAGAAAGAGTGATACAGAGATAGAAAGAGCAATAAATAGAGTGACAGAAAGATAAAGTGATAGAAAGGTCGATAGATAGATAGATAGATAGATAGATAGATAGATAGATAGATAGATAGATAGATAGATGATAGAAGATAGATAGATAGATAGATAGATAGATAGATAGATAGATGATATAAAGAGTGATAGAGAGATATATGTATAGCGTGATAGGTAGATCAAAATAAAGATAGAGTGATAGATGGATAAAGTAACAGAGAGATAGATAGATAGTACGGATGCATCGAATCCAGGATTTGGTTTGGGATTTGGCAAAAATTCTGCCATTTCAGCAGGATTCAGCCAAATCCAAGTGCCCGGCCGAACCAAATCTGAATCCTAAAAATCATGTGACAAACAAGGAAGTCAAAAATGTTTTAACATCACACTGTGCACGGTTCTTTTCCCCCATTGGTTCCCTAATTTACATATGCAAATTAGTGTTTGGATTTAGATTGGTATTCGGCAGAATATTTCACATAGAATTCGGGATTTAGGTGAATCCTTAAATTGTGAATAAATAGACAGACAGACAGATAGATAGATTTACTAAAGGGCGAAGTGGCTAACGCTAGCGACTTTTAACCTGAATTGCCACCCACAGGGACATTGCCAATTCACTAACAGGCTCAGGCGGCAATTCGCTAGTGAACGGGACCATCACTAGCGTTCATCCACACTATCAGCAGGAGACTTTCTACTTTAACGAAAAAAACGTTACTCCGTAAATTCACTAAAGTGCGAATTTTACTGAACGTTACCTCTTTCACCAGAGTTGACATTGCCACCTCAGACCAGGCAAAGTCCTAAAAAGAAGCTACATCTTCCTAAATCTTATGTCACTTACTGTAAATCATATCCGAAAATGCATTAAAGTTCAAAAGTTTTCCTTTTTTTAAGTGGGATTGGCTGCAAAAGTCCTAACTTACGTTTTTGGGTAACCCGGTTTTCTCCTGACATTTTATTACATATGGAGCATTCATTTTACAGTGGGCTCATGTGTAGGGCATTCTATTAACTCTCTTGTCTTTATTAAGGTTTCCTGGAAATATTTAATAAAAACCGGTAACTTAAACCATTTGCACAAACATTTATAATAAAGACGTCCATACAACTTTAAATTTCCTGTCCTATGCAAATTGACCTAAGGGCAAGATCACTAGCTAGGCACAATTGAATGCTAGCGCATCTTCGCTATGAAATGCTCGCACTGCCAAAGTTACGCTAGGGAAAAATCACCAGCTTTCAATGCCCGGGACGAAACTTCGCATTTTAGTGAATTAGCATATTCATAGCGCATTTGCGCCTGGTGAAGTGGTACAATGGGTGCGAAGCTCACGCTGGCGAAAATTAAGTGTGAATCTGCCCCATAGAGTGATATAGAGAAAGAATGAGCAATATATAGACTGATAGATTACAGATCTGTGGAATGATAGAGAGATTGATGTATAGAATAATAGGTAGATCAGTATAGATATAAGGGTATATTTATCAAAGAGTGAAGTTAATAGTGAAGTTCCGCCACTCCCCATTCATTTCTATGGGATTTTTAAAGGCGTATTTATCAAAGGGTGAACTTTCACTTTCACCCATTGATAAATACGCCTTTCAAAATCCCATAGAACTTCACTCTTTGATAAATTTACCCCATAGAGTGATAGATGGATAAAGTGACAATTTTGGCAAATATTATTTTGCTTGTATGGTAAAAATACATTGAGTCAATGTAGGATGCAGGATGGAAGTATTTGCTTAACAAATGGGTTACTTATCACTTTTTTTCCAGACACATATTTGCTTTTATATCATGTGTTGCATAATACAGTGATACGCTCTTACCCCTGCCAGTATAGCTGTGTGACCGAGAGACACAGGGTTACATTCCCAGGGGAAAAGAACTAGCATTTTATTTCTCTAAAGAAAAGCTTTGACCTTTAACATCAATCTCCATGCTGGTTCCCTAGAAGTACTATGTCAGCAGCCTGTTAATACTGTGTTTACATTGTGCAGTATTAATACCTGTAAATGAAAAGTTTGGGGTCTCTGTTTAGTCTGAGAGCTGTTTATTGCAATGCAGTGTCTGGGAAAGAGACGTCTTAGTTTATGCCCTGGTTTAGAATAAAGGAATGCAAAAAAAAAATGGAAATGTTCATGTTGCATTCACTAAAGAAACAGCATCAAATACTTAGCAGTCTAGACAGTAACAGAACATGCTTAGTTCAGAAGTATTTGAAGAGGAAAATGAAGACAGAGAAATGGTGCACCAAAGTCTAGCTCTATATCAGGCATGTCCAAAGTGCTGCCAGGGGGCCAAATGTGGCCCGTCTTCAAATTTACACCAGCCCTCCATCATGAAATTAATAATAATGCGGCCCGCCAGCACAGTGTGATCAGGAATCGCCTAGCCGTAATATTTGAGCACATTAGTGAAATGATCTACCACTTGGTCTATACTGCTGCCTGTGTGCTGAAGGTGTTAGTAATAGACACGTACTGGCACGTAGAGACGCGCTGTTTTCGCATAGTTCTTTAGGGCTGAAGGTGTCAATAGACGTACTGACGTGCCAGTACAGTAAACTAAAGACGTATGGCGTCACTACGTTCCAGTACGCGTCTATTACTAACACCTTCAGCACACAGGTAGCAGTATAGACCAAGTGGCAGATCATTTCACTAATGTGCCCAAATATTACTGCTACAGCTACGCAATTCCTTGTTTAAATGAGCTAAATGATGTTAATGGTTCAAAGAATGTCAGGCTGAATGGTCGGCCCCCACACATTTTCAACTCACCAAATCTGGCCCTTGTTGCAAAAAGTTTGGACACCCCTGTTCTATATGTATATAATACCCACAGCTAAAGTGCACGCAAGGGTGTGCTACATGTGTTTATAGTGCCAACACATTACTGCAGTCCCTTACAGAGGTTATAATCATTCACATCTGTCCCTGCCCCAATGGAGCTTACAATCTAAGGTCCCTATCAGATTCACACACAATAGGGACAATTTTATCAGGAGCCAATCAACCTGCCTGTATGTTATTGGAGTGTGGAAGGAAAGCTATTAAGCATGTCTGAAACTGTATGGGAATTACGTTAATTATGTTCTATAAATGGCAAACAAATGCTTCTGTTACAGAAACTGAGTGGGCTAAATGCCATCTATTTTAGTTCATAATTTAAACATCTATGTTACATGTAAACCAAACAGCACATGTAATGTTTATTCATAGCCAGTTGAGATCAGACATACCTAGAGGTCACATTAATTTTTCCTTGCTAAAGTGGGAGTTACTCGGAGCCGCCGATCTGATTATTTTTCTGGCTCGCCCCATGGTTCTGCTGAGTTTCTCCCATGCTGAAAGCTTTACGTCAGCATGTGTTTCATTTCAGAGAAATACCTCCTTGCAGAATGACTGTCTTGCACAAACGTGTTGCACAAGGAATGTGTTCTGGGCAGCTCTAGAAATGAGAAATAATATTGCAAAGCACGTTTAGCACATGGTATTACAGTCTGCTTATTAGCCCTTTGGCCTGTAATAAAAATCACTTTTGACCCTCCAGGGAGATTGTTCAGAGCTAAGCACACAGGCTGAAAAATAAGCCCAGATTGTACATATTTAGACAGAGAATCACATAGGAGACTGTTTATTGGTTTCCATTTATTGTTATTACAGGAACATCAGTGGGGTTATTTACCAAGTGTAGGACAGGGAGCAAAGTGCAAAAAAAACCCCCTGCAAACCGTCATATTCTCTGTTTATTGGTGCCATGCCCTGTGCTTTACAGAAGTTTGTGGGGTTTCTTGATGAAGTGCAGCATATAAGTGTATTTTTATGTAATATATCCAATGAGTGAACCTTTTAAAAAGGCCTCTAGTTATATTTTACAACACAGTTTGGCCATAAAAACTTGATAGTAGTTCTATACCTTAAAAACACATACACACAAACAACTGATAAAATGCTAATGGATTCCCAGAATTCTGGATATTTTTTTAGCCACTCATTTTTATACAATTAACAGTGGCATAACTAAAAGATACTGGGCTCCATAGTTAAACCATACCTCCCAACTGTCCCGTTTTTAGAAGAACAGTCCCTCTTTTGACAGCTCAACCCGCAGTCCCTCATTTGTACTTAGGGTTGCCACCTTTTCTGGAAAAAAATACCGGCCTTCCTATATATTTATCTTTTTTTCCTATTAATAACATTGGGATCAGCCATCATTTTTACTGGCCAGGCTGGTAAAATACCGGCCAAGTGGCAACCCTATTTGTACTGGAAAGTTCTGTTTTTCTCTGCACTGAACAGCCAGATAAAGAAACAATGTTTCTAATTTAATTGGCTTTTGGCAGAGAGCCCAGAACAGCCACAGCAGCAGATAAGATACAATTTCTAGCTAAGCAAATAAGTAATTGTAACAATATAAGATAACAAGTCCCTTAGGAAAAGTTAGACTAAAGCTGGCCATAGACGCAAAGATTTTACCACATTATCGGAGGAACGATCGTCCGTCCTCATCTCC
Organism: Xenopus laevis; assembly: GCF_017654675.1. Lineage (NCBI taxonomy): Eukaryota > Metazoa > Chordata > Amphibia > Anura > Pipidae > Xenopus > Xenopus laevis. Next base: position 161,968,864 of record NC_054373.1, read on the forward strand.
TGACCTTGCACTAACAATTCAGACCAAATAAAGCACAGATCAGCCGATGTTCTCACCCTGCAGCAATCATATGAAAGTTTATGTCCGACAAATCTGGTGACAGTCTCCCACTGAAAATCGTCCGATCGGCAATACATGCAGAGATATGATCGGCAGCCGACAAACATTTTATAACCTGTCCAATCGACTGAACCACCGATCGGCATGGCAAGATAAATGTCTGGACACTCCACACACGATCCGAAAATCGTACGAACCGAGGATTAAAGGGCAATATACTTTCATTAGCAAAACTGTAATAACTGGGGAAAAAACCCACAGAAATATGTTCAAACGTTCATAACCTACCAAATTTTGTAAAATGATCATGGTAATTAGGGGGTGTGGCCATAAAAATGGATGTGGACACAAAAATGTTCGCCGCCCTGAGAGCAGCAACTTTTCTGGCCCTCTTTTAATTTCCAAAATGTTGGGAGGTATGGTTAAATCATTTCTGGGCCGTCTGGGAGTTCTTCTGGGAGTTAGATATTTTTCATACTGCTTATTAGTTAGTACTTCAGCAGTTGCAGGGTATGCTTTCTCTAGTACAGTGATCTAGCATTGGACTGTGGACAGGCCCGAATTTGTGGAAAGGCCATCTAGGCCCGGGCCTAGGGCGGCAGAATTTTAGGGGGACGGCATGCTGCCCAACCACACCCACATTGGTTCAAAAACACTGGGGATGCGCTGGAGATACAATCATTTTCCCATGCGCAATTCCCATTGTTCCAGTCCAGATGATGAAATTTTGCACTAATAAAGGGGAGGGAACAGGGGCGACGAATGGCAGTGGGCCTAGGGGCTAAATCCGGCCCTGACTGGGGACAGCTGCAAAGCACCCTCTGGAACCCCCCCCCCAGCCACAACCCCCTCTGGGCTCCCCATCTAAGTTGCAACCCTCCCTTGGCCCCACTTTGCTTACCTATATTCTTCACTGCATCGAATGGGCCTGGGAGATAGGCCAGGGTATCGACGGCGGGTCATGGAGGGAGGCAAGGACTCTAAGGAGAGCGGCATTAGGGAGCGTGTCTGGACTGGTGGGGCCCACAAGAGCCGGGGCAGTCCAACCCTGTAGTGATCCCCAACCAGTGATTCATGAGCAACATGTTGCTCACCAACCCCTTGCTCCCAGTGGCCTCAAAGCAGGGGCTTATTTTTGAATTCCCAGCTTGAAGCACGGGATCCCAGCTGGCCATCTGTGGTTTCTGGCAAATTCCAGAGAGGCTGCAGTAAGGTCCCAAAGACAGTCACTAATTAGACTGCCAGTCCCTATAGAACCTACCAATCAATCACAGCCCTTATTTGGCACCGCAGGAACTTATTTCATGCTTGTGTTGCTTGTGTTTACAATTTACAACGTGTCTCTCAGGTAGAAAATGCTGGGAACCCCTGTTCTAGTATTATGCCCCCAACAAAGGCGTTTCCACCAGATTTATGTATATATAATCATTTTTTTCTCCTGAGAAGCGAACCCACTCAAAAACAAATGCGCAGGGAATGCTTGATTATTTATTTTAATACCTTAATTGTGGGGGTTTCATTGTATTAATATAAATAGTCTACAAGTTATCTTGAGCATTGTTGCTTTGTTCAAATGAGAGAAAGCTGCTCCTAAATGCATTGTTTGTAATAGTTCAGCGAAACAATTCAGACTCATCCCTGCTCCCATTACTAAGTATGACAGTATGGACTGCAGAGGATTCAGCGTGCCCACACTCATGCAGAGCTCCTCAACTGCCATTATCCAAAACAAAAAAAAACAGATTGAGGGTACACCGCCTCATAAAGTAAAAAACACTGTTAATTGTAAAATTAAAAAACAGGCTGCTATGAAATGGACGCCTAACGCAATTCAGGAACAGCCCTTAATCATGGGCTGCTCCTAAATGCAGCTGTGTTAGGAACTCCCTGATCTAGAATCATCAGTGGTTCAACTTAGAGGAGCAATGGCCAGAACAATGCAGGTCCCTGGATCTAGACCAGGTAGTTCTTGACAATTAATGGGTCCTGAGTTTTTCTGGCTGCTTCTTCGCTGGGTTGAGCCACAATGTCAGGAACTCCCTGGTCTAGTTCCAGTGACCTTGGGTGTAAAGCTAGAGGAGCATACCTCAGGTCCCTGGTTCCAGACCAGCGAGACCCCTACATCTGGTATAGATAATTTAATCTGGGTAAACATGAGACTGATCCAATGCAGTTACTGATCCAAGCCAATTGGAGCTTACAGCTGTTGTACCACAAATACGGATGGTTGGAGAATTGCATCCCTTTCCATTATTTCGCCCCATGTTCTATCCCATTCTCACCAGTGGTGACAACTGTTCCGCCAGCATTGTCATTCTTATACCAATGAACTGGATATTGATCTAGCACCCAGATCAGTGATTGGCCAATCCAGCTAAAAACAGCAGAGCAGGTAAATCATATCACACCACATGTGGGCAGTGTCCTATATTAAAATATAGGAATAAGACGTATTCAGTGGAAAGGAGCCTACCCTAATTGATCACAATGAATCAGAACATTGTGTATGAACACGTTCTGTATCCCTATGAAAAAGGGAAATAGTACCATATAGTAAAAAGTCTGGGCCATTTAAAATAGTTGGTTGGAAACTGGAACTTAAGCTTGACATGTAGGGGGTTATTTATTAAGGTTCGAGTTGTGTTTTCAGCGAAAATTCGAGTTTTCAGGGTTTTTGTTTTGGTCAAAAGTCACATTTTCATGTTAAAACTTGATTTATTATTTCCGACCCTCGCAATAGCTCCAATCTGAAAATACACCATCTAAAACCTGTCGAGATCATATAGGAGTCGATGGCAGAGGTCCCTTGAACCATTTGAAGATGTTAATTGACCATGTTTTTTTTCGTAGTGTTTTTCCCCAAAAACTCGATCAATTAGAGTGATTCAATTTTTTCCTGCCAAAAATTTGATTAATTCCAGTTGTTAACCCAAACTCGCTGGATTGACTTTTTTCCATTCAAGTTTTTACTTAAATTAGAAACCATGCGAGTTGTGAGTTCATTAAGGCTCATTCGAGGTATAAAATTCGACCTTTGATAAATAACCGCCATAATGTTATTGTGGGAGCATGGGGCTATGCAACTAACAAACATGGGCCAATTCCACTCCTGTTAATTTTCAAACTTAGGAACAAAATAAGTTCAAACACAAAACTTTCTGGAAACATTAATTTGCCTAAAATGTAGATAATTGTGCTGTGTCCACTAGAGGTCAGCAACATAACTCCTAACAATTTGAATTAGGAAATCTTGTAAATGAACGCCATGTATCTGCCCTGACCATGCCCACTTACAAGCATCCTGAAATCTCCCCCAAACATCAACTAAATAAAGTAGGGGTGCCAGTTTAACACTTGTAGCAATGTGTTATATTATTTCCCTACAATGACATGGTACTGGTGTTTTGTGCACCTGAGAAACCAATCCAAGTTAATTAGACTCATTAAAGCTGCTTATAAGCAGACATTATTTCTTCATTCAGGTGTGTCTGCTGCTATTGACCACACACATGCAAACTCTTAATAAGGGTTCGGCTGTTACGGATCGGAAGAGAGATTCCTACAAAAATATGCTGGGAATATCTGCTTCCTGTGTTTCAGCAATTGTACACTACATTATCGGGGGAATGTACTAAAAATCGCTAACGGAAAAACTATTCGCAATGTGAAAAGTTATGCCTTTGCGCGAACAAATTTTGCTTTGTGCGAATTTAATATAGCTTTTGCGAGCCCGGAAACTGTTTAGCGACCACTTCCGACAGTGAAAGACCCGTTTGCAAATTTTATAGTTTGCGCCAATGCGCAGTCAATGTAATAAAACTTCTTACTGAAAAAGTTATGTTTGCTCCAAAAGATTACCAGGGGAATGTAATAAAAGTCGCAAAGAGCAAAACAATTCGCACCAATAAGACTAAAAATCCACGTCTCGCAATGTAATATTGTTCCTTAAACTGTTATTGCATTGCGAATTTAAATTGCGCACTCATAAGAAGTGCCTGAAGGTGTCGTAATCTTTTGGAGCAAACATAACGACTTTTTCAGAAAGAAGTTTTATTACACTGACTGTGCATTGGCGCAAACTATAAAATTCGCAAACGGTCTTTCACTGTCGGAAGTGGTCGCTAAACAGTTTCCGGGATCGCAAAAGCTATATAATATTCGCACAAAGCAAAATTTGTTCGCGCAAAGGCATAACTTTTCGCATTGCGAATAGTTTTTCCGTTAGCGATTTTTATTACATTCCCCCGTACGACACCTTCAAGCACTTCTTATGAGTGCGCAATTAAAATTCGCAATGCGCAATTAAAATTCGCAATGCAATAACAGTTTAAGGAACAATATTACATTGCGAGATGTGGATTTTTAGTCTTATTGGTGCGAATTGTTTTGCTCTTTGCGAATTGGATTTTGTCAGAGAGCCCAGAAAAGATACTTTTTAGACTCACAGATTAAAGGGCAATTCACCTTCATTAGCAAAACGGTAATACGCATAAAAACCACATAAATGTGTTCAAACTTTCATAACCTGCCAAATTTTGTAAACTGGACATGGTAATTAGGGGTTGTGGCCACAAAATGGGCGTGGTTAAAATTGTGGCTTTTTGTCCCTCTTTCTATTCCCAAAATGTTGGGAGGTATGAAATGATATACCTATACCACTAGGAAATGCCCCCATTGTTTTTAATCACATGATTGACTTAAGTGATAGGTGTAGGCCAAAAAATTCACGAAACAGCGGAAATTTAGCAAATCACATTAAAGTCAATGGGCGTCAAATAAATTTTGACCTGCGACAATTTTTTTACGCGTGACTATTTTGTCCAAATGCGTTAAAGTCAATAGGCATCTGAATATTTTTGACGCGACAATTTTATGCGCGCGACTATTCTGACACGCGACAATTTTTTTTTCTTGCCGCAGCACACTTTCGCTGGCGAATTTTCTTCACATTTTCACAAATGTATTCGCAAAATGAGGAAATTCGCAGCAAATTGGTTCCTGCCAAATTAATTCACCCATTATTACTCTTAATAGTCTACATAATGCTTTTCAGTAAGGAAAATATTCTCTAATAAGCTTTTGTGAGCAGCATCTCCCAGCCCTGAATGCTGAAGTGTTGGCTTAGTTGTATTTATACCCACAATTCATTATTGATTTTTCAATCCTGGATCTATATAGGCTATTGGTGTGCAAAAATCAGGAAGTTTGATTTCAGATTCATTTTTTAATAGAGGGAGTGTTTCTTTGCCTCCCACAACTAAATAGGAAACCTCACACCCAAGTTGACTTCCTCCTTGAAAAAAACTCACACTATGTTCTTGTAATTCTTCCATATAGCCTGGCCAAAAGTGCATACTTTCCTTATCTAACATTTTCACATTCATCCAACCTTTTACACCTTTTTTATTTTAACACGGTTGTTCTTCTAAACGTCATGCACTGCTTCTCCAGTATTTACTGACTACCCATACACGCATTTTGGTTTGCCAATGAACCTTGGAACGATTGGGTTCCAAGTGCTTTATATACAGTTGTCCACAATGGACTAGCTGATGTGGTCCTTAGTCATCTGGATTTTTCACCCACCCTGATCATATCTGTACCTGCAAGTTTTACCAAAGAAGCTGTACTGAGTAGGAATATCAAGCAACCAAAATCAAATCAATAAAAATAGATCAACAGTTTTCTCTTTATTCCATATCGCTGTGTAATTTACCCAGGCTACTTTCTATATCCTTTCACATATCCTGAAGGTAAAAGTTTAGTGTCAGAACAAGCTGTAAATGGAAGGAAAGAGCCTTTAAAATTTACATTTTGTGATTTATTTATTAAAATTATCCAAGAAACCTTTCTAGCACCCTCAGCTATTCAGCTTTTACTTGTTGCTTTCCCAAGCTATACAGGAATGTTGGTAGCATTTGTAGGATGGGTACTAGCTAGTCACTCCCCATTACACAGTTAGAGTTTGGCATAGTTAAGATGGGCTGAAAAAGTCCATCGGGTTCAACACCTCAAAATGAACCCTAGTGCATAAATATACCAATATTTATACTAACTAACTGCAGATGTTAAGATTATAATAGCATTGGATATTATGGTTATTCAAGAAATCATCCAAGCCATTCTTAAAGGCATTAATAGAATCAGCCATCCAGACCTGGACTTTCAATCTGTGGGTTCTGGCAAATGCCAGAGGGGCTGCTATAAGTTGCTATAGAAAGTCAGTATTTGTTGGGCTGGTGGAGGCTGTTTGGGCCTCTGTGTGGGCTGATTGGCCCTCTGTGTACCTGAAATGGCAGGGCCTGTTGTGAATCTCAGTCCGGACCTGCAGCCATCGCAACATCATACGACAGGACATTCCCCAACCTCACTGCTCTCATCATGAAGAGCCCCCTACGCTGCTTCAACTTAGAGTTCAGTTCTTCATGTCAGTTCTTCATGTCTAAAGGGGTGTTAACTGGTGCATTGATTGATCTTTTCTATGGGATGTCACTATCTATCTATAATGTATTTTAATGTACTTTTAAAGGGTAATCATGTCGCTTGCCAAGCACCTTTTCTCCATTGTGTGCTGGCTGCTTCATTTATCTGTTCCATAGCTACTAGTGGTTCAGCAGACCGGAATGCAGAACTGCAGTATGGAAAACCTGTGATTGACTGTATATGGAAATATAGCTGATCTTTTCAGCTGTAAAGCAAATGAGTTCATAACCAACATCTAAGATGAACTTTGCCGTGGATGGAGAGGTGTTTATTGCAAGTCTTACTGGCACACTATAGCCCCTTATCCTCTGTTACCCTTTTATTCTCTCCCAACATGGTTCTAGGTCCTCAATCTTCTGGGGCTTAGTATGTGTTTCGTTTGTAGGGTAGCTTTGGTAACTGCATGTAATTCTTTTGGCTACAGGTGCATAGATAGCATCAATCTCTACTTTGCCATCTATTAGGCACCAATGCGGATAAGGAAGTTGTAAGACATCTCAAATATGATTACTAGTTTTGCATTTTGGTGCTTTGACTTGTAAGTCAGCCTAATTGCGGATATTGCCTTTTGAAACTAGAGAGAGAGATGAGGATCAGTAGACTTATAGTAAGTAGAAGCTAGTGCTATGGTTGTATGTGCAAATGTGCATTGTAATTATGATAAATCTTTATCTGACATATATACATCAGGGATGTCCAACCAGTGTCCCTCCGACTGTTGGGAGTTGTCAAATCATTTTATAGATTTGGAGCCATAGTTCACCACATTTTCCTGGGGACTGGGATGGGGGTGTATGACGTCACATCAGATTTATATATATATGTATATATAAACCAAGTTCTACTGAGATATCTTAAAGGAGAAGGAAAGGTTAAAACTAAGTAAGCCTTATCAGAAAGGCCCATCTAAATATACCAGTAAACCCCCAAAGTAATGTTGCTCCGAGTCCCCTGTCAAAAGAAATACTGCATTTCTTTCCTTCTATTGTGTACACATGGGCTTCTGTATCAGACTTCCTGCCTTCAGCTTAAACCTCATTGCCCTGGGCAAGAGCATGCTCAGTCTGCTCCTCTCCCCCCACCCCTCCCTTCTCTACTGTAATCTGAGCCCAGAGCAGGGAGAGACTCAGGCAGGAAGTGATGTCACACCACATTAATACTGCAGCTCCTATTCTAAACAAACAGAGAGTTTCTAGAGCTTTTTACTCAGGTATGGTAAAACATTCTAAAGAATAAATATAGCATTCTCGTTTGTACTATTGCAGCTAATCTATTGGCAATAAAATGCCTCTGTAGCTTTCCTTCTCCTTTAATGCAACCACTTTATATTTAAGTTTAAAAGGTTTACATTTGTTTTAAAAATACTTTAGCTTGGGTTTGCATAGCCGTTGCCCAGATTGTCTTTTAATCATATTGATGTAGAGTAGAGTAATAAGAATTCTGAGGTAGATGCTTCCATTGATGTCTGGAGCCTCAGTAATTTAGCAATGTCATTTTATTGGGATCTAGCAGATATATTTATCCAGGGCTGACATGGGGAGGATGGTACAGTGGGAAGTACAGTCAGGGGCCCAGTGAAAGAGGATCCCTGGGAGACAGGGGGAGAGGGTGGTGTTTGGGCAGAATGTGAAATTTAACTGGTTTTCATTTTTATTGGGCTCCGATTTTACTTAGTTGGCAGGGTCCAGGTGGGAAGCGGATTAATACCTGGAGCAGACACAAATTAGGGACATATCTGGGGCACCCTGGGGGGGGGGGGTCCTGCTAACTAAGTAGCATGGGGCCCTGTGATTTCTGATGGTTGCCCTATATCTGTTTAATTCTCACAACATACTTAAACGGATACTGTCATGGGAAAAAAAAATGTTTCAAAATGAATCAGTTAATAGTGCTGCTCCAGCAGAATTCTGCACTGAAATCCATTTTTTAAAAGAGCAGACAGATTTTTTTATATTCAATTTTGAAATCTGACATGGGGCTAGACATTTTGTCAATTTCCCAGCTGCCCCTGGTCATGTGACTTGTGCCTTCACTTTAGGAGAGAAATGCTTTCTGGCAGGCTGCTGTTTTTCCTTCTCAATGTAACTGAATGTGTCTCAGTGAGACATGGGTTTTTACTAGTGAGTGTTGTTCTTAGATCTACCAGGCAGCTGTTATCTTGTGTTAGGGAGTTGTTATCTGGTTACCTTCCCATTGTTCTTTTGTTTGGCTGCTGGGGGGAAAAGGGAGGGGGTGATATCACTCCAACTTGCAGTACAGCAGTAAAGAGTGATTGAAGTTTATCAGAGCACAAGTCACATGACTTGGGGCAGCTGGGAAATTGACAATATGTCTAGCCCCATGTTAGATTTCAAAATTCAATATAAAAAAATCTGTTTCCTCTTTTGAGAAATGGATTTCAGTGCAGAATTCAGCTGGAGCAGCACTATTAACTGATTTATTTTGAAAAAAATGTTTTTCCCCATGACAGTATCCCTTTAATGACAGAATATATTCATAATTCATTAATATTGGGTTGAATTAAAATATTCAGATAGGTCAATGCAACTCTTAAGTTGTGCAAAGATAAATGACCAGTGTATAAAAAGTAAAAGTGATAGTGTCCCTTTAAATCATTTACAGAAACAAATACTATACATTCTGTATATGTGGATTTTTACATGATTTGTTTTTTTTTTGGTATGAACACAGCATTCATAAACCCATAAACAATGGTGTATGGCTCTGTTCTTTAAACAAAAAATCATAAATCAAAAGAAAAAAGTTATAAATAAGATTTACATACATTACATCACACAGAGCCTTATCCAATCAGAGAAAAGCTCATAGACCAATAGAAATATATTCATAGACCACAGTATTCCCTGCCTAATCCAAATCTGGGGAAGGGGCACACTAGGCGATTCGGGGAGATTTAGTCGACTTCTGAATACAAAGCGCCATGCCACAGGCAACTTTTATTATAGCCGGCGCAAGACAGAGGTAAGGCGCTCGGGGAGATTGGTTGCCACAAAGGCTAGGCGATTAGTTGCCAGGTGACAAAATCACCCTGAATCGCCCAGTGTGCCCCTACCCTAAAACAATCAATTGTTTTCCAACATGATAAAAATTGTTATCTTAAATGAGCAAACAGTATTGTGTTCAATTCTCTATCATTATAAAGAAACAGAGAGATTGGATTACTTTTGGCTGAATCTGTTTTGGCTATGAGTTGTAGATTCCCAGTATCCTATTGCTGGAATTAGTGAGTGTTCTATGAATTGCAAGATTTTTACTGGCTGCCGCTGATTTGCAGAGAGACTTGAGGAACCTCCGCTACTTTCAGTAACACAGCCAATATTAATTGTGATCTCATAAAGTGCATTGCTCACCGGCTTGTCATAGTTTCAGAGTTGAACTGAAATATGCTGTACAAAGGATGGACGCTTTCATCATCACAATAACACAAGTTCATATTTCATGGTAGTGCCAGCAGCTGTGCACAGTATCCTAAAGGCTTCCCAGCTGTGGGCTTGTGCTCCTCAGGAACACGGGGTGGAGACTGGGGGGGACGTGAAAACAAGTTGAGCAGGGATGGGGCTATGGATGTAGAGCTGTGCTTAGTACCACTCAGCCTGCATGGCAGATATCACACACCCTGGTGATAGAGAGAATTAATATCTGTGGATGCCGCCAGACTGCAAGAATTAGGCAGAGCACAGGAGAATATTGAAATGCTTTCAAGGTATTGTTACTTGCTTATGTACCTTAAGAAAAGTTATAGATATTAGTTATACTGGAGTTTTAGAGTGTTACATGATCATTATAACTAAGGCTCACATCATTCCTGTGATTATCAAAGTCTTTATTTGTGCATGCAACATATAATTCAATTTGTGTTCTTGTGTTGTCCCCTAAAGCTGCGTTTATTTGTCTTGCACCATTAAAATGATTGTTTGGAGATTGTGTGAGATTATGGGTGAAACTGATTCCCATTAGGCCCCCAAATGCACTACGATGAGCTTCTACTCTAAGCAGCTTCAGTAGAACTGGTAAGGGGTAAATGGTCCCCTTGTCCAAGTATGTTCTTCTCCTGCAGTCCATAATCTCTGACTGTGCACATCTCTATAAATACATGTCAATTATAGTAATAATCTTTGCCTAGAATGACACTGGTTTTTGTATGATGGATATTTGTAATGGGAACTGTAACGCCATGAATTACAGCAGGAGTGCCCATACTTTACTAATGCAAGGTCTACTTTTAGTGATATTGTCCCATTATGATCTAAGTCCATACAAGCATTGTTAGCACTCTGAAAAATATTACTTAAATATTGATTTATGAGAAAACGTATATTGCTATATTTAAACATCTATTTATTATGTAACTTTAAGGTAATAAATATCTGAATGAAAAGCATGAAACAGGAGGGTGATTTAGACAAGCTGTTTGTTGACAGTGTCTTGAGATCTACTGATGACCAGCTAAAGGTCGACTGGTAGATCCCGATGTACCTTTTGGGCACCCCTAAATTACAGGAATGTGCTATTGTGTTTGAATGTGCCTTTTTTTATTTGGCAGCTGGATTAGTACTAGGGTCCACAGTGGAGGAGGGAAAGATATTATGGTATGGGAGACAGGGAGGGTCATATGCTGCTTTATATTTACAGATGCTGTATGTCCTGTCCTTAATTAATCATTTAGTTAGTCACATGAGGGCTGTGTATCTTTAACTTCCATCCAGCATCCCTTAAACGCTCATTGGACATCCCGTGTATTTCTTATTTATTAAAGGCAACCCCTGGCTTCTTATGTTGCCTGTTCCCAAACTTTTCTAACTTTGTCACTTTATTAGACTTATTGAACACAAAAGACAGCTACTAGTTTGATCTGCAGCAATAATCTTCATGCAGTTGTTCAATGGAAACTGCAACATAAACGTATGATGTATAAAAGGGCTAGAGCAATTTTTGTAGCTCCGCCGGGTAACAACAAAATGCTCCAAGCAATATGGAGTGTTTTGTCCCCTTCCCAAAAAACTACAAAGCTCTCAGACACTCTTAGGGGTCCGTTTACTAAAGTGCGTTAAAAATATTCGCACAATATATAGACAGAATTTTCGCCAAATATGTTATCGCCAGTTTACTAACCTGCGGTAAATATAAATTTGCGAATTTTCTTGCGCAAGAATAATTGTTCGCCAGTTATCGCATTCGCTGAAAATAACGCTATGTACACATTAACGCATGGTTTACTAAACAGCGAAATGTGCTAAAGACAAAATTAACACCAGAATATTCGCAAACTTTTACCGCCACCTATGTAGTGGCGTAAAAGTATTTTTTTCGCCAGAAAATTCTCAAGGGGCAGGAAATATCCCATAATACTGTTTTTTTTTACCCATCATTCTTTGCTGACAGGAGAGAGATCTGTAGCTATTGCTGACAGGATGTTTTGGCTTCTGCTTCTATCTGTTGCAACAGCAGCAGTTTCAGCTCAGAGGTGTATTATTGGCAGCAGCCATCACAGTCCAAGGATTCGTCAGCCTCTACACTTTTTTGGTTTCATTGTGATTGGCTACATTAAACTGTGCATTTCTATGAAGCAAAGAGATTGACTGGTATGATTTCTTGTTCATATGATTCTCTTGGGTTTATATGATGCAGACATGTTTTATTGATGTTACTCTGGTAATGTTGTTGGATGGTATAATCATCAGTCAATAAAGTTTATGAGTTTTGAAGATGCATTTCTGGCCATAAATGTCACAGTAAAAATTGCCATAATAACCGCCATAAAACAAGACTATTTTATAGCATAAATATTTGCAAAAACTTAATTTTTCGCCAGAAAATTCGCAACTCGCTAAAATTACCGCTAACGTAAGCTGGTTCCTTAACGTAGTTACCGCAAGTGATCGCAATGACTTCTACGCGTATCGCTGTTTAGTAAACTTAGTCGCTGCGAATATTCTGGCGTAAAAATATTCTCAGCGATAACATGCGGAAACTTAAAGTCAAATTTACCGCACTTTAGTAAACGGACCCCTACGTTTGTTAAAGGCTCTCTGATTCTTCCACTGACTTCTAGCTCTTGGCTGCCATTTTAATAGCAGTGACATCATCAGTGTGTAGGTTTCTAATGACATCACAGATGTCTTTAAGCTTTGCCCCATTAAATTTTGGTGATTTTTGATATGACACGCACTCACTTGTTGCCATGTACTGTAGTAGGGTAGATAATTCCTCAGTAAGCTGTAGATGGGTTGGGTATGTTTAGAAATGGAGTTCATAATGTGTGGAACCCATCACCAAAGCTTCTCAAGTTTATAAACCACTTCAAATTTCTGGTTGCACATCTCTTCTGTAGACCATACATCCAAATTAAATCCACTAAAAGCAAACAATTAGACTGCCCATATTTACATGAAATATTGTACAATATTATATTAATAATATATTAATTGTACATTAATTCATCTCTGGGGGGCCACAAGGGAAACGCGGCACCCTAAACTGGAATATAATTTGTCTCACAAGTGGAACTGCGTCACCAAACGTACCCTGTGAGGAGTTTTTAGGAACTTTATAGGTAAACACTTTGATGTGAAATGGTAAAAGCTATCCCAGCGGAGACTTAAATATTTATTCTACAAGATAAGAAATATAAAGACAAATTACGCTCGCCTTACAACGTGTTTCTTTGAAGAGGCCAATAGAAAGGAAAGAAAAAAAAGTTGGCTGTAAATTGAAGGGAGAGAAAAACCCCTGAATGTTATTACCCAATATGGATGACAAAACACTGGAACATGTGTGGGAAAATGGATCATATCCAACGTCTGGAATCGTTTATCTTCTGCTAAAGTCATAAGGATGTAGCTGGTTTATGTATTTTTAGTGAAATTCCTACTGATTGTTTTATTTACTCGTGACCTGGGAAAAAGAGACTCGCACAGAGCTCTTCAGAACTGGGAAAGAAAAGAGAAATATTATTAAAGTCTACAGAGAGGAAATAATTCTGCTAAAAATAGAGCAACTCAGCAGAGAGATCATTGGCTGGAACTGGACATCCGTCGCTGGCAGTTACAGTTGTAACAAGCACATTTATTCTCCAGCTCCCATGATATTTATATAAGTTGTACATATAGGCAAAGTGAACTTAACAATTGTAACAAATGGGTAGTAATATCTAGTTGATGAGCACAGTGATACTCTGTAGTAAATTGTTCAGTTAGTCTTCATTATTTTACTTTTTTACAGCTACTTTCCAGCATTTTCAAGTTGGAAAGATGCAAAAAAACTATAAAAACATTTTTTTTTTTTTTTAAATGAAGCCCATAGATCATTCTAGGGAGAGCAGGTATAGTAAGAAGATATGGAGCCTGTAGTAACAGTGATGATAATAGTCTCTGGGAAGGAACTGTGGCTGTGGGATAGCAGGTATAGTAGGGAGAGATGGTGCCTATAGTAACAGTGGGATAATAGTCTCTAGGAAGGGAGTGTAGCTGTGGGATAGCAGGTATAGTAGGGAGAGATGGTGCCTATAGTAGCAGTGGGATAATAGTCTCTGGGAATAGACTGTGGCTGTGGGATAGAAGGTATAGTAGGGAGAGATGGTGCCTATAGTAACAGTGGGATAATAGTCTCTGGGAAAGGACTGTGACTGTGGGATAGCAGGTATAGTAGGGAGAGATGGTGCCTATAGTAACAGTGGGATAATAGTCTCTGGGAAGGGAGTGTAGCTGTGGGATAGCAGGTATAGTAGGGAGAGGTGGTGCCTATAGTAGCAGTGGGATAATAGTCTCTGGGAAGGGAGTGTAGCTGTGGGATAGCAGGTATAGTAGGGAGAGATGGTGCCTATAGTAACAGTGGGATAATAGTCTCTGGGAAAGGACTGTGACTGTGGGATAGCAGGTATAGTAGGGAGAGATGGTGCCTATAGTAACAGTGGGATAATAGTCTCTGGGAAGGGAGTGTGACTGTGGGATAGCAGGTATAGTAGGGAGAGATGGTGCCTATAGTAACAGAGGGATAATAGTTTCTGGGAAGGGAGTGTGACTGTGGGATAGCAGGTATAGTAGGGAGAGATGGTGCCTATAGTAACAGAGGGATAATAGTCTCTGGGAAGGGAGTGTGACTGTGGGATAGCAGGTATAGTAGGGAGAGATGGTGTCTATAGTAACAGTGGGATAATAGTCTCTGGGAAGGGAGTGTGACTGTGGGATAGCAGGTATAGTAGGGAGAGATTGTGCCTATAGTAACAGTGGGATAATAGTCTCTAGGAAGGGAGTGTGACTGTGGGATAGCAGGTATAGTAGGGAGAGATGGTGCCTATAGTAACAGTGGGATAATAGTCTCTGGGAAGGAAGTGTGGCTGTGGGATAGCAGGTATAGTAGGGAGAGATGGTGCCTATAGTAACAGTGGGATAATAGAAATGGTGCTTAAGATATGTAATTTCGTAATAAATGTTTTTGTGTGTTTTGTAATGCTTTGTGTAGTCTCTGCACACCTCTCTAAGTTGTTGGCGTCCTTTAGGTTAATTCACTATGAACACTCATTCACAGTTACAGATATCAGATGTTTTCTCAACTTTACAAGTGTGCCGTGCCTCTACAATAAATGGTGTTTAAATGGAGGAAAACCGGTGTATTTTCCTTATATCGATGACAGTAAATATAGACAAAATAACCTTTTGGGAAACCACTGAGAATTTCTTATTTTTAACAGCAATGTTACAGAAAGAATGGTCCCTGCCAGAAGCACAGCAGGAGGGGTACAGCCAATCACAGCCCTGCAGGCAAAGACAGGCTTCAGTTCCCTGTCAGGTCAGCCTTGCTGCTGATTGGTTCCTATTTAACAGTGCAGTGTGCCACTGGCTCCCCTGCACAGCGTGGGAAAGGAGGCAGCAGAAAGTGGAACAGATGGGCGGGACTAGTAGGGATTTTGCAGAAATTTTCAGGAACAACATTTTTAAAGCACATTCCTTCTATATCTTAAAGAGTTGAATGCACTGGTACATTCTTGTTTTTCACATATGTCTCTTTTAACTCTACAGTTGGAAACAGGGCTTTTCCTTTACGGTGATTCAAGGCTAGAAACTGGGTAGAACTTTCAGTACAACAGGGAAAATGGGGGAAATCATTATAATGGCTGCACAGCTGGATTGTATTAGATATTTCATCATATATTTTAAAAACAAATGTTTTACTCTTAAGTAATAAATGTTAAAGGGAGATAAATGAACTCGATGGAAACATTCCAGAGTTAGAAAAATGATTTTGGGGAAAGAGAAATAAATGAAGAAAAGATGGAATTATAACATAAAATAAGATAGGCTAAATTATTATGGGATGTTGCTGGGGTGATGTTAGAGAGTCAGCGCTGGATTATTCAGGGATATGACCCCATCAGAATTCTCATCCTATGAGTTTGATATGGAATTGTTCTTCCTATTAAAGTGATGTGGGCAGCTGAGAGGACTGCTCAGTAATAATGGATTCAAAGAAGTCACTGGAAGAAAAAAACTTTCACTTTTAGCTGAGCAAATAAAGGACCAAGAAGGAAACCTCTGGCTATTGAGATGGAAGTGTTCAGTTATATTGAGCACCTGATACATGAAATCGTTTTGCATTTCCCGCTGCTGATAGAATTGAACATTATAAAGGTGTTTATGTCATGTTAAAGCGGAACTATCGCAAATATGAACATTTAGGGGCACATTCACCAAGCTCAGGTGAATGAATAGAGGGGAAAAAACTCGAATTTCGAGGAGTTTTTTTGTGCTCCTCGACTATGGAATTGGCGTAAATTCTCCTGAGTAGAATGATTCGAATAGATCGAGCAAAAAAACGCTGCGACTATTCGCCCATTTGATAGTCGAAGTACTGTCTCTTTTAAAAATACTTTGACTGTCTACTTTGCCTGATTAAACCTACCAAATTGCTTTAAAAGCCTATGGGAAAGTCCCATAGGCTTTTTTTCTAAGTTTTTGATCGAATAAAAAGGCATTCGATCAATCATTTGATCGAATGAAAATCCTTCGATCGAATATTCGATCGTGCGACTATTCGCCAGCGCGTAAATTCGCCCGAATTCCCTATTCTATTCTATTCCCCAGTCGAATTTCGAGGGATTTAACCTCTCGAAATTCGACCCTTGATACTTCTGCCCATTAATATAAGCTTCTTTATACTGAAATAAGAAACTTTCTAAATACAATCAAATAAATATTCTGTAGTGTTATTGAAATAATCAAGTTTATCTTCACTAGTGATGGCCTAATAAATTCGGCAGGCGCGAATTTTCGCGTTTCACCGCCGGTGAATAAATTCACGATACTTCGTCAGCGGCAAAAAATTTTGGACGCGTGTCGTGTCAAATCCGCCGCACGTCAACATTATTCAGATGCCCATTGACTTTAATGCCGGTGTCAAAATTGACGCAAGCGTCAGAATTGACGGACAAATTCGTCCATCACTAATCTTCACTATCCATAAACAACTAATTATTGGGGTGTGTACGATTTTGTAATAAGAACTGTGCACGGGTCCAATACCACGTATTACGTATAAATTAAAGGCATGCTCAGTATCTCAGTTAAAACATTTAATTGTGCAATTCCTCCATAGTAAAATTAACAATGATACTTCCAAACAAAGCTTTTTAGCAAAACACACCACAATGCAACTTCAAGCGCCCAATAGCGTGAAACGCGTCAGGAGGGAGTGGCTGACTTGAGGTAGGCAGACTGGGGGAAGGCACTGCATTGTGGTGTGTTTTGCTAAAAAGCTTTGTTTGGATGTATCAATGTGAATTTTACTATGGAGGAATTGCACAAATAAATGTTTTAAGTGAGATACTGTGCGTGTCTTTAATTTATATCTTCACTATCCATCTCTCAGCATTTGTTTTATCTTCATTCTGTCTTCATGCAGGAGTTGGGAGTCAAATAGTAATTGACAGTTAGATCCAATATATTTTATTGGGGGGCTTCCTTTCCTAGCAGATGTATTAGAGCTCACTCAAATAACTGATTCCAGTACAAACAACATCTAACAAAATAACTGCCTGTTGTATGAATCCTGCATGTAGAGAGACAGGATTTCTGGTGATTTTAATAGAATGAGCTCAGCTCTAATACATCTTCTAGTCAAAAGGAGCCTCCGTATAAGATATATAGGATCTAAGTGTCAATGAATATCTGACACCCAACTCCTGCTTGAAGACAGAATGAAGAGAAACAGATGCTGAGAGGGATAGTGACTTGATTATTTCAGAAACAGTACAGACTTTTTTTATTGATTATATTTAGAAAACTTCTTATTTCAGTATGATGAAGCTTACATGATGGTTCACGATAGCAACACGTAGTTATTAAGTTGTGTAATATATGTTGGTGTATGTGTAGCAGAGCATAAATAGTGAAAGCTTTAGGAAAAGTACAAATGTCTTTGATACATAGAAAGTCATAGACTAACAGAACTGTATAGGCCATTAGTATGGTTTAAAGGGGATTTAAACCCAGCCCTAAAACCATCCCACAGTGCCCCTTAGCTTTCTATTGAAGTCGCTGAAAACCATAATTATAGATGTAACGAAAATTCACAAATGAGACTTCTACTGATCAAAAACGTCATTATTAGGGATGTAGCGAACGTCGGAAAAAAAGTTCGCGAACATATTCGCGAACTTGCGCAAAAATGCGAGCGGTTCGCGAACGGTTCGCGAACCCCATAGACTTCAATGGGAAGGCGAACTTTAACATCTAGAAAAGACATTTCTGGCCAGAAAAATGATTTTAAAGTTGTTTAAAGGGTGCAACGACCTGGACAGTGGCATGCCAGAGGGGGATCAAGGGCAAAAATGTATCTGAAAAATCTGCCTGTGTGTGCTTGGAAGAGATAGTGTAGGGGGAGAGCTGTTAGTGATTTCAGGGACAGATGATAGTAAGTTTGCTGGCTAGTAATCTGCTTGATACTGCTCTGTATTGGAGGGACAGAAGTCTGCAGGGATTTGAGGGACATTTTAGCTTAGGTAGCTTTGCTGGCTAGTAATCTACTGTTCTCTTTAAACAACTGCCATACGTTGACCTTGTAGGCATTGTTTGCCCAGTTTTTTTGGACGCAGCCACTGAAGCACAGTTGCCAGAAAAAATATGCCATATAAATGCTGAAAATAGTCATTTTTCGCCATACGTTGACCTTGTAGACATTGTTTGCCCAGTTTTTTTGGACGCAGCCACTGAAGCACAGTTGCCAGAAAAAATATGCCATATAAATGCTGAAAATAGTAATTTTTCGCCATACGTTGACCTTGTAGACATTGTTTGCCCAGTTTTTTTGGTTGCAGCCACTGAAGCACAGTTGCCAGAAAAAATATGCCACATAAATGCTGAAAATAGTCATTTTTTGCCATATACGTTGAGTCAACGTATGGCAAAAAATGACTATTTTCAGCATTTATATGGCATATTTTTTCTGGCCTCTGTGCTTCAGTGGCTGTGGCCAAAAAAACTGGGCAAACAATGCCTACAAGGTCAACGTATACACTACTACAGCGGTGGATACGGATTACGTAAAATATATGAATGCTGCTTGAAAAAAAGTAACTCAAGTGGTTTTTCTAGAGACGATAATATTATCAATATTTAGACAAAATGTGAACAAGCTCACACAGCTCGATGGCGGGTTGAAGAAAACAGTGTGCAAATAATGCCTACAAGGTCAACGTATACACTACTACAGCGGTGGATACGGATTACGTAAAATATATGAATGCTGCTTGAAAAAAAGTAACTCAAGTGGTTTTTCTAGAGACGATAATATTATCAATATTTAGACAAAATGTGAACAAGCTCACACAGCTCGATGGCGGGTTGAAGAAAACACTGTGCAAATAATGCCTACAAGGTCAACGTATACACTACTACAGCGGTGGATACGGATTACGTAAAATATATGAATGCTGCTTGAAAAAAAGTAACTCAAGTGGTTTTTCTAGAGACGATAATATTATCAATATTTAGACAAAATGTGAACAAGGTCACACAGCTCGATGGCGGGTTGAAGAAAACAGTGTGCAAATAATGCCTACAAGGTCAACGTATACACTACTACAGCGGTGGATACGGATTACGTAAAATATATTATGGCTGCTTGAAAAAAGTGACTCCGGTGTTTTTTCTGGAGACGGTAATATTATGGATATTTAGACAGAATGTGAACAAGGTCACACAGCTCGATGGCGGGTTGAAGAAAACAGTGTGCAAATAATGCCTACAAGGCCAACGTATACACTACTACAGCGGTGGATACGGATTACGTAAAATATATGAATGCTGCTTGAAAAAAGTGACTCCGGTGTTTTTTCTGGAGACGGTAATATTATGGATATTTAGACAGAATGGGAACAAGGTCACACAGCTCGATGGCGGGTTGAAGAAAACAGTGTGCAAATAATGCCTACAAGGCCAACGTATACACTACTACAGCGGTGGATACGGATTACGTAAAATATATTATGGCTGCTTGAAAAAAGTGACTCCGGTGTTTTTTCTGGAGACGGTAATATTATGGATATTTAGACAGAATGTGAACAAGGTCACACAGCTCGATGGCGGGTTGAAGAAAACAGTGTGCAAATAATGCCTACAAGGCCAACGTATACACTACTACAGCGGTGGATACGGATTACGTAAAATATATTATGGCTGCTTGAAAAAAGTGACTCCGGTGTTTTTTCTGGAGACGGTAATATTATGGATATTTAGACAGAATGTGAACAAGGTCACACAGCTCGATGGCGGGTTGAAGAAAACAGTGTGCAAATAATGCCTACAGGGCAAATAATGCCTAAAAGGTCAACTTATACACTACTACAGCGGTAGTAAAATAAAAAAAAGTAAAATAAAAAAAAATGAATATTAAAAAAAAAAAATTAAAGTTGGTGCTGCTGAACTACTAGGAGCAGCAGATTAGCACACCAGTCCCACTCCCCAACACTGCTAGACTAATAGCACTGGGCTCTTATAGTAGTAGTAGTAGTAGTAGTAGTAAAACAACAAAAAAATAAATAAAAGCAGTCCTTACAAGGACTACTGTTATTGCAGCAGTCAGCAGATGAGATCAGAAGCAGGACAGCTGCCCACTGCAGCTACATACAGAGCACTGCAGTAGAAGGTAGATTACTAGCCAGCAAAGCTACCTAAGCTTAAATGTCCCTCAAACCCCTGCAGACTTCTGTCCCTCCAATAACAGAGCAGTATCAAAACGATTACTAGCCAGCAAACTTTCAACTGTCCCTGAAATCACTAACAGGCAGCAGCTCTCTCCCTACACTATCTCTTCAGCACACACAGGCAGAGTGAAAAAACGCTGCAGGGCTTCGGTTTTTATAGGGAAGGGGAGTGGTCCAGGGGAGAGCTTCCTGATTGGCTGCCATGTACCTGCTGGTCTGGGGTGAGAGGGCAAAAAAAAGCGCCAACAATGGCGAACCCAAAATGGCGAACGTCGCGCGACGTTCGCGAACTTCCGGCGAGCGCGAACACCCGATGTTCGCGCGAACAAGTTCGCCGGCGAACAGTTCGCGACATCTCTAGTCATTATAAATGTAAAAGAACTGATAAGAAAGTTGAATCCTAGCACCATGTCAGGCATATTGCTCAGTTTGCTGTTATCTTACATATAGACATAATTATGGCATTGTCTTCTTCATTATATTACACTGGAATCAAACATGGGGATAAAGGACAGACTTGTTCAGAGCTGGGAAGCTTAAAGCTCCCAACTCCAACTGCTGGAACCAAAAAAAAGCGAGCCAGATCTATCTGGGATTCTCATTGGATTCGGTGCATCCCTAGTTTTTTTTTGCATTTTAATGCAGTCGCTGGCAGTGGAGGACTATGGAAAAGTTTTATTGTGCAATATTACTTTAAGAATCGAAACCTGATGATGTTGGACTACAGTTCCCAGCATGCCTCAACCTTCCTTACATGTTACATTATTCTGGGATTTGTGGTCCAACAACAACTGAGTCAAGTTTGGTTGAGCAGTGCAACCCTTTAAAAGCAATCACCGGTGCAATATCCATTTTAATTGGCTATATTTAAAGAGGCAAAGTAGCACTTGGCAGCAAAAACACATATATTTTTCTCCTGGTTTGAAAAATAAAAATTCTTCATCTTCCTTACAAAATAATAGAACAACGTTCAGCAATATTCCCAGTGAAATCTGGTTTAAAAGCCTGTTGGTTTTATTCTCCCTGTTCTCCTTTTAGATTGTGAGCTCTTGTATTGGTTATCGGTTGTATTTTTGTGTGTAATCCTTGTGTTTGATGTATGCACCCTTCTATTGTACATCCCCATGGAATATGTTGGCACTTTGGCATTTATGAATATTTCTCCAACAAATGTGGAAAGTAGAATTTCTGTAAATCAGCTTTAAAATGAGCTGTGGTGGATTTGGCTCAGAGGTACTTTAGTCCTTGCCAACAGCTTGGAAATGCTTCACTTTAAAAAAAAACAAAAAAAAACATGGTTCATGTGCATATAGACGGTTGATGGATCTTGATTAATGGCTCAGAACAATCTGTTCCATCCATACAGGGAAATGAAAAAGCATAAAAATGATAGCAGCTGATTGATCAGACCGTGAACATATTTCCGTGACTGATGGAGAATTATATCTAGAAAGCGATCCATTTATTCTGAATGTTTCATTGTCACCTACATTCTAGCACCGTCAGGGTCGGACTGGGTCGGCGGGACACCGGATAAAAAACCCGTTGGGCTCCTGTTCTCATGGGCCCCCACTGGCCCAGACTGCACCCCGTTAAGCCGGCTGCATAAAAAAAATATGGGCTGACGCATCACTTGCTCTGTGGGGGAACCCGGAGGTTTGGAACCTGATGGACCCCCAATCGTCCAGTCCGACCCTGTGTTATCTGTATCACTGAACTAAATCCTAGATTCAGCCTTCTTCAGCAGGATTCGGATTTAGCCGAATCCAAGTGCCTGGCTTAACCAAAGCCGAACCCTTAAAGGGTTTGAGTTAACTTTTAGTATTATGTAGAGAGTGATATTCTGAGATAATTGTACTGTGTGGGGTTGAGGTTTGCGCAGACACCAAAGTCTATGTGTTTTAGCTGCACCACTGGTTTTTGTGGATCCACCTGTCCACTATGTTCAATGTGAATATTTTAGGATAGGGTGCGCTAATTAATGCTGAAAAGGTAGTTCCCAGAAACCTAGATAAAGCGACAATATATACAGTAGAGTAGTACGCCTAGAATAGGTATCTTAGAAAACTTCTATGAAACTACTCACATATTTGATGTTAAAATGTGGGTATATCGTCTTTGATGTAATCCTGAAATACAAAGGCTTCAAATGGTGTTATATCGTCAGAGCTGCAGATGTCGGCCCTGCGAGACGTTTTACACTTACCAGACGGTAGTGTAGGGAGAGCTTGAGATCTAGCATGTAATTCAAGAGATGCCGTGTCGTCCAATGGTGTGCTCCCTTGTCGGCGGATAAGAAATAGTGTTACCTATTCGGAGCGGTTACTGGATCAAATGGTTGCGGCGTTCGTGTCGGTCTCGTGGTTCGTCTCTCTCTGCTTTAACGACTCAGCGGTCCAGTTTTTTAGGGAACAAACTTTTTCAGCAAAGGTTTAGGGATCAAATTAAAGGTAAATTTTATTTAGTTATTTCAAGCTAAATAAAATAAATAAAATAATAAACTAAATAAAATTTACCTTTAAGTGTAAAACGTCTCGCAGGGCCGACATCTGCAGCTCTGACGATATAACACCATTTGAAGCCTTTGTATTTCAGGATTTCATCAAAGACGATATACCCGCATTTTAACATCAAATATGTGAGTAGTTCCATAGAAGTTTTCTAAGCTACCTATTCTAGGCGTACTACTCGATATTCTGAGACAATTTGCAATTGCTTTTCATTTTTTATCATTTGTGTTTTTTGTTTTTTCTCTTTTTATTCAGCAGCTCTCCAGTTTGCAATTTCTGGTTACTTGGGTCCAAATTACCCTAGCAACTATGGATTGATTTTAATAAGAGACTGTCATATGAATAGGGGAGGCCTGAATAGAAAGATGAGTAATAAAATGTAGTAATAACAATAAATGTGTAGCCTTACAGAGCATTTGTTTTTTTAGATGAGGGTCAGTGACCCCCATTTGAAAGTTGGAAAGAGTTTGAAGAAAGAACTATAAAAAAAAAATTAAAACCAATTGAAAAGTTGCTTAGAACTGGCCATTCTACAAGATACCAAAATTCAACTTAAAGGCGAACCACCCCTTTAAAATCGTGTAATTATTCATAACTCAAACAAGGAAATTGTGTTTTCAACCCTTGCTCGCCTTGTCACCAATTAAAAAGGGACTATTTCTGTGATGCGGATTCAGTTCAGGATTTGGTTGGGAATTTGGTGCGTGCCTAATTATTGTCAGGATGTATAGAGCCATGGAGAGCACAAAGCGTTGGGCCACATACCTGTGTTAAGTCCTAATTGATATCTCCATTATCTCCCTCTGTACTGCAGTTGGCAGTGATCTTGCCCATATCAAAGCAAGGTGCTAACCTTCTATTTTTTAGCTCCCCGGGGGTCAATATATGTACCTTCAGGTTTGTGATGTGCCACCTAGTAAAGGAAAAGGCAGTGGTCAGTATCTGGCTATAAAATATGATGACGCTGCCCACTGTCCCCTGGCAGATGACTAGACTTTAGCTGGTGACTCATTTACCAGGCAAGTTGCTCCCCTGCCAGTAAAACACATTGCTGAATGGCTGCAGCTCTGTTTGCTTTTGGTTCAGATCCATGTTTGGAATGTGTCTGCAGCTTGTTGGCAATTAAAAAAGGGACTAATTCTGTGATGTGACTTCATACTGCTTTTCAAAAACTAAATTTAGCTGCACCCAGATATTTATTTAGGGGCCGATTCACTAAATTCGAGTGAAGGATTCGAAGTAAAAAAACTTCGAATTTCGAAGTTTTTTTTGGGCTACTTCGACCATCGAATAGGCTACTTCGACCTTCGACTACGACTTCGAATCGAAGGATTCGAAGTAAAAATCGTTCGACTATTCAACCATTCGATAGTCGAAGTACTGTCTCTTTAAAAAAAACTTCGACCCCCTAGTTCGGCAGATAAAAGCTACCGAAGTCAATGTTAGCCTATGGGGAAGGTCCCCATAGGCTTGCCTAACTTTTTTTGATCGAAGGATATTCCTTCGATCGTTGGATTAAAATCCTTCGAATCATTCGATTCGAAGGATTTTATCGTTCGATCGAAGGAATAATCCTTTGATCGTACGATCGCAGAATTTGCGCTAAATCCTTCGACTTCGATATTCAAAGTCGAAGGATTTCAATTCCTAGTCGAATATCGAGGGTTAATTAACCCTCGATATTCGACCCTTAGTGAATCGGCCCCTTAGTGTGAGTTTTGTTTATCACAAGGCTCAGCTGCATACGTAACTCTACCTCTTCTGCTTTTCAAAGGATATTAATGTTTAGTTGTAAGTTTATCAACTCCTTTCTGCATCTAAAGCTGGCCATAGACGTGCAGATATTTCTTTATGTCTGATGAATGCTCGTTCGTTGCGATCTCCCGACCTACCACTAACCATTCGGATTAAATAAAGTAGTAATAAGAACAAATCGGACGAGGTTCTGGACATTATTCAAAGACAGCAATCGTATGAAAATGTTGTCCGACAAATAGAAGTGACAGTCTCCCATTGATATCGTAAGATAGATAATACATGCGATTTATGACGCCGGCGTCAATTCGCGGGCATCAAAATAGACAATTTGATGTGCATTAAAGTCAATGGGCATGCATTTAATTGTCGCCGGAGTCAGTATTGTCGCCGGCGTCAAGAAAAAAAACGTTGACGCAGACGAATTTTCGCACCTGCCAAATAAATTCGTCCATCACTAATGCAGAGATATTATCTTTAGCAGACAGAAATCTTCTAACCTGTCTGATCAACGAAACAACTGACCACCATTTAGGGTTGCCACCTTTTCTTAGAAAAAATACTGGCCTTCCTATATTTTTATGCATTTTCCCTATTAATAACATTGGGATCAAGCTTAAAAATACCAGGCAGTGGCAACCCTATCACCATGGCATAATAAATTTCGGAATGATCAACAGACGATCCGAAAATCAAGCGAAACATAGATTCGTACACTTTATCTTTGCGTCTAACATTGAGCGTTTGTTCCATTACAGGATGTACGGCAGCCTTCAACTTAATTGAAAATATGTTTCCTTTTTATCTGTTATAGTCAAACATTACATTGTACTTGATCCTGGCTAAGATATAATCAATCCTTATTGGAGGTAAAACAATCCAACGGGGGTTTATGTTTAAATTATTTTTTACTATACTAAAAGTATGGAGATCCAAAGGAGGGAAAGATTCCTTAACTGTAAAACCCCAGGTCCTGAAGATTCTGGATAACGTCATATAATTTAATCAAGGTTTGGCATATATGTCCAAACAGCCTGCAAGCCAATTGGTCCCATAATGTAAGGTATTTCTGAGGATTAAAATAACCAATGTAACTATACACTGAGGGTTAATCATCTATAGAATGAGGTGTTTTAATCCCCTTCCAGGCAGCACACAATAGGGAATACCCAAGTGGGAACAGAGTATTTGGGGGAAAAGTGGATTAGCAGTGTTAGCAGACACTTTCACAATAATCAGTTTATAGTCTTACAATCAAGGTGGATGATACTTAAGATCATTAAAGTGAACCTGCCAACAAAGTCATACCAAATTCCACATGATGTTGCTACATTGGTTGGTCTAGGATACAGAGAAATATGAGACAGAACTTATATCAGGGCAAGCAAGCAAACAAAAATATTCAATATGTGCCTAAGTGTTCTACTGTCTCTACAAGTACTAACAATATGCACATTTATGATTAGCTACTATTAAAGGGTTTGTTCACCTTTAAAATAACTTTTAGGGGGTTATTTATCAAGCTCCGAATATCCGAACCTCAAATAATTCGTAGTTTTCGGAGCAAAAAAAAAAACAAACTATGAATTATTCGATATTTATTTAAGTCCGATGGTCTAAAAACTCAGATTCTAAAACCCCGGCATCTAAAAGTTCTCAATGTCCTGTATAAGTCAATGGAGAAGGTCCCAGTGTGTGCACTGATGTCCCTACCGATATCCGATCATTTCGGGGATACTGAGTTTTGCCCGACCCTATTTTTTCTGGCTTTTTTCTTCATAAATAAGGTCCATTCTGGAATTTGCAGTTCGAAATTGGATATTGGAAATACTAGATAAATTCGGACCTTGATAAATAACCCCCTAAGTGTGATGTAAAGAGTGATATTCAGACATTTTGCAATTGGTTATCATTTGTTATTATTTGTAGTTTTTGATTTATGTAGTTTTTTATTCCCTAGCTGGTTGCTAGGGTCCAAATTACCCTAGCAACCATGCACTGATTTAAATAAGAAACTGAAATATGAATAGGAGAGGGCCTGATTAGAAAGATGAGTAAGAAAACATAGTAATAAAAAAATTGTAGCCATACAGAGGGTTCGTTTTTAGATGGGGCCAGTGACCCCCATTTGAAAGCTGGAAAATATCAGAAGTAGGCAAATAATGAAAAAAACTTAAAAAAAAAAATAAAGTTGACCAATTGAAAAGTTGCTTAGAATTAACCATTCTATAACATACAAGTTAAAGTAAAGGTGAAACTTTTGACAAAAATAGTAGGTGCACGTGTGATTTCTGGTTGAGTAAAATAACTCAGTTTATTGCTTGGTGACGTTATACATGCAATATGCAAGCATGATAATTCAATAGCATTACTGCCGTTCCCATTCATAATAGTAAATGTAATATCCATGTAAATCAGAGTTTCTGTTTGAAGAGGTATACTGTACCTCCCAACATTTAAAAGAAAAAGAAAATCAGGACACTGCTCACATTTTAATGAAGGCTTTCCATAAACTACTCAATACCAATAAGTATCCTACAACAGACAGGTTGCATTTTGGCTCTGTATTTATGCTGCCGTGAGCTTTTGATATATAAAATGGGCACTTTATTTATCCTGTAATCGGTATTATACATGAAACTGGCACCCAATTTATCCTGTAGCTGTAAGGTGTTCTGGGTGGTATTTTACACTGAACTACAACTGCATTTATCCTCCCATGGGTTATATATGCAATTGGGCCTGCAATATTATGAGAACATCTGAATGGCCTCTTCAAACACAAAAATCTCCCTTCCACCAATGGGTAGCCCAGTCTATCACAACTACATCCATTCATGACCCAATTTTGTGCAAACCTAACACACACCCACCTTCCGACAGTCCCGATTTTGAAAGCTCAGCCCGCAGTCCCGGATTGTTAACGAAATGCCCAGAGTTTGTCTTTGATCTCCTGCATTGATGCCAGAAAAAGATTCAAAGATTCTGAAACTTAATTAAACAAGAGGCTTTTGGCAGAAAGCCTAGAATACTGGGCGGCTGATTTGTAACAATTTAAGATAAGCAAAGATACAATTGTAACTATTTAAGATAAGGAAGTCTCTTGGGGAAACTGGACTTGCAGCTCAAGGGTGGTGGCATACGTGAAGATTTGGGGGAGATAAGTTGTCCAGTAACAAATGTTCTCTTTTTCGGACGACAAATCTCCCCGAAATGCTTTCCCTCCGACAAGAATACGAACTGCCGGCGGGATAGTATACATATCGCATCAGTTTTTCTAAGTCGCCAGAAGTTTCCTCATAAGGCAACTTCTAGTGACTTTAGAAATGTATGCCATCCTGTCGGCAATTCGTATTCTTGCCGACGGGAAGGCATTTGGGGAGATTTGTCACCCGCAGAAGAGAAGATTTGTTGCTGGGCGACTAATCTCCCCAGAATCACCACCACCCTTTTTACTTTCATTAGCAAAACTGTAATAACACATAAAATCTGACCCTAAAGGTGGCCATAGACGCAAAGATCCGCTCGTTTGGCGACATTGCCAAACGAGCGGATCTTTCCCCGATATGCCATTAACGAGCATTACTATATCAGGGGTTATCTGAACGTTCAGCCGTATGGCCGAACGATCTGATTACGATACGCAATGGGCTCCGGCAGGATCGGTCGGGTTGAAATCAAACCTGTCTGATCGACAAAACGACCAATCTCCGCCGGACGAAAGATGCCGGCACTCTCCTCACACGATCTGAAAATCGTCTGAAAATAGGATCTGTGCGTCTATGGCCAGCTTAAAACCCCTATAAATGTGTTCAAACTTTCCATAACCTGCCAAATTTTGTAAAATGGATGTTGCAATTAGGTGTGTGGCCATAAAATGTGTGTGGTCAAAACATTTTTTTGCGCAGCAGATCTTTTTGTCCCTCTTTCTAGTTTTCATATGTTGGGCAGTATGTCCCAACCCACAGTTCATTAAGCATCACCTCTTTTCAGGTGTCACATAGCCTAGCCTGCTCCTATGTGTTGAAGTGATAACCAAGATTTAGTTATGGAGCTACAATGGCTTCATGAGCATAAACAATTATATTATTCACCAAGGGGGGGAAATTCAACAATGCATTACACAATGGTTGTAGAAGGAAAATAATAACAGAACCAGTTCTGTTTTCTTGAAGCATTGTGATAACTAATTTCAATGTTCTACTTATGTTCCTATGCCAGGGCAAGGGAGCCTTTGACACTCCAGCTATTTAACTGCAACTCCCAGCAGCCCTTCGCCTCCCAAAGCTTTAGGAAGCTAGCCAAGAAATCATTGTTTTGGACAGTTTTTTACGCTCATTTTATCTTTTCACTAGACAAATGTGTTCCTTCACATACAAAGTCTATCCGCGGTCTGTTTTTTTCTTCTTCAGCGAGTACTAAATGTACTCCAAAATGCAACAGCGCCTACAAAGGGCACGGTGTGACACTCTGTTCTAAGTAAATAAAGTATAATGAACTGGCGTAGAGGCTTTCCAGTAAGTGCTTTGGGCCAAGAAAAAAAAGTTGTGCTCATACCGGACTCCCTTACGGACACCAGCGCACTTAATCAGGGCTCAAATGATTGGCCAATGTTTATACACTGCAGAGCTCCAGCTGTCGTTTCTACTCACATGTGGACTCCATTAATCTACATCATGTCCTACTGTACTGTAATGTTCTAGCAAGAATATCTCTTTTGTTCCCTTAATCCTTTCTTCTACAAAGTGATGATTTGCGTTTGTGGTGCTGGGGATACCAGTGTGTTGTAGCTAAAATAATAATCCCCTGTAAAGGCCCCCATAGACGCAAAATCGATTTCAGTGCAATCCAACCAATCAGTCAAATTATCGTGAGGTTAGTGGAATCGAACGATCGTACATCTAACGATTTTTCGTCCGACATCGGTCAAAAAATTGATCAGTCAGGTTAGGAAATTTTCATCGGTCACAGTGAAATCTATCTATTGTCCAATTGTTTGCAGGGCCAAGCAGGCAGCTACCCTCCGTTTTCCTGGCTTCATTTAGACAACATTGCTTGAAATTGTCTTTTTAGTTGATGGACAAATCGTACATTTAAACGATGGTTTCAAGATAAGCTTGGTCTTACGATAACAACAAGATCTTTTAAAAATCCTAACATCTATGGCTAGCTTTAGGGTAAGCAACAGATCTGAACAATTCTAGTCAACCAACCTAAAGCTCCCCATAGACGCGATGATTCTTCTTGCCGAACGACCGATTCTTCGAAATTATCGTGTGGTTAGTGGGATTCGAACGATCGTACATCTTACGATTTTTCGGCCGACATCTGTTGGGAAATTGATCGTCCAGGTCAAAAAATCTTTGTCGGTCCCAGTGCAATCTATCTATGTTTGCAGGGCCAAGTAGGCAGCTCCCCTTTGTTTTCCTGGCAAATTGGTCTTTTTAGTTGATGGTCAATTCGTACGATGACAATTGGATCTTTTAAAAATCTCAACATCTATGGCCATCTTAAACCCCTAATCCAGTGATCCCCAACCAGTGGCTCATGAAAAACATGTTGCTCACCAACCCCTTGGATGTTGCTCCCAGTTGCCCTTAAAGCAGGAGCTTATTTTTAAATTTCAGGCTTGAAGGCAAGTTTTAGTTGCACAAAAACCAGGTGTACTGCCAAACAGAGCCTCTTGTAGCCTGCTGAGAGTTTATTTGTGTTTGTATTGCTGGGCAACTCTTTTTTATATTTGAATGTGGCTCACGGGTAAAAAAGGTTGGGGACCCTTACCCTAATCTCTGTCTTCATGGTTCTGCTACTTCCAATGAGCCTTTTGGCCTTTTTTTTTTTGTGGTGTCAAGGTGTGAATGATGGACAAAGCCTTCTTGACTAAGGGCAGAGACACACGGTCAGATTCTGGAAAATTAGTCGCCCAGCGACAAATCTCATCTTCTTCGGGGCGACTAATCTTTTCGAACTGCCTTCCCCTGCCTTCCCGCCAGCTAGAATATAAATCGCTGGCAGGATGGCACTGGGAGCATTTCGTTTTCCAAAGTCGTCCGAAGTTTCCTCGTGAGGCAACTTCGGAAAACTAAGAGCTCCGAGTGCCATCCCGCTGGCCATTTACATTCTAGCCGGCAGGGGTGGTAGTTCCATTGCATATATTGCATTTATTTTGTGCAAAGTCTGTTGCCAAGGTATATCTGGAGATAACCAGCTAATTGCCAGATTCCATTTAGCAGCTGAGAGAACATGTTTAGTTAAATGTCTAGCTGATCTATTAAGCGATGTAATTGGAAGATTATGCAATAATTCCCATGGACTTAATGGAAATGTCGCCGAAGTGAGTTCCTGAATCAAAGCATGCACTTTGTGCCAATGATGCTGCGCCTTGGGACAATCCCACCATATATGAACTAGAGAGCCAATATCATCACAGCCACTAAAGCAGAGAGGCGAATGTATTTGCGAAATTCAGTGTTTTCTTTGGGGTGTCATATACCATCTAGTCATAAGCTTATACGAAAGTTCTCTTATCGCTACATTCTCAGACGCTTTCTTAGTAGCCATCCAGATTTTATTCCAGCCATTGCCAGGAAGCATTATCAATAAATCTCGTTCCCATGCGGTGCAATAAACTGGGTTAGCTTGAAAAGTAGTTGAAAGCATCTGAGTATAAAGTGTTGAAATCATACCTCTAGTAAGTGGGGAGATTTTGCATAAAGCTTCAAAAATGGTATTGTCCTGGGATGTCATATTATGAATGAGACCCTGCACAAAATGTGACATATACTTCAGAATCAGGGAAGTCATATGCAAATTGTAAAAGTTGAAAAGACTTCATGTGATAAGGACCTAAAAGATACCGTACAGTACTTAAATAGTGATGGGCGAATTTGCGCTGAAAAAAATTTGGGGGGAATTTTCGCAGGCGTTTTGCGAACCGTGCTAATTCCCCGCGAATTCACTCCTGGCGAATATATTCGCCCATCACTATACTTAAACCATTTTGCGTCCATTTTTCAAAAAGTTGTGTTCGCAGCCCTGGTACAAAGGAAGGATTACCAACAATAGATTGCTGTAAAGATTTAGGTTTACAAAATGAATAACGATATTTACACAAATCCGTAGGGAGTGTTGTACAACCAAATTATGAATCCCAAACTTATTTCTGTCCCTATGATCTGCTCGCAAAAGATTATTAGTTGTTAACGGATGACAATCCCGTGCTTCCATCTCAACCCATACCGTAGTAGTTGACCAACTGTCCAATCTGCGCTGCCTTATAATAAAGCAGTAAATGTGGTGCCCCCAAACCTCTGAGTATTGGTTTACGATATTGTACCTGACTTGATACCCTAGGTTTCTTATTGTACCAAATATATGATATCTGTTTCTGCAAATACGCAATATCTTTTAATGGGACAGCTAGTGGTAAAACCCAGAAAATAATTAAGCAGTTTTGGTAACCAGGTCATTTTGACATATACGACCTAGCCATGACATTGAATAGCGTTTCCAACATTCCAATAACTTCTGCAAATGCCTGATTAAAGGCTGATAATTAACTTGATAAAATTGCGAATACCGTGGAACAATTTGTACCCCTAGATATTTAATACTGTTAGAACATCGTATTAAATGAAAGTTTAAGCATATTAATTGAAGTGTGGAGTCGGGCATATTAACCCCCATCGTTTCAGATTTATGTGGGTTCACTTTCAGACCAGAATAGCTATAATATCGGGAAAAAAGTACAAAAAGAGTGGAGAGAGCCATTAATGGCCTAGATCAGGGGTGTCCAAACTTTTGGCTAGCCAGGCCACATTGGAAAAAGAAAAATTGTCTGGGGCCACACTTTTGATTTGTAAAAGTAAAGGAAATACACAGAAAAGAACTACAATGCCAGTTGGATAACCAGATGGAGCTATACATTGGAATATGGGACACCTGGATATTAAATAGATGTATTATTATATTATTATTACTAACTGGACAATGAGCAGAGTCCCCACTCCTCCTATTTCCTCGGGAACCAAGCGTTTCAAGCTGGGCCACAGTCATATGCATCCTGGGCCGCATGCAGGGTTGGACTGGGGGGCCCAGGGCCCACCGGGACTGCTGTCCAGGTCCCCCCTCTGGCCCCCACTACCTACTTTGAGGCGAAGTGCCGCTCGGCATACTAGCCCAGGCGGCGCATCGCGAATGCGCAAAGATCACTAGGCGCGCATGCGCAAACGGCGCTAGGCGCGCATGTGCAAATGGTGCTGCGATGCGCCGAAAAACTGTTTGGGAGAGGGGGTCTGGCCCAGCGGGTGCCCACTAGGGTCGGGGCCCACCGGGTATTTTCCCGGTGTTCCGCCGGGCCAGTCCAACACTGGCCGCATGTGGCCCTCGGGCCGCAGTTTGGACACCCCTGGCCTAGATAATGTCAGCAATAGGTCATCAGCATATAAACTGACCGTAAATTCCTTACCACCTTTCCAATGATAACCAGAAATATTAGCATGCATTCGGATCATTTGTGCCAACGGTTCCACTGCCAGCGCAAATAATAGCGGCAACAGTGGGCACCCCTGGCGTGTAACCTATCCGACAAATGGCCTCTAACCTTTGTGTGAGCTGTAGGGCTAGAATATACTCGTTGTATTGCTGTTAAAATGTTCCCGGTTATTCCAAATTTTTGTAAAACTATATACATATATGACCATTGTAAGGAATCGAAAGCTTTCTGTATGTCAAGGCTAACTATCAGTAACGGCTCTTTAGTTCTATTAACGTGTTGGACAATATCGGTAATCCTACGAATGTTGTCCGCCGCATTATATGTGGTAATAAACCCCGTTTGATCAGGATGTGTCAAATACGGTAAAGTTGGTGCTAACCTAGCAGCTAATATAGAAGTGAACATTTTTAAGTCTACATTAATCATAGAAATAGGTCTTTAATTCGTATACTGATGCCTATCAGTGTGAGGTTTCGGAATTGATGATACAATAGCTTCCATCACTTCTTGTTGAAGGGTTGCCCCCTGTAAGATATTATTAAAAGCCGCTACTAAACTTCAAAAAATGCTTATAAAACTTCGCTGTATACCTGTTAGGACGTGGGGCCTTATTATTTCTAAGCTTTTTTATAGCCTGTTCTACCTCCTCCTCTGTAATAGGCACATTCAAAAACAAATTCTGCTGCTGGTCAAGTTGGGGAAACTGCAATTGAGACAAATCTGCTTGACAATTTTCCACATCAATATACTTGCTGTAATAACTCACTCAAATGTACTTTTCGTTAATCCTCATCCAATATCAGTATAGTTCTAATATTAGGATTATTATGATTTTTGTGAAGCTCTAACTAATTTGATACAGATTAGAAGACAGGACCACCCCAGTTATTGGACTGTTCCACTCTTCCTGTGTTTGCAATAAGGTTTAAACTCTGATGGATATGGTGATACTTTTGTACAGATCAAGAGAATAACCTACGCACAGCTCTGCTCTGTTCTTTTGGAACACACAGCAGAGACATGCAAGTAACATCTGGTTTGGAAACATAGGAAAATCTCTTAAAGGAACAGTAACACCAAAAATGAAAGTTTTAAATGTATTAACATATAATATACTGTTAGCATGTATTGATACAAGCTGTGTGATTGCTTCAGAAACTCTACTATAGTTTATATAAACAAGCTGCTGTGTAGCCATGGGGGCAGCAATTTAAGATGGAAAAAAAGGAGAAAAGGCACAGGTTACACTGCACATAACAAATAGCTCTGTCCAATACAATGGTGTTGTATCTGTCATGTGCTATGTAACTTGTGCCTTTTCTCCTTTTTTTCTAGCTTGAATGGCTGCCCCCATGGTTACACAGCATCTTGTTTATTAGATTGTTGTGCCTCCAATAAGGATTAATTATATTTTAGTTGGGATCAAATACAAGGTGCTGTTTTATTATTACAGAGAAAAGGGAAATCATTTTTAAAAATGTAAGCTATTTCATTAAAATAGAGTCTATAAGGAGATGACCTTCTCTTAATTCTGAGCTTTCTGGACAATGGGTTTCCAGATAATGGATCCCATACCCGTTAGACTATAGATAATATGTGTATTGTAGGAAAAATCATGGATTTTTAAAACTTGTTTGCGCAGCAGAGTTTCCAGATTGAGCACCACAATCTACTGCACACAGAATCTTGGACTTTTATTTATTGGATGTTCTTGGTTCTGAATTAACGTTTCTGTTTCATTGCAGAACTCGAAGCCAAAGAAGCATGCGATTGGCTACGTGCAGCTGGATTCCCTCAATACGCTCAGCTTTATGAAGGTAAAGCCATCGGTTCCTTTTCAGAAACTATACAGTCTGACATCTGTTCACCCACAATTTCATCACTTTAATTCATTTACGTAAGACGGGATATTTGTGAGAGGTAAAACTGTAATTATGGCAACCTCTAAAATTATAATATGTCGGGAAAAACAGAATCCATTCATCCAGGCCATCCAGCCAACAGCACTGTATTAATAACAATGTGTTTGTCTGGCAAAGAAAGGGTTCAATCAATTAACTACCTAATATACAGATTATCTACTGATAACACACAGAAATACTCCTGTGCCAACAAGAGGTGTTTGTCTTGTGCTCCATTTAAATGGGTTCAAGTGACTTTGTTCTGCAGCTCCAGTATCTTGCCTTGTCTGTTCTTTGCTGCTGTTGGGCACTACCCTGTGCATGCCCTAAAGGCCCTGGTCCTGCCAACTATGTAATATGCCCTGTCTGTTCACTTGTGCAGTACATACTCTGCTTCTGCTCAAATCTTTACACCAAAGTCATGGCTAGACGTTACCCCGACTGAGTAGCCTCCCCCCATAACTCACATTATGTACCAGGCAGTTGCTACATGTGTTGTCAAAGGAAACTAACTATTATGAATTTCATTTTCTAGATTCCCAGTTCCCAATTGACATTGCATCTGTAAAGCGGGACCATGATTTCCTTGACAGAGACCATGTAGAACCACTTTGCAGGTAACAAATAAATGTGCTGTCATATATAAACGTTAAAAGTATACATTAAGGGGGTTATTTACTAAAATCCGAATTTATCAAATTTTTTTTATTAAACAAACATCGACAAAACTCCCATCCATGATTTTGCCTTAGTTATTATTAAAATAACTTGACTAAACCGATCGAGCGAAAACATGAATAATGAGATTTTTTTTGGACTTTTCTCATGAATGCCTCGTTTTTTTTTTTGTCGATTGCCCGAAAACCCTGAAATTTTCATATAGTTTTTTTTTCCACAAAAAATTCGAGTTTTTGCCCTGAAAAATTTGTGTTTTAGGGCAGAGACACGCGCTCAGATTCGGGGAGAAAAATTGCCTCTTTTTCGGGCAATTCCACGAACTGCCTCCCCCGCCGGCTAGAATCTAAATCGCTGGTTAATGGCTGGAATGCTTTGTTTTCCAAAGTCGCCCGAGGTTCCCTCGTGAGGCAACTTCGGGCGACTTCGGAAAACGAACCACGCACCTATTGCCACCCGCCGGCAATTTACATTCTAGCCGGCAGGAGGCAGTTCGGGAAGATTAGTCGCCCCGAAGAGGAGGAGATTTGTCGCTGGGCGACTAATCTCCCCGAATCTGAGCGTGTGTCTCTGCCCTTAGTAATGTACTGAATGCAGCATGGCACCCATTAAAGCGCCATAGACAATGCAACTGGACCTTATTGCAGTGTGAGTGTGTGTGAGTAAATGTTGCCATTATGTGGAAACAAGACATTAGATGGACCGAGGACTTCCCTGTTATAAGTAAATAAAGGATGGTGGATACTGTCCATATATAATACTAATACATGCAGCCTTTTCTGTAGCATTGACTTATTTTTAGTATTAGGATTGCGGGGGCTGAGGCAGCGGTGGGATAAAGTCAGAAAAAAACATGAGGTGAAGGACATGGAAAGGAATGGGAAGCCCCCATTAATGATCTGGGTCTCTTTGGAATCACTTTCTTCTGTAGTTTGTGAAAGAGCCAAGCCTTGTTCCATGTGTATCTCCTATAAGTCTTGTATCTCCACCCTTATAGTTTAACAATCTTATATTAGAGAGGTCACAATATAGTTTGTGGTATGCTGGTGGGACACTTACTGTGTGTTGCCAATGTCATTGCGTGACCTTGGGGCAGTAATTGTCAGACTTTATAAGTTCAAGCTCAATTTGAATGTTCAACTTAAGGTTACCACCTTTTCGTGTTGGGAACTCTGGGCAGATTAGTGATTGGTTGAGTGTCCCTACTTCCCAGGAAGTTTTGATCCAGAAAGACCGAACAAAGTCTGGACTGTTCAGGTCAAAACAGGTGGCAACCCAGGTCCAATCTTTGGTCAGGGTCCACCTCAACTCATAATATGGTTACAGATATAGGAAAACATTCGTTTATCAAGCACCCTAGATTATATACCATAATGAATATGTTTTCACCCCAACTCTCACCCTAAATGGCCCTCAAGCTGGGCTTTCAGGTGTATCTAGAAGAGCAAACATGCATTGTCCTCAAATCTTACCCTATCTGGCCCTAACTGAGCCCCTCAGCTAGCGCTCTAAGACTCAACCCCATGGGGAACAGCTGCATAGTATAAGAACCTCTACCTTGTGCTTCTCTTGCAGTTATTTGCCAGTTCTTTGTGCTTGGTTCCTGTCAGGGCAGATTTCCTGATCATTATCCAGTATTTAGATCACAGAACAAGGCAGGGTGGACCATTCCTGTTTAGCGATTGTTGGATTTTTCTTCCTTCCTCTGAGGATACCCTTTCCTAATGG
Source organism: Xenopus laevis (assembly GCF_017654675.1). Classification (NCBI taxonomy): domain Eukaryota; kingdom Metazoa; phylum Chordata; class Amphibia; order Anura; family Pipidae; genus Xenopus; species Xenopus laevis. Next base: position 162,006,691 of record NC_054373.1, read on the forward strand.
AAACAAGTGTATTACCTTCTACTTTATAAACCATCATTAGCCTAGACTGCAGCCGTAACTGTTGTTTATCATCATTGGTTTCCTATTCAGAGCTATAATAGACTTTATCCTATTTTATAATGATTTTAATGAATGGTATTTTTTGCTTCACGGAATTACATTTGTTTTGGTATAATTGTCTCTACTAAATCGGCTTTTCAGCCCTTCGCTGCCAGCAACCTCAGAGCATAACTGATTGGCTCACTAATTATCAATATTAAAGCAGCTTATAGAAGTTTTGCTGGAAGAAAATTTCCCAGTATGAATTAAACGAGCATATAAAATAAAACAGAAATACTATAAAAGGCAAACAATACTATATGCTTGTAAGAAGTATTCATATAAATCCTGCTTCCAACAAATATTTAAAGAAAGGTCATTTACAAACATTGGGCAAATTTGCACTTAGTTACCTGTAGCAACCAATTAGTAACTGGCTTTTTTCAGCCAGCTGAAGGTTGAACAAGTAAAGCAAATGTGATTTGTTGCCATGGGTTACTGCCCAAGTGCAGCTTTGCCCTGTATTTATAAATGAGTCCCTAGCTGCAACTTGCATTGGATTTGGGCCCACGTGTTCGTTTTGATGCATCGGGTGCAATTGTGATGGCTGAAACTTCTGATTTGCCCCAGGTACTCTGGGATTATGTGGGAAAATGCTGCATTTTGGATAAAAAAAACATGGTGATCTCCTCCATGGGAGAGTAGCAGGAATCAACAAATACGGTAAAAAGTTGATCAGTCGCATCTTTTCAGCTGCTAAACAAACCGTCGCCAAGTCATGGAAAACACCTCTACTTGATCTGCATCAAGTCAAAACAAGACTTGATAATTATATGGTAATGGAGAAACTCACATATGTAGCTAGCAGGGAAGTGGATATGTTTCATAAGATTTGGGATCTTTGGAGTCAATATAGCGGTATAACACAGTGCCACCTGCTCCCATTGAAAGTATAGCATGGTCTCTTTCTGTGGGCCCGCCCTGGGAACTGCCATGATCTTTGGCCTCATAATATACGGACAATACCCTAATGGATACAATACCCACCATGTTAAAGTTTAATGCGGGCAAAAATGTCCTATCTTTACCTTTCTATCTGCCCCTCTCCTTTTCTTCCTCACCTTTCTGTACCTTATTTTTTCTTCTTCTTAATGGCAAAATAAGCTTTTCTCAGTTTGCAGACAGCAAATGTACAAATAACGACCAGGGCCGGAACTAGGGGTAGGCAGAAGAGACACATGCCTAGGGCGCAAAGGTGGAGGGGCGCCAGGCACATACCTCTTCCGACGCCCACCCCTAGTTTCAGAAGCTGTGGCAGCAGTTTTTCTCTTCTTGCGAGTGTGTGCCTCCTCTGCGCATGTGCATTCGTGCGTCCTCTATGCATGTTCGCGCGTCATCGGCACATGCGCTCTTCAATACAGCAGGGGGGCGACGTAGTCGGCCAGTTTGCCTGGGGTGCCTGGCCGACTTGGCCCGCCACTGATAATGACAATACGAAAGGGATGTACAATAACACGTTTATTACTGTACAGAACAATGTAACGTTTATATGCTTTATCACTGCAAGATGTCATTATCCTTAATGCCATTATGTCTTTGCTTTTTTCCTTTCTGTATGTTATTGCAAAACAAAATAAAAATTATTATATATAAAAAAAAAACATGGTGATTTGCATCTGAACATTGCACTTTACACATTGCACTTTACACATTGCACTTTACACATTGCACTTTACACATTGCACTTTACACATTGCACTTTACACATTGCACTGCATTTGTAAATGAGCCTCACTGAGACCTCTAGCCTTAAATCTAGTAAAGGGGAAGGTATGACAGGCCTCCATATGACCTGCAATATAACCCACCAGTTGGCAGTTGGCTTTTTCTGATCTATTGCTTGGTATGGTTGCCATGGAATTGTGGACCGGTAATTCTGTAAATGGTGTAATTAGAAAAGCCGTAACAATGATATAAATGCATATTTATCCGCTCCTAGAGTCTCCCTTATAGCAATGTGTTGTTAAATACAGTAGTGGATGTTTAATGTAGGAAATGCGAAGTTTTTGTCTGTTTGCCATACAGTTTACTTTATTGCCTTGTACTGTATGCGCCGTTCATAAACACTTAGAACATCTTTCCTTTCTGCTGTTAGAGGAAGTTACAGTAACAGGCGGCAGAGCCCATTTTCCTCCTCTCTGCTCACTTTGATGTGTTTGGCTTTGTTGATACTATTGCAGATGTTAGGGCTGCTGTTTGTAGATAACCTGCAGTGTAATGTATTGCACATTGCTCACAGAATGCCTTCCTACAGCACACAGACATACTGTATATGTAGTGAATAAAGTAAAATATAAGGATGTTAGGGTCATGGCACATAAATCTCCTCTTCTTCATGCGACTAATCTCCCCGAACTGCCTCCCCTGCCTTCCCGCCGGCTAAAATGTAAATCGCCGACGGGATGGCACTCGGAGTGATTATTTTTCCGAAGTTGCCTTACTAGGGAAGGCAGGGGAGGCAGTTTGGGGAGATTAGTCGCATGAAGAAGAGGAAATTTGTCGCTGGGCTACTAATCTCCCCGAATCTGCCTGTGTGCCCTGAACCTTAGAAGTTACCAATGAACATTTTATACAGGTCATAGAACTCCGAGATGATTTCTAATATCCTCATATTTTGCAACAGAGGGTACTTTATTTATTATAATACACAAGTGTCTCTGCCCTTAAAATTACTTTGTGTGGGTTATTGCTTTGGCCAAAGCCAGACGAGATAAGCTAAATGATCCTTGCTTTACAACATGATGGGATAAATACTTGTTAAGTATGTGACAATTATGTTCACACATCCAGTATTCATTGTCCTTAACCAGCCCATTAGCATACTAAAGCCCTAACTAGTAGCCTTTTGTTGTGCCCAGACCCTGATAAAGGGTCTGTTTTCAATACAGTGCCTGGATGTCTCAGTCCAGCAAGTAAGCAGCCAGCCTGTAAACATAACTGCCAAAGAAATGCAGAGAAGACATTGCCAATTAGTGTATCCCATTAAGCACAGAGGAATTTTAAATCAAATCCCATCCTGATTTTTAAAAAGGGGGCTGCCAAAATACAAGGAACGAACAAGTTTCATACATTAATGCATATTGCTTACTTGGGACCTACTTAATTGGGCACAGATTTGATCTGTGCCCCACCTCTATTGACTTGAATACCATCCAACTTCGTGCAGTCACGTGGAGTGGAGGTCAGCCTTTAAAATGGCTGCTTTGAAATATTTGGCTCAGCCTCTGCTGCATGTGACTGGCTAGGGTTGCCATCTGGCCAGTATTTTACCGGCTTGGTCAGTAAAAATGATGGTTGATCCCAATGTTATTAATTGGAAAAAAAGATAAATATATAGGAAGGCTGGTATTTTTTTCCAGAAAAGGTGGCAACTCTAGTGACTGCCCGCAAGTGGGTCTAATTCAAATCAATGGATATGCGGCACAGAGCGGAGCTGCTTCCCTCAGCCTGAAAAAAATACCAAGTTTGAGAGCAACGGAGCCAACGCTTTGTCTGCCCATGGCCTTAGGACGATGATCTGTTTTGCATACAATCAGCATACACATACAATCACAATATATGCCTCACCCTATAGAAGCAGCTGTCTCTGTTACACTCCTGCTGTCAGCTTTACCCTTAGGCTAGTGTCACACTGTGCCAGCAAATGTCCCAGCTACTGCAGAACTACAATTCCCAGAAAAATCTTTGGGGATAGTAGCTCTAAAATGACTTTCCTTATAGGCTGGATTTATTTGCACATAAGCCGACACTGTTTTAGTCTGCAAATATTGTACATTCCATGACCATTTAAACAGGGGAGGGATTTTTGTCTCCCCTTGTAACTGGCCGCTCACTGTCGCCTGAGGCAAGCTTCTCACCTTGCCTCAGCCCTGCTGCATTTAAAGGCCAATTCAAAGTCTGAGGCTAGGACCAAGGGTAGATAGCAGTCGCGGACTGGCAATCTGTGGGTTCTGGCAAATGCCAGAGGGGCTGCTATAAGGTCCCATTGAAAGTCAGTATTTAGTGGGCTGGTCTGGCTGTTTGGGCCTCTATGTGGGCTGAGTGGGCCTCTGTGTACCTGAAATGCCAGGGCCTAATTTAATTCTCAGTCCGGACCTGGTTGATAGAATGCTGTCTCCGCTACTCAGCCTGTGTATTTTTTCGGGTTGACAGAAGTAGATCCACTGAGTGCCGCTCTCCATACAACTTAACCTCTTCTGCTTGTGTGCAGTTACACTCAGCAGAGCAGAACTTGGCCAAAATTTGCAAAAACAATCATTTTCAAGCCGACCTCTGCTGTGCGTAACTGCACACAAGCAAATCTTATTTAAATCAGTGGAGATAGGGCACAGAGGGGATCCACTTCACTGAGAGCAGCTCCTTCTGCCCTTGACCTAATGCCACACAGCGGCTGAAATACACAGTCCAAAAATCAGCCCCTACAAGGCCCGCATTAGCCTCCTCTACTGCCTACATCCGCAACATTTTTGCCAGCTCAGGTACAGGCACCTGTGGCTGATTTTGGGGAAGAAATATGAGAGTTTGCAATCTTGTTCCAGTACCTGAGAAAACAAAATGGTTCCGGATGCAGGCAGTAGAGGAGGCTAAGGCTAGGGCCAGGCAGGGCATAAATCAATTTCAATAAATAAATTTCAGCCCCCGACTACTAGCCTAATCTTCTTGCCTGCTCGCGTCCGGAAGTCTTGTGTCGAATCTGGTGTAAACAGACTCTGCAGATTTCATCGAAGAAGCACACGACTTTTCATTTTGAGTTGAAATCCGCCGAGTCTGTTCGCAACGGAGCCAACACAAGGTTTCCAGACGAGAGCTGACAAGAAGATTCAGCTAATTGTCAGCCTGTGCATTTCAGCCCCTGTGTGGCAGTAGCCTGAATAGTAGGTTAAATGGGATACAGATCAGGAACATGACCTGCCCTTTTCTTACCACGTTTTCTATTCCGTGTGGTGTGAGTCTGCATGATTTACATTACACTTCTACTGACAAACTTCTGGCAAACTTCTCACTTAGGACGAGGTGTTGAATCACATTAAATGCCTTTCTCAAAACTGTCAAAAGCTCAGAACTCTAGGAATGATCTGGTGTAGAGATAATGATGCCTCCTGCCTAATAAAGTAGCGCTTGACACTCGGCCCTGGCTCAGGACAATGAAGGTGACGGTCACTCCCAGAGGAATCACATAGGAAGTCTTGTAGAAGTCTGTTGCTTAGCTTCTACTTACCCTAGCAACCAGGCAGTGGTTTAAATAACAGACTGGAAGAAGATTCTGAGCTGGCCTGAATATAAAAAAGTTTAGTGATTCAAAGTATCAATAACAATTCAAATCTATCTTCATGATTTATCTGGTTTCTGGTCACCGGGCATCTGGCAAAAGGCATTTAGGGGAAAGTGTTTTGATTGTCACTTCCACGTGTGCCTTTGTCCATAGGGGGCATTAATTCATTTTCCTGCACTGCTTAAGAATACATGCGTTCACTGCATTGTTGGATGTTTTGTCGTGTCTGCCAGGATACAACAGATGTTAACTCCTGTAGCATAAGCAAGTATTTATCTTTAAAGAAACACTAATGATGACAGAGCTCTCTTATAAAGGGTTGGTTCACCTCTAAGTCAACTTTTAGTATGTTTTAGAATGCCCTGTTCCTAGCAACTTTGCTTTATTATGTATTTTTTTTATAGTTTTTTAATTTACTTGCATTCCTCTTCTGCAGCTTTCCAGCTTACAAATGGGGGTTATTGACCCCCGGCAGCCAAAAGACTATTGTCATGTGATCTTACAATTTTATTTTATTTTTCAGTCCCTACCCTATTCATATTCCAGTCTCTCATTCAAACCACTGCCTGGTTGTTAAGGTAAACAAAGTCCTAGCAACCAGGTAGCTGCTGAAATTCCAAACCAGAGAATTGCTGAACCAAAAAATTTAAAAAGTCCACTAAAAACAGTTGTAAATTGTCTTAGCATATGTGTTTCTGTCATACTAACAGTTCATTTAAAGATGAATAATGCCTCTAACTGATAGTGATGAGGTTGGTGTATATAAGTTTTGGTAACAAGAAATCCAGCTCAGAATACCTCCTAACTGACCCATTTTTCGTGGGACAGTCCCGATTTTGACAGCTCAGCCCGAAGTCCTAGATTGTTACTGAAATGTCCCCAGTATCTCTTTGATCTCCTGCACTGAACAGCCAGAAACAGATATAAAGATTCTAACTTAATTGGCTTTTGGCAGAAAGCCCAGAATATGTACCAGGTGCACTTGGATACTTTTGTAACTATTGAAGAAGCAATTGTAACAATCTAAGATAAGCAATTGTAACAATATACGATAAGCCGGTCTCTTGGGGAAACTGTGACTTGCAGCTTAAAGGGCAATTCACTTTCATTAGCAAAACTGTAATAACACATAAAACCACAGAAATGTGTTCAAACTTTCATAACCTGCCAAATTTTGTAAAATGAACATGATAATTAGGGGGTGTGACCACAAAAATGGGCTTGATCAAAATTTTCTCCACACAGAGCGTGGCAAATCTTTTTGTCCCTCTTTCTATTTCCAAAATGTTGGGAGGTATGAATAGTGAATTATATTGTAAAATATAAGGATATTAGAAGTCACAGAGGAGTTCCGTGTGTAATATCCTCATATTTTGCAACAGGGGGTACTTTATTTATTATGTTACACAAGTTTTAGTGAGTCATGTGACAAAAATGACATCACTAGTCACTGTTTATACCTGATGACATCACTACTCACCATTTATAAGGATATCATTTACAAGATATTCATGGCTTTTGTGTATTATAAGGTAATAATCACTAGGGGGTGCCTAACATTTGGCACATGCCAGTGTCTGCTTCTACTTTGATAAAACCAAATGCTTACAAAATACCTTTAAAGATAAGTATTTCTCTGTGATGTTCCTTGTGTCCCATGACTCATTAAATATATGTAAGGATATATATATGTGACCTATTAAACTAAGTGACAGTCCACTGGAAGCACAAATTGTGGTGGTTTTTGGCCTTAGGGCATCGCTAAAAAGTGCCAGTAGGGGGCGACGGAGGACACCGGCACCCTCTGATTAAATCCGGCCTGTCAATGATTCTAACTTTGCTGCGCATAAACCTCTGAAAGCAAACACAGACGTGCAGACATGCAATCAATGGCCTTTCTTATTAGACCTGCACATCTATAGCTTTAATTTGCTTATTTTATCTCAGCCCTATAGCTGTGCCAGGCATTGGTATCTGCTACATTATCCCATTTTCATCCTATTTTGAGACAAAATTGGAATGAAACTTGATAAAAACTCTCTATTGTCGTCCCAATTACTGTATCTTCCAGCTCAGCATTTTTTTTTTGATAAGAGAACACTACAGAAATAATGGCTGTAGAAATACGGCCTGGTGAAACCTAAACTGACATTCTCTTTAAGACTTTATTATTAGCAGCCAATCAAGCTTTTCATTGCATTATTTCTCCTTGTTAAAAAAAAAACTACAGCTATTAAAATGCCAGGCACATGGGGTACTTAGGCACATGAAAACACAGATGTCTTACCAGTAGTGTAACTAAATATCACTGGGCCCCATAGCAAATTATTTTTCAGGGCTCCAAAATGTCTAAAGGTTAACCTGTTTTACCATTTATTTATTTATTGAAATTGTATATGAATTAGGGCCACATGGGCCCCTATACCTCTTGGACCCCCCTGCAGCCGCCTGGTCTGCTCCCTCTCCATTAGAGATGTACAACCTGCAGACCTTCAGGTGCTTTTAAGAACTCTCTGAAATAACAAAATGATCATGCTATGTAAAAAAAATGTATTTCATATTTTAGGGCTTATTTTCAACCCAGAGGGGCAAAGTGCAAAAAAACAAGCCTAATACCCCTTATTGCTCCAGCACCATGCATAGCTAATGAGCTTTTGTCATTTAATTAGTAATAATATTCAACTTCATTTGCAAAGCGTTGGGCCTCACACTTAGGGGGTTATTTATCAAAGTCCAAATTGATCTCAATATTTTCTGCTCCAAACTCCAATCAAATCCGCTTATTATTAGATTTTCCCAAAAATTTGCTTTGCTGAAAAAAAAATCAGATTTTCACATTTTTTTCTGATTTTTCATGCGATTTTGATGATTTTTTCAGAATTTTCACCTGAAAACTCCTAAATTTCGGGATATTGCATGAAACCCAGCGGACATCAAAAAATCATGGGATTTCTCCTATTCACTTATATGCAACCTCGACAGGTCTGAGATGCCGGATTTTCAGATTCTGACTTTTCCATCCTTGGGGTTTAATAAATTCAAAAATCACGAATTTTTCATGATTTTTGCATTCAGAATTTAGTAAATAACCCCCTTACTGTAGCACCCAGAGGTGCAGCTCTTTGCATCCTAGAATGGTTTTTAAAGGCCTGTGCATCTCCCATGAATATAGTACAGGGCTCCCATTGTGTCCAGGGAATAGATAAAGCCCATTTTTGTTGTTTGTTGGGATTATATATTATATCTATAGACAGGCGTGTTATAGCTGATAATATGAATTTAGAGCCAAAGAACTGTTCCATAAGCGGCAGGTGGAAAAGTTCTTACAATATACAATAAATACTATCATTACCGTTATATATATATTAGTAGTACATCTGTTGTAATCTTAATTAACTTCAACGATATCATGAATAACTATTAAAGTTTTCAAAAAAAATCCGAATACACAAAGGTACTTCAACTCGCTGTTTACTGTTATTCTAGAAGCCATTCTAAAACCTCACACACACAATCATTTCACATAAATGTCATTCTAATCTCCACGCAATAGTCTCCAAACATTTGCAAATCCAATGTAGGACTATAAACTAATCAGCTCAATTGCCCCTGATAACTACTGTAGATATGTTTTTAGTGACGGGGTTAGGGCATAAAAGATTACCTGGGAAATTCTGATTGAATTAGTGTGGGCCACAAATGCAGGGCAGGTTTGCAATTTGTATTCGAAATGTGTTAATTCATTACCCCCCAAGCTCCAGTCTACATGTCTACATGACTGTGGGCGGGATTAAGTCCCAATTGGCCAGAGATCAGTGACTGTCCTAATTGGAACCCTGTGGAGCAAAGGGACCGCCCTCAGACCACATTGATATACTGTATGGTACAAGAGCTTTATCATTAGAGTCAAGTGTTCAGTTAGTGTTTTACAGGTGATGTGTTTGCATAGGTAGCCAGGCTAAGTGCCAGTGGCATTTATAGCCAGCTTTCGTGGATTTACCTTTATTTCGTGTCTCTGGGAAAATGGGAGGCCAACCTTGGAAGAAACAGAGGACCGAGAAACGGAGAAGTTCCTTGTCCTCGGTGAGCCAGATATTCATACCAGGATATGTGTTTCCTTCCAGGCGCCTGAAGACCTTGAACAAGTGTGCCTCAATGAAACTCGATGTCAGCTTCCAAAGGAAGAAGGTATGTGTTTTTAATTTTATTTTAAGATAAATAACTATATCTAGAAAGATAGACCGTAGGAATCAGATGCAGTGGACCTAGAATCATAGAGTTGGATCTGTACGACACTCACAAGGATGTGCATAAACTATAGTTGAAACCATTGAAACATTTATAGTCTGAAGAGTTGGAATGACCTTCCAAAGCACCAGGATATCTCCAGGCGTGCCTTTCCCTTAGTGGGCCCCAGACAAAGACAGTTTCTGATTTGCACCATAGCTCTATATGACACCAATTACATTCAGTATTGTCTTGTTTTTTTTGAGAATGGACCTTCAATGTCACTATGGTGGGCCTTAGGAGGCCCTTTCCAATACTGTATATAGTGTAATAAAATTATACACATGGTAATAGGTTTTATACAAAGCCTACACTGCATTATTATTAGGGATGCACCGAATCCACTATTTTGGATTCGGCCGAACCCCCGAATCCCCAAATTAGGATTCGGATTTGGCTCAGCCAGGCAGAAGGATTCGTCCGAATCCTGCTGAAAAAGGCCGAATCCCGAACCGAATCCTGGATTTAGTGCATCCCTAATTATTATACACTCTATATCCCAGAAAAGGTGCGTGTGCAGCTGATAAGAACCCATAATATAGTAGACCCAAGTGGCTCAAAATCGTGTAAATCTAACTCATTTTGCACACATTATATGGAATGTCTGGTGGGTGTTATTACTCAACTCTACTTCTAACCATGACCTGCTAACTGGGCTGGATGGATTCCTGATTAACATTGGTTATAGAGAAGTGGATAATCAAAGTGATTGTTAGCATCTGTAGCATTGCAGAGTGTTAATCACCTTTTTCTTAGTCTTTCCTGTCTGTCACACACAAGTCAGAGGGCGCCTGGGAGAAGCCAAAAGGCTACAAATGACAGTGTGAACTACTGGCCAGACTAGTCAATATTTACACTACAGTGTGCAGGCTCCTAATTGAAAAGAAAGGTGCCACTATAAGCACCTAATCTTAGGAATAGCTAATACTGTTAGACCTGACTCTTTAGCAGATAGCAGAGAAATACATTTGAATCCATATCTGATTTATGTACTACAGGAAATTAGCCAACAACATGTGCATTATTGTAAAGATAATTGATATGATTGGAATCAGAGAATTGCTGTGGTTAAAGTAGAAGGAATGTTATTGATTCCTGAAAACACTTGTATCAAGTACGGTAGCTGGGGATTATTTCTGAACTTTGCTGTAGGAAGGGTTATAGTCACAGTTTGTCCTTCCACAAAGCAGTTTTAGTCCTTGTTTTCCTTTCTTCATAAATGACAGCAACCCTGTCTTACCTTTTGCAACAACAATGTGTATGCCTGCGTCTGCTGCAGATTCCCCTGCTTGAATGTGACTTATTTTAAGCCCGGACCTATTGCTTGTATAAAACACTATAAACCAATAAATGTTTTTTTTTACTGTAATTTTAGAGTGAAGATTCAGATGAAGAAGACCTTTGCGCCATCAGTGACAAATGGAGGTTCCAAAGACTCAGCCGTCAATGGTCTCGGGTAGATGACATTGATTTGCTGTTCGGGCGATCAGAGAGACTTGGTTCATCCGGGGAAATGAAAAACACGACTAGTAGCGAGAGTGTTTTGACTGATCTCAGTGAACCAGAAATATGTTCTATCCACAGTGGAAGTAGTGGCGGAAGTGACTGCAGATGTTCCTATGTTGGCAATAGTGCTTCCAGGGAGACATTTGAGTGTGCGGACACAATGTGTATTTATGATTCCAATCCAATGACCATATTACCTCCATGGCCAAAAGATTGTCCAGATGGTAAACTGAATGCCAAGAACGAAAAACCTGCATACACTAAAACCAAAACATTTTTAAAATGCATGGGGACTCTTAGATCTAAAGGAACTTATGGGAAATCTAAAGGCCTTCAAAGAACTGGAGCTATAATAATTAGTGAGCCCATTCTGCAACTGGAGCCTGACCCACTTAAAACTATTCCACAACTGAAGCCTGACCTCCTTAAAACAATGAGCTGTGTTGGCAATGGCCAAGTGAAAGACTCCACTATGAACTTTACAGCAACTGGAAATCTAGATGTAGTACCAGAAATAAAAGCCAGCACTGAGAGCACTCCTTGCTTAAAAGAAACACCAGCTCCTGAGCCCAACAAGAGAGGAGGTATGTATCTTGAGGACATTGATGTCTTTACAGCTTTGGGTACATCAAAAGCTGGTCATAATCACAACCACAATTTCCATTCACAAGAAGACCTGGTTGTACATATTCCAAAGGACCACAAACCTGGAACCTTTCCAAAAGCACTTTCTATTGAAAGCCTTTCTCCGACGGAGAATTTCTATGGTGTCAACTGGCGGAGTGGAGGTATTTCTCTTAGCAGGCAAAAAGGTATTCGTGCTAAAGAACCAAGAATTATGTCTTCAAGGTGCTCCAGAGGTAGCAGGCTTAGTGTTTATGATAATGTTCCTGGATCTCATTTGTATGCCAGCACTGGGGATCTCATGGATTTAGAAAGGGATGATTTATTTCCTCACTTAGATGATGTTTTGCAGCACATTAATGGACTTCAGCAGTCTGTATACCACTGGTCGAAAGACATAATGCCAGACCTTCAAGATGACGATTTGTCTGTTGGGGAATCGGGAAACTCAAATTTTCATTCACCCAACCCAATGAGCTTGGACTTTGAAGGAAATTCTATTTCTGATGGTAGGACTACCCCAAGTGACATGGAGAGAGATGCTGCTTCGCTTAATGAATCTGATACTACTGGAACCAGAGAGAGAAGAGATTCTGGGGTTGGAGCCTCCCTTACAAGAACAAACAGGTAAGAATGTCACAGTGATGTCATGATACAGTTTAAAAACAGCCTGAACCAGAACTAGATTGAAATAATCAGTATCCATTTCCAACCAGAATTTTTTACTTACTGCATTCCCTTCATGTAACTGCTTGTGAGGGATTTATTAAGGCTTGAGCAGAGCCATTTTTTTCGCTTGACTGATCTGATTAATGTAATTCTTATTTGCATTTCTCATTTACTAAAGGCGTTTACGGTGGAGCAGTTTCCAGATCTCCCATCAGCAAAGTGGCTCAGTTGCATCACTTCAGATTAGCAATCAGTCGGCCGGCCAGCTCAATCTGCTGCAGAAATTCTCTTTGCTTCGCCTGACAGCCATCATGGAGAAATATTCGTTGTCAAACAAGCATGGATGGACGTGGTAAGTGTAGAAACCATTTGTATGCCTAATATTGTCCTATATATATTCTGCTATCAATCTCCCAGAAGCTGGGTCTGACCAGTCCACGGTTCACTGCAACTTGTAATCACTTTAAAAAGAAGGCTATTGTATATATTCTTGTATAAGGCAAGACAACATAGTGTAAATCTCTCCGTTATAAAGTTTGTAATTTCACTTACACCGTATGTAAATAAAGGTTACATGTGAGTGTGGGAGGATTAATTGCACACATGATTTTGGTACGCCATTGATGTAATGAGCTAAAAATAGTAAATTTACTTTATTTCAAAATTTTTATAATTGTGACGTTAATACCTGAACATTAAGAAAATGAAATCAATTGGAAAATGATGTCCTTTTTATTTCGACATACTTTGGCAATCGCTTCTCGTGTGTCATCTGTATAAAAACTTATTTCAGGTCTGTGCCGAAGTTTATGAAGAGGATGAAGGGACCAGATTACAAGGATAAGAATATATTTGGCGTGCCATTGATGGTTCATGTGCAGAGAACTGGGCAGCCTCTTCCCCAGAGCATCCAGCAAGCATTGCGTTTCCTCCGAAGTCACTGCCTCGATCAGGTAAGCAAGGCTGGACAACTATAAACCACTCCATGTTGTCATTATTATCCCTAGCAGTCGAATGCTACTTAACATAATGATACACAACAATAGACAATAGTGACACAAAATGATGAGTATAATAAATAAACACAAATACAAACCAGTGATTAGGCACTTTTGTTGCCCTTGAGCCTATTGACTGTTTGTTTTGTAAGGGTAAATTAGCATATTTCTAGCTATTGTAACAGTTTAACCTTGGCCTCCATAACAATGGAAGCACCTTGCCTGACGTTTTATAGCATGCAAATGTACCCGGCACCACTCCATGTGCGGCTGTGCATATATTTATATATATATTCTTTTGATAAATGCCGCAATGTCTACAAACACAGAGTCCAATGCTTGTATAATTTAATTCATATTTAATTCATTTATTTAGGGTGTTGCAACTTAAATTCAATATATAAACAGTGTCCTGTGCTGACCAGTTAGAGCCTTGACAAGTCCATGGCTCATTTCCAGTAAGGGAAGGGTCTTTAATATGTCAGAATAGAAATCATCTTCATTTCAACTGATTCAGAGACTTTTACTCCAGACATATTTAACATCTTAAAGATTATGGTTTCATTAGTGCAAGTGCTGTCTATTCTAAATACATCAGAAATCAGCAAAGACATATGTTCATAGCAGCACTAGAGACTGCAGTAGGATCATTACAAGCGTTTCTGAGTTGAGTGCTCTCCCACATACAGTAATTTTAGAACTGAGGTCTTGGGAGAGAGCACAGAAATCCCAGGGGACCTGCCATTGTTTTCCACCCAACCGATGAGGCCTGACCCTCTGGGATGGCTAAAAAGGGAGTCGAGCATTTCTCCCAAGATATTCTGGTGGGGACAGTGAAGCATTAATATTCACTTATCAGTTGACCCCTGCTCTATGGAAAGTATGGCTTATCATGAAAACATGTTCTATTTATGTTGCCTTAAAAAAAACATATATTCAATATAATTCAAATGTAAAGAAAATGCAGCTATAATATAATTCATACATAGGAGCCAATGGAGGGCAGGGGGGCTGTAAGAATACCTTGGAGGGCCACATTGGCCTTCAGTTGGGCAGAAGAACCTCTGTTTAAACTCATAATATAATATAAAAGTCTATCATAATACTGATTGACTTTTCATTTTTCTGTAAATGTTCCTACAGCCTCTCACAGCTTTCACCTTAATATTTTACAATACGCCATTCCGTTTTAGAGTTTCTTGTTCCCTTTTATTTCATATTGCCATGTGTATTTTTAATAGGATTTTCTAACAGTACAGGTATAGGATCCGTTATCCAGAAATCCATTATCCAGGAAGCCCTGAATTACAGAATGGTCGTCTCCCATAGACTCCATTCTATCAAAATAATCCAAATTTTAAAAAAATTATTCCTTTTCCCCTTTTCTCTGTTATAATAAAACAGTACCTTTCACTTGATCCAAACTAAGATATAATTAATCCTTATTGGAAGCAAAAGCAGCCTATTGGGGTTATTTAATGTTTACATGATTTTCTAGTAGATTTATGGTATGAAGATTCAAATTACGGAAAGATCTGTTATCCCCAGGTCGCAAGCATTCTGGATAACAGGTCCTATACCTGTATCTATTTAGCTTGTCTATATATTTTGGTTAAGTTGCTTCTTACCCTGTCATGTAGAAAATGGGAATTCTAGCTGTTGGTTCTAATTGTTGAATTCTAATTTTACCTTCTGATCATCAGTGAAATATAAATTTTTCCACAGGTTGGTTTGTTTAGAAAGTCGGGTGTTAAATCTCGAATCCAAGCTCTGCGTCAGATGAACGAGACATCACCAGAGAACGTGAGCTATGAAGATCAGTGCGCCTACGATGTGGCAGATATGATGAAACAGTTCTTCAGAGATCTCCCCGAACCTCTTCTCACCAGTAAATTAGGGGAGACCTTTCTTCATATTTACCAGTGTAAGTACCTTGATTATTAGGAGCAGATTTACAAGATGACTGATGGGCCAGTAACAACTTTGAAATCCTTTGTAAGGTGGCTCCTTTCTTATTTGAAACCATATTGAAGCCAATAATAATAGTCACTGTAATCATATTCAGCTTTTCTATAGTGGGGAATAGCGCATGCTTTCAGTTCACTCTGCATAGATTGTGTTTCAGCCCAGCGGATGGAGTCATTTCCCTTTGTATTCCTCTCTTCTTGTTTAGGGCTTTGTGCTTTCATTTTGCAAGATAAGAAAGGGTGGGGCTAAATGATATGGATTTCCCCAGCTTTCTAAAAATCTGTAGGTTCATTAACAAGCTAATTATAAACAATGCTTTAGTTAAGCGTGACGAACCTGCCAGACGATTTGCAGAGGCAAAAATGAGATCCCCTGGACTCCCAGTAAAGAATGTTGATATTTTGAGCCAAAACCGACTGCAATGCCCTCACTCCAACCAAAACAGGGGGCGTTCATGATTTATATATTGCAATATATTGGACTAAGATGAAAACGCCCACAGGGTGGTCTTGTTTATTGGCCGCCACAGGGATCACCTGGCAGAATTTGGGAATGATGAGCTACTAATAAGATAAACAGAGAATGGTAGTCCAACATCAAGTAATAACTCACCAAGTAATGGAAGAGGCCCAGGTGCACCGCTCTGAACCTTCAGCAAACAGAGCAGTCAAAAAAACAGGAATGGTGGAGCAGCCACTCAAAAAGGCAGTCTTCCACCAGGCAATAAAATGAAGTATAAAATGTTTATTATGTCACATAGCCTTATGCATTTCGTGTTACACACATTTTTTTGCCTAGTGGAAGACTGCCTTTTTGAGTGCCTGCTCAACAATTGCTGGTTTAATGATGGAGCAACAACAAGACGTTGGGCACTGCTCCTCTATGAATGAATACAACAAATATTAAGGGTGGGCAGTAATTCTGCCCCCATATTATAATAATTATAGTAAAATAGTTAGAAGTGGAAACTATCCCTTTGCTCCTGACAGTGCCCAGTTGTCTGTGATACAAGTTCTTTTTGCTCGGATCACTGCCAATGAAAAGTTTCCCCTTAAAAAAAAATAATGTAGACAATATGATCACATAAGTTGCCTGCGGTTTTCTTTGTCATTAATCACACATGCAATGTCCCTTGAATTTTTCCAGATGTCCCCAAAGACCAAAGGCTCCAGGCTGTGCAGTCGGCTATCATGCTGATGTCAGATGAAAATCGCGAGGTCTTGCAAACCCTGCTCTGCTTTCTCAGTGATGTCACCTCGGTGGAAGAGAATCAGATGACCCCGATGAATCTTGCTGTATGTTTGGCGCCATCTCTGTTCCATCTGAATTTATTAAAGAAGGACAACTCTCCAAGGTAGCTACGACTCATTTCTCACCGAATAATGAATAACGAATGGCACTGAATGTTAATGTAAATATATTATGGATAACAGTGTTGTTTTGAGACTGGATTGTCCGGTTCAGTGTAAGCTGGGGATATTCATCCTTTGGAATTGCAAATGGCTACGTTGATACCTGAATATCTCTGCAGAGCCTGATATCTTATGGGTCAAATGTAGTACCAGCCCAGTTAGTGTACATACAATACATCTTCTAATCTAGCATAGATTGTTATACATGGGAAATACCAGGTGTGTTTTACTTGCAATCTTATAATTTGTCATCTTCATATTCTTCCACAGAGCAATACAGAAAAAATATGCAACAGGGAGACCGGATCAGAAGGACCTAAATGAGAATTTTGCAGCTACTCAGGGCCTGGCACACATGATAATGGAGTGTAACAGGTTATTTGAGGTGAGTTAATGGTCAATTGATTGTATCCTCTAGATTCAGCATTAAGCCCATAGATAGGCCTTCATATATATTTCCCTCCTGAGTTCTTACCCTTGGCTTGTCCTACTCATTAGATAAGTGTTATCAAAGGCACATCCCTTTAACACTTGTGAATAAACACTCCCTACTTCTACTGATTGCCATTCTGTTTTGTTTGCAGATCCCACATGAAGTCATAGCTCAGTCTCGAAATTCCTATGTAGAAGCCGATGTGCATGTCCAAACAATGGAGGAACTAGGAAAGCAACTGGAAGAGGAAGGGGGGAATGTGAACACGTACTTTGAGAGTACAATTCAGGGCCTTCAGAAGGAAGCTAAGGAGAAGTTTAAGGGATGGATTTCCCTCTCCAGCACTGAGAATACTGACCTTGCTTACAAAAAGGTAAATTTACATTAATTAAACACTTTTTTAGGTTTTTTAAAGTTATTTATAAATGTAATTGGCACTGAAACCATTATGGGGGTCATTTACTTTGTGCGGTGCAAAGTGCAAAAGCCCAGACACAGTTTGCCATATTTTGTTTGTCCATTTCTGTGCTGATAGTACTATCTCCTGAAACAAATCAACACACCACTAATTTCAGTAATATTTAAAATACTGAATATTGCATGGTCTTGCTGGTCCAATAGTTAGGCAAGTCATTCTTTCATTGTAGCCCTCAGTTTGGAATATAGGGCTGTAAGAGCAACATCAACATTAGGAAAGCGAAAGAAATGTAAATATATAATCATTTGAACCCTGTGTTCTGTTTTGTTCATTGATTTTACTTTATCACTTGTAGGTGGGGGATGAAAATCCATTGAGAGCGTGGAAAGTATCAGTGGAAGTGGAGGCTCCGCCATCTGTGGTTCTCAATCGCATTTTAAGCGAACGGCAACTTTGGGATGATGACTTCGTGCAGTCGAAAGTGGTTGAGACTCTTGATAACCAAACAGAGGTGTACCAGTATGTGTTGAACAGCATGGCTCCACACCCCTCCAGAGACTTTGTTGTTTTAAGGTAAAACATATGTTGAATTGTTTTTTATATGCATCAATATTATTCTCATTGTATTTCCTAATGGGATCCTTTGGCAGACTTATTGTAAATGTGTAAGAATCTCTCTGCTGTATAATTATATCTATGTAATTATAGACTTACATTGGACCTATTCCACAGCTATGTGTTAAAAAATACATATTATTTTACCGGTAATTATATTAAATAAAAACTGATTGGCTGGATGTTCAATGGCAATAATCCTTGTCCTTAATATTGAGTCAGTCCTCTGTTTTTCCAGCACCTCGTTAAATCATGTTATTAATATATTCACAATGTATCCGCGTCACTAATGGGATTGGCCTGTCTATCCGTAGGTCCTGGAGAACAGACTTGCCGAAAGGAATCTGCACGCTGGCAGCCATATCAGTAGAGCATGATGAAGCCAATCTCATAGGAGGAGTGAGAGCAGCAGTTCTAGATACTCGATACTTGATTGAACCCTGTGGCTCTGGCAAATCAAAGCTGACATATATCTGCAGAGTTGATCTCAAGTAAGTAGCTTGGCATGGTAAACACATTCTATTGGACCCTCCTTAATAGAGGTTCTCAAACTTTGGGGCAAACGCCGTTTGGAAGGGCTAAAAAGCATTTCCCAGCAAAAGATTGAGAATATGTCCAGTTAAGCACATGGTTTCCTAGTCCGACACTGAACACAAGGATTCCCAGTTACTAATAATTGTCTATCACAACTAAAACCAGGGTCTCTACTTACTTTTATCATATATGTACATTATTGGGAACACAATATTTCCATCTGCTTCCACAGAACTCCAGTTTGCAGGTAAGACAACCTATCCCTGCTCACCTGCACACCATTGTCTTCTCCTGAGTTTCAGTTGCTGTTGCAGCACGGGATAAAGAGAACCAAACAATTACTTTTGCCCCCCACCTCATAATTAAAGGGAAGAATAGATCCTATTTATAAGTTGCCAATGTACATAAAGGTAGAACAATTCAAAGGGAGAAAATGCTCAGCAACTGGGTGGAAGTCAGAAAAGTGAGTGTCCCTAGGAGAGGAATGAAGGCTGGGTCTCCTTCTATCTAAAGGTGGCCATACACGGAGAGATCCGCTCGTTTGGCGATGTCGAAAACCTTGAGGTGGGCAATATCGGGCTGATCCGATCATGGGCCCTAGGGCCCAACAATCGGATCCTAACGAATAGTAATGGGCGGTCGGATCGCGGGACCGCATCAACGAATAGATGCTGCCGCAATCCGACGGGATTTTTCGTCCCATCCAATCGAGATCTGGCCGACTTTCGGCCAGATCTCGATCGGTGAAGCCCATACACGGGCCAATAAGCTGCCGACACGGTCTGTCGGCAGCTTTTATCGGCCCGTGTATGGCCACCTTTAGGGAGGAAAGAACAATGAAGGGATGCCCAACCTGTAGTCCTCTAACTGTTGATGAACTGCAGAGAATCGCTATGGGGCCACTTTCTAACCTGGCTGATTTGTTTTTTTTCCAGGGGCCATTGTCCTGAGTGGTACAATAAATGTTTCGGACATCTTTGTGCATCGGAGGCTTTAAGGATCCGAAATTCTTTCCAGCCAATTTCCGCGGAGGGCCCTGAAACGAAAATCTGAGGAATGTTATTACGTCGGTGGTCAAAAGAATTTCAGCCAATGCCCACTGGCTCTAGAAGGATGCTGGGATACGTAGTTCAGTGCAAGTTTAGGCTCAATGTTCCTGCTGTATTCTAGCAAATAATGGACAGTGCCCGTGGTTATTCCATCAGACATTCCTCAGTCACATCATCATTAGTACTAGGTGTTTTAATTGAAATTGTACAAAAAGTGTAAATATCTGTGTATAGCATATTGGAAAAAGGATTATATATGTATCACATATATGTAAATACATTCAAAGTATATAATTTAATGCTTTCTAAGGAAGCTGTGATAACTTTATTATTATTAATATTAATATTTGATTCTGATAAGGCTCACCTTGTTTCTGTATATGTATAAGTGCTTCTTGGTCTTACCACCAGTATTATATGAGTATAAGGGAAACTGTCGCTTACTTTATCTGTGTATAGATAAATATATATATATATTATGGAAATAATATTTTGTTCTTCTCATCTGTGATGCACTGCACTGTGACCTTAAGAAGGTACTTTGTAAATAAAGAGTATTTTTTTTCATTCATTGTCCGAATGTCTGTAACCTTGTGCTGAATTCGCTGCTATTCTTCATCTAGGAATCGCACTCAATTGGTGAAAAGGGGCGTGTACTCACCTCTGCAATTTACAGGGTTATTATTACTAAAATCCAAATTGATCTCATATTTTATTTTAAAAAACCACAACCAAACTCCCATGCCTGATTTTATCTTATTTATTCATTACAAAAACTCGATTTAATCAGATTACAGAAAAACGACAGGGTTATTATTACTAAAATCCGAATTTATCTCATTTTATTTTAAAAAAAACATGAGCAACCTCCCATGCCTGATTTTAGCTTATTTATTCATTAAAAAAACCTCGATTTAATCGAACTGCGGAAAAAATACAGGGTTATTATAACAGGTATGGGATCTGTTATCCAGAAACCCATTATCCAGAAAGTTCCGAATAATGGAAAGGCAATCTCCCATTGATGCCATTAATAAAATAATTCAGGTTTTTAAAAATGATTTCCTTTTTTTCTGTAATAATAAAACAGTACCTTGTACTTGATCCCAACTAAGATATAATTAATCCTTATTGGAAGCAAAACCAGCCTATTGGGTTTATTTAATGTTTACATGATTTTCTAGTAGACTTAAGGTATGAAGAACCAAATTATGGAAAGATCCGTTATCTGGAAAGCCCCAGGTCCAGATAACAGGTCCTATACCTGTACTAAAATTTATCTGATATTTTATTTTAAAAAACCACAACCAAACTACCATGCCTGATTTTAGCTTATTATTCGTTAAAAAAAACTTGATTTAATCAGATTGCGGAAAAACGACAGGGTTATTATTACTAAAATCTAAATTTATCTCATATTTTATTTTAAAAAACCATGACCGAACTCCCATGCCTGAGTTTAGCTTATTTATTCATTAAAAAAAAAAACTCGATTTAATTGGATTGCGGAAAAACTTAAAAATAGACTTAAAATCGAGCAAAACCCAGAATCGATTGAATTTTTAGAGATTTTAACATTCGGATTTTAATAAATAACCCCCTTAATGACAAATTGCTCAGAGTTCTCTTCAGAGCACTCGTGCAGTTTGAATGACTTTACTTCTTTTTTGTATTCATGATATTAGCAGTTTAACACTGCCAATATCAGAAATGTGTAAGACCATGGCCTTGCCTCCACAGCCGCCAGGACAGAACTGCGAATATTAATGTTACTGATCTCTTGAAGCACCTCTGCTCAGTTCTATTGAGAATGAGAATATATACAGCTTTAAATTAAGAGGAGAATGCTTCAAAAGAAGATGTCATCATCTATGATTATATTGTCCCTCATCTGTTTTATTAATGTACAACACTGAGTAGACAGGTGCTCTATATGTACCATATTTACTTCTTTCTTGTAACTATTCCCATTGTTTATACTGCAAAGTCCTTATACTCTGTTACAACTGCTCCTCTGCAGTTGCTAGGCCTTTATATAATTTAGCCACAAGAGGGCGCTGTTTGTATCCTGCTATTAAATTCTAAAAAAGAATGTTGCCCTCTGCAAAAATCTAGGTTTCAAAATCCAGGATTCCTTTGTTGGCTTGTGCACTGCAATTAATCATGTTGCTGCTTTTATATAAAAGGACATAGTTTTATTATTACAGAGAAAAGGGAAATCATTTTTAAATATGTGAATTATTTGATTACAATGGACTGTGAGGGAGACAGCCTTCCCGTAATTCTTTCTAGGGAACAGGTATACGGATAACAGATCCCATACCTGTAACTTGCTAATGGCAGTCAGTGGGTTTATTGGAAATGCCACTTCAGTTGAACTGAAGAAGACGCTCGGATGAGTGGTGAAGCCTTTTCAAGAAAAACTCTAAGGGGTATATTTATCAAAGAGTGAAGTTAGAGATCTCCACACTAGAGTGAAATTCCGCCACTCTCCATTCATTTCTATGGGATTTTTAAAAGAGTATTTATCAATGGGTGAAAGTGAAAGTTCATCCTTTGATAAATACGCCTTTCAACATCCCATAGAAATGAACGGAGAGTGGCGGAATTTCACTCTAACAGACTTTAACTTAACTCTTTGATAAATATACCCCTTTATGTCCAGTTACCTGTGACAACTATGGTATCTACCAGATACTGTATATATATATATATATATATATATATATATATATATATATATATATAATATCAAAACAGGGGGGTTGTGGGAGCACTCTAAAGGCTTTAAAGTATATATATAAGTATAATAAATGCTATTGCATATGTACCCAAAACAGGGGTTATTTTGTTACAAAGTTATGATGATAAAATTGATAAGCCACCATACCACGTCAAGGTAAACCCCGAATGGCGGTCCCTAACTTGTTTTATATTTTATGTGCATTTTAGCATTACCTGTAATCAATGTCCATTGAACGCTGTTTTTTCACTGAGGGCTAAATCCTCCCCAGCCAGCAATCAGGCTTTTAAAGGAGAGATATTCCCAAAACAAACGCCCAATTTTAAAAGCATAGGATCACCACTAGTTTAAAGGGGGGGTATGGGGTGCTACATACTATATATATATATATATATAATGACCTGGATAAATGAGAATATTCATAGATGTATTGGAAATACTACATTTGGCTAGCTATGGTAACTAGTAAGGGGCCAGTGGGGAAGATGATTCCCAGGTGGGGTCCAAATGTCTCTCCAACCTTTATTGAACTACAATTCTCAGTATTCCCTGTTATTGCCAGGTCATCATGGGACCTTGGTACTGATGTTTATATGTTGCCATTATCCTTTTACATAAGATGATCAGCTCTAAGTCAGTTTTAGTGGTTTTAGGGCAATGGTCAAACAATTCAATACATTCTAATTCTCTTTAGATAGAGGTAGAGGCAAAGAAAGATAAAAGTAGAGGCCAAATAAGTCATACTGTCTTTATTGTTTCATAGCACTGCAAACACACTTATGCAGACACAGTAAACCCTTGTCCCACAGAGCTTACAATCTTACCATCCCTTAAAGGAAATACATGATGAGAGGTAAAAAGGGATTGACACTGGAGTGATCTCCTGCATCCAAACCCAATCCCCTATGCATCCCATGTGTACCAATCTTTGGCATGAGAATGTATTTCTTATTGGTCCAACACAGGCAACTGAAGTCATAAAGTTTGCCCCAGATCTAGTCGTCTATAGCAGCCAATAAGATTTTTGCTTTCAGGAAGGTGAGGCTAAAAGCTGATTGGTTGCTATAGACTCCTGAGACTTATTATATTACGCCAATAGCTAAGGCATGTAACTGCTGCTAGTGATGGTATAAGGTAAAAAGGCCCCATTCATTTTTCATGCTCGTCATTATTATGTTAAATCTATATATTACTGGGCTCTAGTGGTATGTCTGAGTAGTCTTCAATTAAAGTGCTTGGTCACCTTTAAATTAACCTTTAATATGATATAGAGAGTGATATTCTGAGACAATTTGCAATTGTTCTTCTTTTTTTTATTATTTGTTTGTTTTTGAACTATTTTGTTTTTTTATTTAGCAGCTCTCCAGTTTTTCAATCTCAGCAAAATGGTTACTAGGGTCCAAATTACCCTAGCAACCATGCACTGATTTGACTAAGAGACTGATATATGAATAGGAGAGGGATTGATTACAAAGACGAGTAATTAAAAGTATCAATAACAATAAATTTGTAGCCTTGTAAGGCTCTGCAGAGAATTTGTTTTTAGATGGGGTCAGTGACCCCCATTTGAAAGCTGGAAAGAGTCAAAAGAAGGTAAATAATTTAAAAAAAAGACAAAAAATGAAGGTCAATTGAAAAGTTGCTTAGAATCAGTCATTCTATAACATACTAAAAGTTAACGTAATGGTGAACCACCCCTTGTGTCCTACTTCAAGGAAATGCTTATCCGTTGCACATCATATTTTATCATATATAGTAGCAATAGTGGCAGGGACAACCTGACCAAATCACTAGCCATATAAACCATTCAGATGTCTACTTTCAGGACTGTAGTGGCACTTCCCCAATAAAAGCAACGTGCTAATTGGTTGTTACTGTATTGAGGCCTTGGAAAACTCTGCTCTTGTTATTTTATGGGCCCTTTAGATATAAACTGCATAAATTATGTAAGATCTCTGCTTTGCTGTTAGTTAAAGGGAATAGGAGCCTACACAGGTAGGGCAGAACTTGACTTATGTTATAGCAGGTATTGAGGAGAATAGCGGCCCTATACTGGCACCAGAGAGCTGTCAGGACTAAACACTGGATTGTAAAGTAGAAGATATGGCTGTTATAAGAGGTAGAGAGAATAGGGGACATTTATGTAGCACTGTGCCTGCCTCCTCACTTGGGATGTCACTTAAGGGTGGTGGCACACCGGGATTTAATTGCCAACGATAAATCTTCGCTACAGCGGGTGACTAATCTCCCCAAAAAGCCTTCCCACCGCAAGTATGTGAATCGCCAGTGGAATGGCATAAGCATCTCTTTGGTTTTCCAAAGTCGCCCGAAGTTTCCTTGTGAGGCAACTTCAGACGACTGCGGAAAACCGAAGCGACGCTTATTCCACCCCGCCGGCGATTCAAATTCATGCCAGTGGGAAGGCTTTTTGGGGAGATTAGTCACCCGCAGTAGTGAAGATTTATCGCAGTCGACTAAATCCCCGTGTGTGCCACCACCCTTTTCTCTGATAGGCAGCTTAATGGTAATCAATCTTATAATTGAATTATCAATAAATTCAGGTCAGATTTGTGGAGAGGCCACCAAGCCCCAGGCCTAGGGCGGCAGGATTTTAGGGGGTGGCATGCTGCCCAATCACACCCACATTGATTCAGAAACGCTGGGGATTGCCCACGAGATACAATAGTTTTTTTAAATCTCACATGCGCCAATCCACATTGCTCTGGTTCCGATGATGAAAATTTGAGCGAATAAAAGGAAGGGGACGGTGGCAACGAACTACAGCGGCCTAGCGGCGCCTGCTATGTAAATCCGGCCATGAAAATTTTTTTTACATATTAAAACTGCCAGGCTTGTGGCAATGCTCTGGATCTGGCCATGATGCCCCATGAGTACAATAATGTGTGCGTGCTTAATAAAAATGGTACATCATCTGTGAACTGAAGCTCATTCCCTACTACTTCTAAGTGCACTTCTGAATTGCCAAACTATCTGCCCAGATACCCGTCCTCCCACGTTATTTCTGATGCACATAAATATATTTTATAAAAGGAACAACGATCACATACATGAAACGACATTATTCATATGTACAACTCGATTATTTTGTGCGCCATGTTCAGTCACAGTTGTGTTGATTCATAAATAAGACCAAAGGTGAATACACATTTATAACACTAGTTGATAAGGTGTCTATATACAGTGGCACCATATTGTTTAGATCTGGGGGAGCAGCTCGGCTTCGCTAGCCCCCATGAAAGCCAAAATCACAGGGTCTGCATGAATGCCAACCTTAGACTAATGGGCCGTGCTGGGATTTTTGATTGGCTGAGGGTTTAATCAAAGTTCCTGGTCAAGTCTTACCCCCCATACATAAAACGCATGTATCTGAATTCATTGTCAAAAAGCCATGCAGGATGTGTATTCAATTTTAAAAGTAAGGTGGCATTCCTAGTTTCCAGATTTACTTAGTATAGTCAGATGAACCACCTATAACAATCATTCATTCTCCTTGGCTTTTAATAAACATATTTAACTCGGTTACACAACCATTATTCTGTTGGAATGTGGCATACTGTATAGCTGAATAAATACAGCAATAAATACAGCAACTTTCACCTTAAAAGGATTCTGTCCCAGGAAAACATGTCAGACATCAGTTAATGGTGCTGCTCCAACAGAATTCTGCACTGAAATCCGTTTTTCAAAAGAGCAAACAGATTTTTTTTTTTAATTTTGAAATCTGACATGGAGCTAGTTTCCCAGGTGCCCTCAGCCATGTGACTTGTGCTCTGATAAACTTCAGTCACTCTTTACAGCTGCAAAATAAAAACTACACCATAAAAATCTTGACAGAATCCCTTTAAAATGAGATGGAACCTCACTGAAGCAGCCTATTAATATTTAAGCACTACTTAAATGACAGTATGGGAGTAGAAGTCAAAATAATTATATATAAATATACAGTATAGCAGTTTCTTTCTTTTTGAGAAGGCTAAGCATCTGTAAATTGTTTTCAACTATGAAGTTAAGCCCAGCTAAAGTCAATCAAGAGAGGTGTTTATTTGGCTTTTGTTGGGTGTGTTATGAATATTATCATGTTAAGAGAGTATGATATGCAAAAAATAAAGGTTGTGGTCAGTTTCCTATTGGAGATGTGCATTTTCCTTAGCAAGAATAAAATGCTCTCACCAGTCATATGTATTCCTCAATTAATATCCAGTGTGGCCTTGTCAATGATTTTTAAGACAGAATTGGCTGTGAAATGTACAATTACTGTATACTGATGAACTGGGGTATATTTTAACATTTACAATGTCTGAAACATTTAATTTGGTTTGGAATTAAAGGAGAATTAATAGTCAAAAAAGAATTAGTCTAGCAATGCAACACCTTATGATTCGAGCTAAGGCCAACTAAAACAAGTGTATCTTCCCTTTGAAATACTGTTTTGCTAATTTCCCACAATCTCTAAGATTATCTTCTTAATAGCATCCCATAGATCACTAAGCAACAGACAAAACCTATAGGAGACAAGATGGGGAGCTCCTGCAGGTATAGATCATTACATAGGGCTGCTGAATATCTTGGCTGGTACTGTACGTTTAGCATATAAAATACAGTAATTCTACCCATATTCTTTTTTGGGCTTTAGTACTCTAGTTTCTCCTTGTGGCCTGCAAAACATCTCCAAAGAAAGTTCGAATTAAGAGGTGTTCTCGAAACGCTTTAGGCATCCATTCCACAGCAGCCACCTGTTTTTAATGTTATAATAAACAGTGGCTTTCACTCCACGAGTGTGCCTTAAATTTTTTCTTTTTAGTCGTAAAGAAGGATACTGTCTCGGTTAGTCACCTTAGTATGTGAGTCTGCATATCTGCCTGGTGGGGTGAAAATGATGCGTGACATCTATGTTATTAATAGGAAAGAAAGCCAAAACAAAAAGTTGTATGGTGGCGAAGTCACATGCACAAAGCCATATAAGTCAGTTCTTGGCCGTACACAAGCAGATTTAAGCAGCTGTTCACACCTTCAGACCAAGTCAGCAGCTTACTTGAGCCTGTATGGGCTCTGTCAGATGGTCCATCTCATAGATTTGTGGTCAAAATAGGTATACAGATATCTATCAGACAGGTTTAAAAATGCTGTTGGAATAAAGACCACATTGGGTCATTGATACGGTCCTCTCCCGATAGCCTGCATTGCAGTCTACCATGGCAAGATCACAAAAAAAGCAGATTTTTCCCTTGTATTTATCAACATCGATTTCAGTCAGCTATTGTTGGGCAGGTCCTTTGGAGGGCCCCATACATGGGCCAATAAGCTCCAGAAGGGCCAAGTTGGCAGCTTTTATTGGCCCGTGCATGGCTAAGGTTGCTGAGAGTGGGCAATAGAAAGATGCCAGGTCTATAGGCCTTAGGCACTGTAACAGGGTGGGTATTAGATTTAATCAGAACAGGGGAGAAGAGTCACAAATCACCTTCCCAGGTGATGAAATTCTAATTCTTGTTGACAGTTGCCCAAGTTTATTGCCTTTTGTATTGGATACATAGGAAATCTTTTCAGGAGACATGTACTATGCTTCATATTTGATTACTAATAACGACTCCCCTCAATATAAGCTGTTGTGCTGCCAACTTACAGGTATCTGATATAAACCAGCAGGCATAAACCTGCCCATAAAAAAATGTTGGCCAATATGTGACAGCTACATTTTAAAGAAGGCTGCCAGTTACTGTGTATTTCCTAACCAATCCAATAAAATGCTTTGATTAAATAGTGCAAGAAGTTTACATATAGAAGTTCTAGACAATACAAGAAGAATTAACAAAAATAGATTTCTACAAAGCAGCCTATGGGGTTCACCAGCATAGGACTCTCCTATACAATGGTTCACAGTATCCGGCAGTGCAAAAGGGGCCCTGGTTGATCCCCACGGATGCCAGGCCGGCCATAAGAAGATTGTATCATGATGCATAAGGAATCTGGTACCAGCAGGACGAACCAATATTTTGCTTGCCCTTCCTTCAGCCAAAGGGACAGTTACATGTGATTGTGCAAAATGCTCGTGTCACATCTCATCTGGAACAGGATCACTACTTGTATCTCCTTTTACCTTTTCTTGAATAATATGTGATCATAAAAACAGACACGATTAAAACAATAAATATAAAGGCTATAAATGCCAGGAGATATTTTCTGGTCTGGAAGAAGTGGCAGTCGGAACATGGGACCAGCTCCACTGGGCATGTGATGATTGGCAGCTCAGGATTTGGGAAACCATTATTGTCTATGATTTCTTGATAATGTTTCATGGAGGGCTTTGGAGCGAAGCGGTTGGCAGCATAAGCATACAGGCCATATCTGGGATCCATTCTGTCATTAAAGGAGTAGGCAAAATATCCACGTAGGTTGACTCCATCAAGAAGGATTGCTGAAAAATAATAGGAAAGGAGTTTTTCTTTTGTTGTCAAGCAATTCCATAATAAAAGATACAAGAATAGGAGTAGTCTACAACAAGGGTATTCAGCTGAAAAAACTTGAGCTAAATATGACTTTACTTATGGTCCAGTACTGTCCAGGGCTAATTTTAGATGTTAGGCCCAGTATATTACAAAAAAACTGAAGTTACTCCATGTTTTGCTCTTTGCAAAGTAGATAATAAGATTAGAACAGGTAGCCCCTTTATATAATAGATTCCTGCTTATCTGTAAGACAAAACAGCCACAACAAAGGGGGAAAAGAGGGGGCCATATACCCTGAATCTAATTAGCTTGAAAGGACCAAACATGGAGTATCTTCAGTTTCCTTGTTTGTCCTGTTTAGCTCAAGAAATAGCAAAAACCAAAGATTTTTAGAGGAAAACCAATGGGCAAAAAGTATGTTCAGCACAATCCCTATACATTGCACTCATGCTGAGTTGCCATTGTTTTATTAGAAATGGAACAGACTATCCGTTGTCTACTTCTCAGACATTGTCCATTTTCTCTTACTCAACCTTTTTGTCTTTTTGACCATCCCAGTTCACATGAAGCCATCAGGCCTCATGACAAAGAAGAATCCTTAAAGGGATCCTGTCATCGGAAAACATGTTTTATTCAAAACACATCAGTTAATAGTGCTACTCCAGCAGAATTCTGCACTGAAATCCATTTCTCAAAAAAGCAAACAGATTTTTTAATATTCAATTTTGAAATCTGACATAGGGCTAGACATTTTGACAATTTCCCAGCTGCCCCAAGTCATGTGACTTGTGCCTGCACTTTAGGAGAGAAATGCTTTCTGGCAGGCTGCTGTTTTTCCTTCTCAATGTAACTGAATGTGTCTCAGTGTTGTTCTTAGATCTACCAGGCAGCTGTTATCTTGTGTTAGGGAGCTGTTATCTGGTTACCTTCCCATTGTTCTTTTGTTTGGCTGCTGGGGGGGGAGGGGGTGATATCACTCCAACTTGCAGTACAGCAGTAAAGAGTGATTGAAGTTTATCAGAGCACAAGTCACATGACTTGGGGCAGCTGGGAAATTGACAATATGTCTAGCCCCAAAATTGAATATAAAAAAATCTGTTTGCTCTTTTGAGAAATGGATTTCAGTGCAGAATTCTGCTGGAGCAGCACTATTAACTGATCCATTTTGAAAAAAAAATGTTTTTCCCATGACAGTATCCCTTTAAAGCTGGCCGTAGACGCAAAGATCTGATCGTACGAATCGAGGATTCGTCCGGCGGAGATCGGTCGTTTGGTCGATCGGACAGGTTCGAAAATTTCTGTCAGCTGCCGATAATATCTCTGCGTGTATTGCCGATCGTACGATTTTCAGTGGGAGACTGTCACTAGCTTTGGTTGGACATAGATATCGTACGATTGCTGTCAGGGGCAGAACATTGCTGATCTGTTCTTTAACTAATCTGACTGGTAAGACTTTGATCTGAATGGTTAGTGGCGGGTCGGGAGATGGGAAAGTCCGATCGTACGATGATTCGTACGATCGGATCTTTGCATCTATGGCCAGCTTAAGGCAGTGATAAAACACTAGAGGGCACTCAAGGCAAAAACCAACCAGGTTGGAGAGGATGGTTATGGCTGACAAACAAGAACTACATGGTCTCCTTTAGCATGTCACATATTGTAAATGGTTGCTCACCAGGCCAATAAAGAGCGATCAATTAGTTGGCCAAAACAAGAACAGGGATAGGACTGAACCATAAGGAGAACTTTAGAGACTAGAAAGC
Organism: Xenopus laevis; assembly: GCF_017654675.1. Classification (NCBI taxonomy): domain Eukaryota; kingdom Metazoa; phylum Chordata; class Amphibia; order Anura; family Pipidae; genus Xenopus; species Xenopus laevis. The sequence goes on from NC_054373.1 coordinate 162,037,545, forward strand.
TGGATCTTTCAAAGAAGATGACAGAAGTATATCTATTTCTTGATAGTTTAATTAAAGTGTTTTTAATCAGAAAGTTCTGTTATGAGCTCTTGATGCACTGGTTTCAAGTAAAGGTCACCCCATTATCCAGTGACTATGGACTTTTCAATTCAGGTGTCATATTGGTACCCTTTAGGTTAAGTTAGTTATTTTCACACTGGCAAATCATTTATATTTACAGATGACACTACACTGTACAATAAAGCTCTATTCTAAAATTTGCCATGTGGTTTCTCTTACTCGTGGGAGACCTTATTTTAGACTTTCAACGCCAGTGAAACCTTGAATTTAATATGCAGCTTCCTCTACCGGCAGCAAGATGATTAAAATATCACCAGATTAGTAGATGGTTAATAAAGAAAAAGTTAATGGATTATGTTTGTTCCATCTTCCGGTAACATGGTAACCTGAAAGCAATAAATGCCTTGAGATTCCAGATGGTTGAGTCACAAGTAACGTAGGCTTCATAGATAATCCCCTTCTGCAAAGAGTGATTTCTAACGTAACTAGCGTAACGTTTATATAATGAACTAATTACTCAGTTATTCCTATTGTGGTTTTTTTGCCATTGATCTTTATTCTACCCTCAATAATAAGTTCAGGAAACTGCCCAGTTCTTACCATTGGTTTATCTGACAAATAATACAAGTTTAAGAATTAACCAAGTGCAAAACACATACTATAGTTTTAGTTCTTCACTATAAAATTCAATTTTACTGTGGCTTGGTAGCACTCAAGGTGGCAGCCGTCCATGAGATAAGTTCAAATCGTTCAAGCTTCATTTACTACAGTACATCAATGAAGGTCCCAAATAACCCACCTCATCATTTAATATTATTAACCATATGCTACTGATTTAGGAAATTAGATACAGCTACAAGTGTCTTGAAATGCTGAAAAGTCCGTAAAAAGATTTTTCAAAGTGTTGTAACTAAATCAAAATAGAAACACAAACTTTCTTACCTTTCAAAGCCTCGTTAATGTAGTTCTGCAAGTAATAGACTCTTAACTTATCTTGCATGGGACTGTGAGCATCATCAATGCCATTAACTAAAATATAAACTGGAACGTCACCATACTTGGATTTAACCCAGTTCAAAACTTTCCGTAACCCCCATGGAACAATGGCATGTTTATTAGGGGAGTGCACCCAAGTGATGTCTGAAATAAACTGAACTTCCAGCTTGTGGTCGTACTTGGACACATCTTCTTTCTCCCACTGTACAAGTTCGGTGGTGTAATGACTTAAAGCGAAAAAATCAAACGTTCCTTGGATCAAATTTTTATCCTCCTCTGTGAATGAAGGCAAATAAAACTCAAATACGTCAAGGTTGTTTCTTGGGGCCAGCCAATTCCGCATCACTTTTGGGTAATCTCCGCTAAGAAAAATGGGGTCAGCCAACCGGCCAATTTCAAATTCCAAGATCCTCCTGCTGGTTTCTTTATCGTTGTTAGAGAAAGGGGATGCTGGTTCTACCCAATCTGCTTGGACTGCGATGGATATTTGTCCTTTCTGCGTTTTTCTGAAGTCTCTGTCGTACAGACGCCAGGCTAGTGCATGGGCTTTCAGAAGATTGTGGCCAGCAGCATAGGTGAGATTTCTCATAGAAGGTTCATTCATGGTTATCCACATACCCACATAGTTGCCAAGTTCTCTGAAGCAAAGTCTTGCATACTCAACAAAGGCAGTGACGGTAAGGTAGTTCACCCATCCTCCATTTTTAGCTAGATCATTTGGTAGACCTTGGTTCTCAGCGAGAGGCTGCCACAGGGCAACTACTGGCGTAATGTTCACCCGGACCAGCTCACTCACAAAGCACTGATAGTAGTGTAAGACCTTGTGGTTTATTAGAGTCAGATTTCCAAGAGGAAGGATTGCAGCCCACTTTAGTGAAAAGTAGAAATGAGTGATATGTATCTCACGGAGCATAGAGATTTGCTGTCTGATAGAAGCAAAGTCAACGCATTGAGTTTTCCTCCTCGGGACTGTTATTCCTTCCACTTTAGTGAGGCCTTTTGTTTTGTTCATGTCCCATACATACACATTAGGATCATTGAATTGGGAGGGAGTGGTGTCTACCTACAAGGAGAAAAATAGACTTTGGACAGAACATTTGTATTCACTAACTTCACCAAATTCCTTTTGGGGTATTTAATCAAAAGATTATATGAATTAAGGGTAATTTACTAAGACCACAGGCAAGAGCACTAAGGGGTACAAATGCATGTTTCTACTTTATCAATTTAAAAGCACTTGGTCCGGGGTCTGGCTGCTCTTTACAACCCCACGTTGGATAAAAAAAAACATCTATAGGGCAGTAAAGGGTTCTGTTGCGGCCTGCACCCACATATTCTCTGAACTTCTGAATGACACTCAAGTTAAGGGACCGGTAGGGGCAGTGGCTGTACCTGGAATTGGTACAGTGCAATATTCTAAGTTTCCCCCGGAAAAAAACTGTGGCTTTCTACTATCAAATAATGCTGTATTAATCTTTAATGAATGGTGTCAATAAGTACAACAACATTAGTGTGACCGCATTTGTGGCTGCATTCATAAATGACCCTTACAGTGTCTAACTTACATGGATCTTGTAGGCCGAGGTCCCCCAAGCGAAATCACATGGAAAGGTTCCTTGCACTGGTTGGTTCTCTGGCAACGGTGGGAATCCGTTCAACTTAATAAGCTGCTGATAAAACAGTGCTGAGGATTTGGGCATCAGCTTCTTGTTATGACTTGTGAAATCGACATAGAACAATCCACGCCTTATGGTGTATTCTCTGAGCCACTCAAATCCGTCCATCAGGGACCAAGCAGTGTATCCAATAACATTAACGTCATCATGTTTAATTGCTGTAATGAAAGAAATGAACAGGAGAAAGAAAACAGCTAACACATTGGTCTTCATGTCAAAACAATTCACGGCAGCTTTATTAATGGAACAGTGCCTGAAAATCAGATGAGTTCCATTATTAATTTGATTGTACTACATTATATATTGATGTACTGCCGGGTATCCTGGCATTGAAAAAAATAAGTTGGTGCAGTTAATAATATTTATATACAATAAATCATGGGGAGCAATACTACTTAGTTGTCAGAGTTCTCCCCAATGGCCACCAGTGTTCCCCATGAGAGGACCCTGATAATTAGACCATTGCCCACCTAGAACCCAGCAAAGTATAAATAATATGTTTGTCAAGATAGACCTCTTCTATGTCCAACCTGCTCACACCCTGCTAAAATCAATCCATCTCAAACTCCATGCCCAACTCTTTTGGGGTCTATAGATATGGACCATCATGTCTGACCAGGCCCATCATGTGTATGGGGTAGAAACCCAACTTCACTGTATATTGGCTTTTCCATGCCAAGTCCAATACATTTTCCCCATGCATAATATTCTTTAATATGCTCTCTGTATCTGTAAGCCAGTTAAAACTATTGGTAAACTCCATTAATCATCATCATCATTTATTTATATAGCGCCGTCAAGTTACGCAGTGCTTTATTAATGAAACTATTACACCAGTCTCGGCCCATACTTTCACAGTAGTGATATCTTTCAACACTAGAAGTGAAGCACTTGGAGCAGAAGTTTCTGCTCTGTCCAACATGGGCAAACTAGTGAACAAGACCAGGACAAAGACGTTTCGGAGTTTAATTGCCTTTTTGTGGGGCCCATTCAACTGACAATGTTGTAGATTTATTATCTATATTATATTATTTATGCAGCACAAACATGGTCTGAAGCATCTTTAAAAAGCCTGTTCACCATTTATATCACATATAAGAAAATATGGTCACCCTACTGTAGATTGTTCCATGGATTTCCAAGACAGTAAATTGCTGGCTCATAATTCATCATGACTGGCCTTTTGGGTTCCACCTTCCACCAGTACCCACAGAAGGTCCAGCCAGCCAGTTTGGAAGCCACTGACCTAGAGGTGTGCTCATATAGCAATAAAGTAATAAGACACTGTCTGACCAGTGATTGAGCAGGGTTCCCTTGTTTATAAAGGTGCTATAGACACAACTAAGACACAATCTGCTCCTACAGGTTCCTGAGATAACTCTGTGCCCATTCCTCTGACCCTAGTTCTCATATTAACGAATAGCACCACCAGCAAACAATAATTCTATAGATTATAATATATATTAAAAGTGACAATAAATCTTCAAAAACATCAATAGGAACAGCATCAAGGTACTATTTTGTATTGGTAGTTTTTTTTATTAACGGATTTTGTTACTTTTACCTTTTAACGTTTCCATGAGGAACTTCTTCAAATAATACATATACTTTGCATCCTCCCGTTTAGTATTTCCAGAGAGAAACCAGCTATTTTCCACAATAAAGATTCTTGGTTTGTTGTACTGCATGTTTATCCAGTAAAGGATTCTCCTAAGGCTCGTGGACTCCACTTGCCGAAATTTCATATCTGGGTCTAACATTTGGAAACTCAGATTAGGCCCAAAGGAGAGAGCAAAGAAGTCAGCGGTGCCGTTATTGAACTTCTTCTCCTGGTCTGAAAATTCCGGTAGAAGGGAAGAGAGATTGTTTTTCATAGTTTGAGGGTAGTCCCCATCTATGAAGATTGGTTTGGCAAACCATCCCAATGCAAAGTCTAGGGACTTTTGGCATTCTCCAATATCATGACTTGTCATATTGACAGGGTTTATCCAGTGAGAAGCGAGGGCTATGGAAATCTGACCTCCTTGCTGAGGACGAAATTTCTCATTGTAGAGGTGCCAAGCTGCAGCATGAGCCTGCGGGAGAGGCAAAAACACATTGGTAATAACACCTCAATCTCACAGAATAGAGATACAGTCAATATTTATCTACATTCTGGGGCTCATCAAAAACATCAAACACTACATCAAAAGTAGTGCTGAATTGCATCATTGCAGTTATCAGAAGTAGTGATGGGCGAATTTGCAAGTTTAAATTCGCAAAACTGCTGCGAAAATTTGCCACGTCCAAAAAATTTTGCCGCCAGTGACAATTTTGACGCCGGCAACAATTTAACACTTTAATGCAAAATTGACGCCCGCGAATTGACGCCAGCATCAAAATCGTGTTTCACAATTTTTGCGTTGTTTTGCACATTTCATGGGAAATTCACAAATTTTTCGGCACAGCGAAATGGAACAAAATAGCCCATCGCTAATCAGAAGCATCCAGTTCGGATGAATTTATTACAAGTTACAAAATGAAAACATTGGTTGCCATGAGTACCAGCATGTAAGGAGCGCTAGCCAGCGATCCTTACTCCTTCGGCATTGCCAGCAAGATGGCAGTGCCCAGGGGAGCCATATGGTATGCCATGACATTCTGACGCCAATGCGTCAAAACGTGCGCGCCGTCATGACGCCAGCGTCAAAACATGCACTGTCAACGCACAATGTCAGAACATGACACGTGACATCATCATGCTCATATTTATTAATCACACTCATTTTTATTTATATAAATATAAATTCAGTGTCAGCAAAATAAAAAAGAGGGATAGTAAGAAGATATTAGTCAGTAAGTCCAACAGGAAGTCCCCAGGGCATCACCTTGTAAGGCAACAATAAGCCTTTTGCCAAACGAACCGAGCCTTCTTGCTCAATCTCTCTCTATTAGACTAAAAGTAAAGCAGCACTGGTTGGAAGACTCTGAGCACTAGGGGGATTTTTTTCAGTCAAATTTTTTGCACTAAAAATCATGAATTTGAATAATGGGTTAAAAAACATGAACTTTCAATATCCGTTAAGTGAAAAAAAAATGTGAATGTAAAACTTTGGCATCTAAAAGCTTGTGAGGTTGTGTAGAAATCAGTGGCAGCTGTCCTAGCCAAAATTTACACTATTTATTCAGTTCAAGTTTTCTGAGTTTTTCAAATTTTTTGGAGCTTGCAAACTCACTAAAGCAAAACACAAATTTGAGGTATTCTATTTTTTTCCATGATTTTATACAGTCTCGTTTTTTGGATTTTTAATAAATCAGCAAACATTTGAGTTTCTTTTTTTTTTAAATTGTGACTTTATTTGAAGTAGAAAACAAACCTGTACAATTATGGGACCTGTTATCCGGAATGTTCGGGACCTGGAGTTCTCCAGGTAACGCATCTTCCTGTAATTTGGATCTTCATACCTTGAGTCTACTAGAAAATCATCTAAACATTAAATAATGATTTGACTAAGCTGGAAAATGAGGTTCAGTGTTGATAAATGCAGGTTATGCACTTTGGCAAAAATAATATAAATGCAAGTTATACACTAAATGGCAGTGTGTTGGGAGTTTCCTTAAATGAGAAGGATCTTAGGGCTTTTGTAGATAACACGTTGTCTAATTCTGGGCAGTGTCATTCTGTGGCTACTAAAGCAAATAAAGTTCTGTCTTGCATAAAAAAGGGCATTAACTCAAGAGATGAAAACATAATTATGCCTCTTTATAGGTCCCTGGTAAGGCCTCATCTGGAGTATGCAGTGCAGTTTTGGGCTCCAGTCCAAAGAGGGATATAAATGAGCTGGAGAGAGTGCAGAGACGTGCAACTAAATTGGTTAGAGGGATGGAAGACTTAAATAATGAGGATAGACTTTAATATACCCGTTAACAACATTAACAACTCTTCTGTCTCTAAACTTCTTTCACTAACCTCCTCCTTAGGCTTATCTTTGTGCTCAGATTCCCCCTCTCACTCCAATGGTAATGCTCTGGATCTCATATTTACCAGACTCTGTTCAACCACCAATTTTACTAACTCACCATTTCCCCTCAATATGATCACATTTCAACTCTCACTAACTCCCTCCTCACCCCCTGCTATTCCCCAAACACGTACTTACCGTGACTTGCAAGCTGTAGACGTGTCACATCTCTCTTCTTCCTTTGACTCTCTTCACTCTAATATCTCAGCCATCTCATGTCCTAATGTGGCTACCTCTGTCTACTAGTGTACTCTCACCACTGCCCTAAATGAGCTTGCTCCTATAAAAACTAAATGTTCTAGACCCAAACCACTTCAACCTTGGCATACTGCTCATAGAAAAGCGCTCCAAAGACACTCACGTGCACTTGAGCGTCGCTGGCGCAAATCCCGTTCAGAATCAGACTTTTGGAGCTACAAATCTGCCCTGCGCTCCTTTAACATCAGCCTCTTCCAAGCCAAACAAACATACTTTACTTCACTCATTAACTCCCTTTCTAAAAAACCAGCACAACTTTTCTCCACCTTTAACACTCTCCTTTCCCCTTCTCCACCCCCTCCATGCACATCTGTCTCTGCTCAAGATATTGCTGAGCACTTCAAAAACAAAATTGACACTATCAGAAGGGACATTACACTACTCAACCCCCCTAGACTTCCACCACCCTCCCTCCACACTCCCCAGTCTCTCCTGTGCTCCTTCACCCCTGTCACTGATGAGGAAGTCTCAAAGCTTCTGGCCTCTTCTCACCTTACCACCTGCCTGCTTGATCCAATTCCCTCAAAACTTCTCCGCAATACCAATCCTTGTCTAATCAAAGCCTTAACTCACCTATTTAATCTTTCGCTCTCAACTGGACTGTTTCCTTCTCAACTAAAACATGCTCTTGTCACCCCCATTCTGAAAAAACCCTCTCTTGATCCCTCCAATCTTGACAACCTCCGACCTATCTCTCTGCTGCCTTTCATCTCTAAACTACTTGAGCGCCTAGTCTACAACCGACTTACCTCATTCCACTCTGACAATAACCTGCTGGACCCCCTACAATCTGGTTTTAAGCCACAACACTCCACAGAAACTGCCCTGACTCGACTAACTAATGACCTTTTAACCGCTAAAGCCAACAATAATTTCTCACTACTAATACTGCTACTGATCTCTCATTTGACACTGTAGATCACCCTCTCCTCCTCAAGTCCATCCAGTCGCTTGGCCTTCGTGACACAGCCCTGTCCTGGTTCTCTTCTTACATCACCAATCGTTCCTTCAGTGTCTCCTACAATGGAGTATCATCTTCTCCCCTACCTCTTTCTGTTGGAGTTCCTCAAGGCTCTGTCCTGGGACCATTACTATTCTCCCTCTATACTTCCTCCCTTGGCAAATTAATAAATTCGTATGGTTTCCACTACCACCTCTATGCTGATGATACTCAGATCTATCTCTCATCTCCTGATCTCAACCCAGAACTCCTAACTCGCGTCTCCTCCTGCCTGTCCGCTATCTCTACCTGGATGTCGCAACGCTACCTTACATTAAACCTCTCTAAAACTGAAATGGTTCTCTTTCCTCCAACTAACACCAGTAGCATCCCCGAAGTATCCATCATAGTTAACAATTCCACTTTCACCCCCTCTCCCCAGGCCCGGTGCCTTGGGGTTATCCTAGATTCTGCCCTGTCATTCACTCCTCATATCCAGTCACTTATTAAATCATGTCACTTCCACCTAAGGAACATATCTAAAATACGATCATTTATCACCCAAGACGCTGCCAAAATTCTTATTCACTCTCTCATCATATCGCGTCTAGACTACTGTAACTCTCTTTTAATTGGCCTCCCCCTCCAGAGACTGTCACCTCTCCAGTCCATAATGAACACTGCTGCGAGGCTCATACACCTCAGCAACCGCTCCTCCTCTGCCTCGCCATTCTGTCAATCCCTGCACTGGCTTCCGTTACCTTTCAGAATCAAATTCAAATTAATGACACTGACTTTCAAAGCACTTCATAACTCTGCCCCACCCTACATCTCTGAACTCATCTCTATATACTCACCCACTCGCTTACTACGGTCCTCTACTGTCCTGCTACTCAACTCTTCTCTCATTACCTCCTCACATGCTCGCATTCAAGACTTTGCAAGGGCTGCACCCCTCCTCTGGAACACTCCCACGGTCTGTCCGATTTTCTCCCAACCTTTCTGCTTTCAACAAATCTCTGAAAACTCACTTCTTTCGAGAAGCCTACCCTCACTCTGCTTAGCTACCAAACGCAACACCACATACAATACCACATTTCTCACCCACTTAATTCGATCTTGCCCACTCCCACACCTTGTGTATTACTCCCTTCCCTTTAGACTGTATGCCTATGCATAGGGCATTCCTCACCTTTTTGTACCTGTATTGATTGTGATGTTTGTTACTCCATATATTCTATATATGTAATTCATGTGATGTAGTTGTATAATCACATTTACTTTACAGTGCTACGCAATATGTTGGCGCTATATAAATACATGTTAATAAAATAAAAAAATAATAAAGACAGTCAAGGTTGGGGTTGTTTTCTCTGGAAAAAAGGCGCTTGCGTGGGGACATGATTACACTTTACAAGTACATTAGAGGACATTATAGACAAATAGCAGGGGACCTTTTTACCCATAAAGTGGATCACCGTACCAGAGGCCACCCCTTTAGACTAGAAGAAAAGAACTTTCATTTGAAGCAACGTAGGGGGTTCTTCACAGTCAGGACAGTGAGGTTGTGGAATGCACTGCCGGGTGATGTTGTGATGCTGATTCAGTTAATGCCTTTAAGAATGGCTTGGATGATTTTTTGGACAGAAATAATATCAAATTCTATAGTTAGTATAGATTTTGGCATAAATAATTTATGTGAAAGTAGGGAGGGGTGTGTGTATGGATGCTGGGTTTTCATTTGGAGGGGTTGAACTTGATGGACTTTGATTTTTTTCAACCCAATTTAACTATGTAACAATGTAACTAAACAGGCTGCTGCGAGTAAAGAGCTATGGTGAATCTCTAATAATTAAGTAATAGTAGTATTAATACTAGTTACAATAGTCTTTTTAGGAACTTTTTCTTTTAACTTCCTATTCCTGTTCTTTTCCTTCTCGGCTCAGACATCTTATATATAAGAACATAGTAGTGTAGTGCATAGCTTGGAATCCTACTAAGTGACCGATTTACAGAGCTGAGCATTTTTGTTTTTCCCCATTTCTATTATTCTGCATTTATTCACTGAAAGATGAAGTGCATTCGCTGGGAGCTGACAAGTTAAGTTTGCAGTATAAATATAGTACGCAGGCGTCGTGATCGTGATGTAAATTTCATTTATCAGCAAATTTCATTTAAGCGTAAAGGAAAACCTCATAGCAACAGCTAGGATCCTGGTAGGAGCCTGATGAACTGCTGTTATCCACACGCACAGGAAAAGTCATGCCCCCTGTTCTGTGTCTCACTACTTATGGGTGAAGATGAAGATTTTACCCTAGGTTATCCATCATGTCCTGTATGTTTCCACCCCAAACTCTGCCTTAAAATCACAATTTATTCTGAGTGCCCTGTTTACCTGAAGCCAGTCACATAGCTGAGAGAAACATGCAAATGAATGACATGTAAAGAGAAAGGAATGAAGGAGACAATGGCCCATAGGAAAAGGTACAAACACAGAATAAGGGATGAAAAAAAATGAAGAATGAAAGAGGAAAGAGAAGGACTGGTTTTATCAACCATGGGGCTCAATCTAAGCCATTTTGATGGTGCCCCCTAGACTGGCTGTTGTTCGTTGACAGACCACTTGGCCCCAGGGCTAGTGGAAAAATGAATGCCACCTCTCCATCCTTCCTACTGACTTGTTCAGGTCCAGATTTGTGGCGAGGCCACAAAGGCTCGGGCCTAGGACGGCAAGTTGGTAGGGACGGCATTCTGCCCAACCGCTTGCTGAGGAGCACTGGGGACACGCAGCTCCCCAGTGCTCTGGTGTGCCTGCTCTAGCTAGAGTGGTGCAGGTGGTGGGCGCTAGGACTGCGTGGCCCGGGACTAGGACCGTGTGGCCTAGGGTTGCCCGCCGCTGAAATCCGGCTCTGGACTTGTTACCTGTCTCTTTTGTTCAAATGGCCCCAGCATTTCACAGCACAGTCTGACCCCCAAGCATTTCATACCAGACACAGTTACAGTCCCAAACCCTTTCAAGAGCAGGGTCAGACTGGGCCAGCAGGACACCAGGAAAAACCTCTGTGGGCCCTGCTGACTCCAGACCCGCTCCTCCTGCTGAGAACTGTGGGCATCATTGTCCCCCGATCGCAGCCGCAAGGAGGAAGTGTAAGATACGTGGTGTGTGGCAGGGGGTGGTGTTTAAAGGAGGTGAAGCTTAAGACTGGGATGGGGGACCCAGAGGCAGCAGACCTGGTGGGCACCAAACATCCCAGTGCAACACTGGTCAAGGGTGGGGGCATAATTTGGCAAAATAGGTCTCATCAGCCTAAGGTTGGTCCAGAGGCTGGCAAAATAAATTAATTTGATATGAGAAAGTAGAATAGATGAATAGAGTAGAAGACGTAAAAGCATACAAGCGCAAGACATGGGGTTGAAAGCAAGAGCAGACGATAAGAGGGAAGTTGTGAGGAAAAGTCCAAGGGACATACAAGCAAGAGGAGGCTGAGAAAATGAAATAAGAAACTGGAACAAGGGGTGATCTCAAAAGTCAGACAGGCAGAAAATAGAAGTTCTGGGTGCCATCATCTGCATAATTAGAGTGGTTCTTATCCGCCTAGATGTCTTGCAGTTCAAATGACAACATCATATCAATACCATACATTCCTATCCAAGTTGCACTGACCCAAGTATATTATGTAATAGCCTGCAAGCGTCAGACGTCTCCTAATCCTTTCTGGTAAGAAAGGAAAATCATTCGCAATCGTCTCATAGGAGAAACATGTTAACATGTTAGCTCTCTTGCACTTGCACCCCTGGGGTAAATTAACCCATATAGGTAGCTTATGGGCATATGTATGGGGCCTAACCAAGAGCCTGCCCAGCCAATATCTGTATGAGGTTTGGCAAGTCTTAATATCTACTGAGGACCACACTGTGCCCGTCTTCTGACAGGTCTACATAGGTCACGTCATGATAACCGATTCCTGGCCTGGAGCCAAATGGAATCAGATTGGCAAATTTTCCCCATCAAAGAGAAAAGCTATTTTCATTGGGCAACTTCACCAAATTAGTAGACCTATTGGTGTATAAGATAAAATCTTGAAGATAACTAAACCATCATTGTGAATGGGTTGACATTTTGGCATGTATAGCAGAACATAGATGTTACATTAATGAAAAAACAAGGCAGGGATCAGAAGAAAGCCAACTGCTGGTCTGTGTTAATCAATAACACAAATAAAAAAAATCTCCTTAAAATCTTCATAACTAATCATTAAACAATTAATTGAGCATTGGGTTCAGAAGTTATTTCAATTATTTCTGAATAATGAAATAATTCCTGTTAAGATTAAAAGGGTTATATTATCATTACCATATCTATCAGCATTTGTACATTTTCAATATGTTTCATGTACACAAACAGACTGCAAAGATAATACCAGGTGCAAAGACTGCCCAGGTCTAGTAACCAATAGCAATCACAACTTCTACAATGATATATTTATTCATCACATGCAATCAGTGGTATTCATAGATGTTACTGAGCCCCACAGGAAACTTATAGACATATATTGAGACTTCTTATCAGTCAGTGCCCAACTGGACCCCCGAAAGCTTCAGGGGTTTCCCAGAAGTCGCAGGTACTGCTTCCTCTATAGTTAGCACCCTACTTGCAGTTGATACAGTGAGGACTCTAATTGGCATTTTGGGGTCAAGAAAGAATATATTTCTGTGCCAGTTACAGTTCTGCAGAGTGTTTGGCTTTCTCTGGCTCAGCCTGTAAGATGAGGTGTTAGTACCACACTTTGGCCAAAATATGTAAGCTCACGTGCCACGTCAAGTCCCCTCATTGTACGTGACAATAAAGGGCCTTGACGTGGCACGTGAGCTTACATATTTTGGCCAAAGTGTGGTACTAACACTCAGGGTCGGACTGGGGGGCCCGGGGCCCTCCGGGACTGCTGGTCCAGGGCCCCCCGCCCCCCTACTGCGCCGCTCGAACGCCGCCATGCACATGCGCGAGCGGTGCTTCTCGGTGCGCAAGTGCCGATGCGCATGCGCAAGCGGTGATGCGATGCACATCGCCGGAAACTTTTAAAATTTTTTTATACTATTAGAGGGTGCCACGTCAAGTCCCCTCATTGTACGTGACAATAAAGGGCCTTGACGTGGCACGTGAGCTTACATATTTTGGCCAAAGTGTGGTACTAACACTCAGGGTCGGACTGGGGGGCCCGGGGCCCTCCGGGACTGCTGGTCCAGGGCCCCCCGCCCCCCTACTGCGCCGCTCGAACGCCGCCATGCGCATGGGCGAGCGGTGCTTCTCGGTGCGCAAGTGCCGATGCGCATGCGCAAGCGGTGATGCGATGCGCATCGCCGGAAACTTTTTAAATTTTTTTATACTATTAGAGGGGGCCCGGCGGGGGCCCGGCGGGGGCCCACGAGGGTCGGGGCCCACCGGGTTTTTTCCCGGTGTCCCGCCGGGCCAGTCCGACACTGCTTACACCTCATTTTTTGTAATTATTTTTTTAAAGGCAAACCAAATGCTGGCAAATGTTCTCTTTCTCTTTGTGTACAAATATTGGCTTTTTATTGTTTACGGCAGCTGATCCTAATTTTATCTTATTGAATTTTGGTCACTAGAAATTAATTATATGTTTCCAATTAACTGGTATAAAATCCTAATTGCTATTTATTAGCACTGCACTTTATAATACCAATGGGGTATTAACTAAGCACAGGGGTTTAAGTCCACTGGGTTGCAATTGATCAATTGTTTATTTATTATTGATTGGAGAAATCTTGCTGCACTTTAACTGAATGGGATTATAACTTATTTAGGGGGTTTTAAAATTGGAGTATATAATTGTGGGATTATTTATTAATATTAATTAATTTAATGATAACAATTGATTACTAATTTATTGCAGGGCACTTTATTGACTAATTAACCTGTAATGTGATCGGTTTTAATTATTATTTGGTGGTGTTAAAGGGCATGTAAATTCTAAAATAGAATATGACTAGAAATGTTGTATTTTGTATACTAAATATAAAAATGAACTTACTGCACCACAAGCCTAATCAAACAAATGATTTATGCTTTCAAAGTTGGCTACAGGGGGTCACCATCTTGTAACTTTGTTAAACATCTTTGCAAGACTAAGACTGTGCACATGCTCAGTGTGGTCTTGGCTGCTTAGGGATCATCATAAACAAAGCTGCTTGAGTTCTGCATGGCTGGGAAGTAAGGCGGGGGCTCCCCCTGCTGTTCATAAGTATGATTGTTTCCCTGCTCAGCAGTTAGGGACCGTCTGACAATTTCTATCCACAGCAGTAAATGAAGGGAGAATTTCACTGCATACAGTCAGGTTTCTTATAAAAACCGTACTCATTTTTAACTAAAGTATATTGGAGATAGGTTTCTTTTTCATTAAAGAAAGTAAAAATGGGATTTTATTTTTTTTCCTTTACATGCCCTTTAAGGAAACAAATATACACATAATTATTTCTAATATGGTGATAAAGGTGTATGTATAATCTAGTTTCTTTCTTCTGCAATTGTCAAATTCCATTTATTGACCTAGGTCAGACCTCTGCTCGAATCTGTAGGATTAAAGGAAAACTATACCCCCAAACAATGTAGGTCTCTATAAAAAGATATTGCATAAAACAACTCATATGTAAAATCCTGCTTCATGTAAATTTTCATAATAATATACTTTTCTAGTAGTATGTGCCATTGGGTAATCATAAATAGAAAATTGCTATTTTAAAAAATAAGGGCCGCCCCCTGGGATCGTAGGATTCACTTTACTCACAAAAATACCAACAAACCATACATGTTAGGTCACATGAGCCAATTAACAGACAGAGTTGTGTCTTTTGCTTCCTCACTTCTTCCTGTTACAGTTAGAGTTGTAGTATTTCTGGTCAGGTGATCTCTGAGGCAGCACAGATAGAGTCACGAAATGGTGGCTCAAGGCAAGAGATGTAATAGGGCAATATTTACTTAAATATATATTCCAGTTTGGTAAGATTCTATAATGTCACTTAATATGATATGAACTATCTGTTGCTTAAGTGTTCATTTTGGGGGTATAGTTTTCCTTTAAAATGATAACCAATTACCAAGGGTATCTGTTGCGTGTTGCTTAAAAATAACTGTTTTACAGTTGGTCAACTCCAGAATGTGTGTTAGACTGAGAAATGGGACAATGGTGTCTATGGCAGTTGGTCAACGCCACAGCGTGAGTTAGACTGAGCGCTGAAGATTTCTTTCTGTGTCATGCCTGGTTAAATGTATCCACTGTAGCAATGACCCCTGTTAGACATAAGTTATATGGCCCCAACCTTGAGTTAGAGCTCAGTACATTTTGATGACAGTCAGTGCTTAACTGCAAGTATAAATTCTTGGCAAAGTCCAAAAGTTCTTTCTCATTTGCAAAACCAGCCTAGTTTTTGTGCATAGCGCCGCAGCACATTAAAGGACCAGTGACCCCAGAATTGAAATTCCCTAAAAGCAATTCATATAATCGGCCAGATTAAATTCAGCGATTAAAGGGTTTATCATGTGAAAAGTCATGGACGAGATTCAATTTGAGATACAATTCAATTCAGATAAACTTGTCTCACAGTTTATCACTTGAAAACTCTATGCAAATCTAAGGGAAAAAATTGGAAATAAATTTGGAGAAAAGTTTTTTCTCCTTGAATTGAATCACGTCTCAAGTTTTTACATGAAAAACCACAAGATAACTTTTTCTCACCGAGCTGGATCTGGCCCAATGTCTGGATTTTTTAAAAAAATTGTTAACATTTCTATGTGTTCTTTTAGCAGAGCCAATTCTCAGTAATGTCTTAGCAACAAATAGCTGCTACTAGCAGCTCCGGAGCTACAAGTAGCAGCTACTTGTTGTGGCTACAAATTGCCAAAAAGGACCCTGCCATAGACAATACTGAGAATTGCCTCTGCTAAAACACACGTAGGGCCAGATTCAATTCAGTGAGAAAAAGGTTTATCACGTGAAAACTCATGGACGAGATTCAATTTGAGATGTAATCCAATTCAGAAAAACTTATCTCATGGTTTTTCACATGAAAACTCTATGGAAGAAAACTGGAACTGAATTTGAGGAAAAGTTATTTCTCCATAAATTGAATCGCTTCCATGACTTTTCACGTGATAAACCAGGAGATCAATTTTTTTCACTGAATTGAATCTGGCCTGTAGTGTTTTAGCAAAGCCAATAATCACTATTGTCTAATTTGTAGCCGAGGCAAGTAATTGCTACTAGTAGCTCTGTGTGTCTTCACCCTAAGGGTGATGACACACAGGTAGCTATAAATCTTCGCTACTTTGTGCGACTAATCTCCCTTAAATCCCTTCCCACCAGCAAGAATGTGAATCATCGATGGGATGGCATAAGCGTCGCTTTGGTTTTCCGAAGTTTCCTTGTGAAGCAACTTCGGGCGACTTTGGAAAACTGAAGCAACGCTTATGCCATCCCGTTGGCGATTCACATTCTTGCTGGTGTGAAGGCATTTCGGGAAGATTAGTTGCCCGCAGTAGCAAAGATTTATTACAGGCGACTAAATCTCCCCGTGTGGCACCACCTTAAAGCTGGCCATAGACTCAAAGATAATGGGCCAGATTCAGTTCAGTGAGAAAAAGTTATCTCATGGTTTATCACGTGAAAAGTCATGGGAGAGATTCAATTCGAGGAGAAAAAACTCAGTTCCAGTTTTTTCCCATAGACTTCAGTAGCGTTTTTACATTAATTAACCATGAGATAAGTTTTTCTTAATTGAATTGCATCTCAAATTGAATCTCGTCCATGAGTTTTCACATGATAAACTTTTTTCTCAATGTATTGAATCTGGCCCCAATCTTCTTATTCTGCATACTATTTGTTATCATATTGATTTTTATGGTTTATTGTGAAAACCAAATAAAATATTTCAAACTGAATCTGGCCCAAAGTCATACGCAATTTTTCATACAATTTCTTCAGACCGTGTGTGGATCATATTTACTGTAATGCCTTAAGGAAACTGATGAGGGTGGATACCAGGCAATGTTCTCTAAATACTCCAATGGCCTCAGGATAATACTTTGTGACCTGAAAATTAGGGATGCACCGAATCCATTATTTTGGATTCGGCCGAACCTCCGAATCCTGCTGAAAAAGGCAGAATCCTGGCCGAATCCCGAACCGAATCCTGGATTCGGTGCATCCCTACTGAAAATATGGCTCTGCCTTCCAGGGCCATACAGGCTTATGAAATAAAGAGAATACCTACTGTTTGTCATCAAAACAAGAATAAGGATTTCATATATGTTTTGAAACCTGAGTTAGAGACAATTACACAGTCCGCTGTAAAACTTGTTGATGATTAATCTTTTATTTTCCCTGTGGCATCTGAAAGTTATAGAATGACAGATAAAACAGAGCTAACCTGTTAATATTGCAATAAACTGAAGGTTTGCTATCTGCTGCCACGGGAGAATATGATTTTTACTGATTTGTCCTACTCTCAACTGAGCCCGGCTCCTTCTGTTCCACTGTGCTGTCTATTTCTCCCGTTCTGCTGAACTTCACTTCTCCATTCTATTCCCCTTCTACATCTGTTCCACACATACACCCTGTATTTGCTGTCACACAATTGCCAAATAAATTACACAGCTTTACAACTATATTATACATTATACAGAGGTGCGTGGTGTGGCTGTAATGTGCATTGTATTCTAATACACCTCTATAAATATGGTGTTTGACCACAGCTTTGTCTTGAGTCCACTTTCTGCACTAAGGAGTAAGGAAAGAAGTCCGGCATGTGCCCTATTCACAACTGGAATATGCAGAGAACAAGCTGCGCAATTGTACGTCATAATAGGCATACATTATATAAATATTACAGGTATGGGACCTGTTATCCAGAATGCTCAGGACCTGGGGTTTCTGTATAATGGGTTTCCATATAATGAATGCCTATGTCACTCATTATCCAAATATATCTCATATTTTTATTAAACCAAGCTCGAAAATTTGGGTCCGGAAAAACTCGATAAAATCAAGCAAAAACCCGAGTTGTACAAGTTTTTCATATTTAACTCCCAAATCGCTAAATTTTTTCAGGTTAAAGCCCGAAAACCCTGGATTTTTCAGATTATTGGACGAAACCCAATGCAGACCACGATAACTTCAAATTGTAGAAGGGACATTTGCCATTGACTTATACAGGATCTTGGCAGGTTTGAGATGGCGGATTTTCAGACTCTGACTTTTTGCAGCTTCGGTGTATAATAAATCTCAAAAAATGTCATTTTTCATGAAAAAGTTTAGTTTTTGCCCAAAAAACACAGACCAGAAAAAAAACATGCTTTAGTAAATAACAACCCATAATGCATTTACATGGAAATACAAATGAGTACAAACCAGCCTGTAACTGATGACATTATCCAGCTATTGGAAAGTCTTTTTTTCTGTTCAAGGGTTGGTTCATAACTTTTAATATCATATAGAATGGCCAGTTCTAAGCAACTTTTCAATCAGCCTTCATTTTTTATAGATTTTGAATGATTTGCTGCCTTCTGACTTTTTCCATCTGAAAAAACAAATGCTTTGTAACGCTACAAATGTATTGTTATTGCTATTTATTATTACTCCTCTTTCTATTCAGGCCTCTCCTATTCATATTCCTGTCTCTTATTCAAATCAATGCACGGTTGCTAGGGTACTTTGGACCCTAGCAACCTGATTGCTGAAATTGCAAACTAGAGAGCTGCTGAATAAAAAGCTAAATAACTCAAAAACCACAAATAATAAAAAATGAAAACCAAGTGGTGCAAGTGGTCTCAGAATATCACTCTCTATACCAAGTTAACTCCAAGGTGAACAGTCCCTTTAACTTATTCATTTAGGAGAACTACATCCCATGGGTTCTCTCTACCCTTCAGCCTTTTGGTGATCAGAGAGATGGGAATAGATCTTAACTTAGTTAGAAGCAGTAATTAGGGACTGCGTGGAAACTGGGGAGACTGGTTTTAGATTGCTGTTAATACACACGATTCTTATATTGAACTCAGAGATTAAATCACACTGAAAAGAACAACCTTTCTCAGAATTGTGGTACAGGTATGGGATACATTATCCGGAAACCGGTTATCCAGAAAGCTCCGAATTACAGAAAGGCCTTCTCCAATAGATTTCATTATAATGAATATATCCAAATTTTTAAAAATAATTTCCTTTTTCTCTGTAATAATAAAACAGTACCTTGTACTTGATCCCAACTAAGGTATTAATAATCCTCATTGGAAGCAAAAACAACTTATAGGGTTTATTTAAATTTTATATACTTTTCTAGTAGACTTAAGGTATGAAGATCCAAGTAACATAAAGATCCGGAAAACCCAAGGTCCCAAGCACTCTGGATAACAGGTCCCATACCTGTACCAAAAAAGTGCACAAAGGCCAGTGAGCTATACATTTTCACACTGCTTTGCCTTGAGCCCTGCAACCTGCCCCTTATAAAACCAGCCAATAACAAATATCAGGACAAGACTGATTCAGCAAATACTGAAAGAGATTATATTTCATAAAGGCCCCTTGGGGCCACAGTGTTAAGTCTGCTAGTCTATCCAGGCATGTGTTCATTGAGAAGCTCCAGCACTGTTAAAGGCCAACAATATCACAACCAGCTGTTCTTCATGTATATAAATGTGTTCATGTACATTTGCAATTGAATTAATAAACTGAGCATTCAAAAGGGCATATTAAATGTAGTTACAAATAGAAGCAGTACATATCATAAATCTGGAATTTTCCCCCCAAACATTCATGAAGAACATAATCATGAGTAACGTGCCTGAACCTGCCGTGTTTGCTTTCAGACAAGAAATCGCCTTAGCATAACTATACTGGAATGTTATAACAGGGTGTAATTAAATCACATCGGCCGTCCTCTCACTGACCGGTTGGCTTTTTTTAAATTAGCACTTAATAGGAAAATAGAACTCATTCAAGTACAGCTTCATTTCAGTCCCTTTAAAAAGACAAATGTAAGATCATAGTCTATCATGGGCACAGATATCTTTTCTCTTGGTTTCTGTGTTTTTTAATATGACAGTAGGAGCTGCCCCATTAACTACCTTGACTGGCTGTTCATGGGCATCATAACAACCACTAGGGGAGCTATTGTGTTTGCAGTTAAAGGAGAATGCCTCAGCTAATGATGGTGGTCCCGTGGTGTGTTTAACTGAAAGAGGAAATACTGGAGCTGTTTACAAACAATGCTAGTTTTCCCGGGAATCCAAGCGTCACTGAACACACCTCAAATATCCACATTGCTTGAATTAAAACCAAATATGAAACCATAGTTGGCAAATTCACATTGGCAAAAAAAAGTGCATGACAATATTGTCATATTCAGTTGTACAAAACTTTTCAGTTTCCAAATTAAGTGTTTGTGTCCTGTTTGATTGAACACTTTGGGGAAAATTTGCTAAAGAGCGAATTTTCGCCTCTGAAGGCTCCGCCCCACGTCGCACAACTTCATCCGACATGAATTCACAGAGGATACACTTGTCCAAGGAAGCAAAATAAAGACAAAAGAGATTCG
Source organism: Xenopus laevis (assembly GCF_017654675.1). Taxonomy (NCBI): domain Eukaryota; kingdom Metazoa; phylum Chordata; class Amphibia; order Anura; family Pipidae; genus Xenopus; species Xenopus laevis. Next base: position 162,058,082 of record NC_054373.1, read on the forward strand.
CTATTGTTCTAGACATGAGCCTACCCTAAAACAAAGGTGGCATGAACTTCAAATGGTTATAAAAATAAAAAAACTAATAGTTACAACTTTTAAACATAATCCCACTTTAAAACATGAAAAAAAACACCAGCGTTTTGTCTTTTTTTATGACTTTTTGGGATACAGGATATGATGTCACTGACATAAGATTGAGGAGGACGTACCTTTATTTTATCAGTTCGCCAGATATAATCTGTCGACTCTGGCGAAAAAGGGCAAAATGAATACTTTGAGTAACGATCATTCACCTGAATGAAAATTCCCTGGCTAAAGGGTGCAAAACTTAGTTAGTGATGTACTCAAGCGAATTGTCCTCTACGTCTGTTGGCGATGTCCCTGCGAAGTGTCATTTTGGTGAATCTTCACTAGCGACGGCCACTTCGCCCTTTAGTAACTTTGCCCCTCTGGCTGAATCAAATCCTTCAAGGCAAGTACAGCAGTGTTACCCTGTAGTGTTGTTAGACTACCAGTATAAACACATCAGATATTTAGCATCCCACTGCCATTGAATGGAGTCAAAGCAAACTGAAGAGAACTGACCGGAATCATTCAGCTACACGATTGTTATAAGCCAACAGCCTATCCTATGTATATTCTTTGGAACACTGATATCAACTTGGGTTAAGCTGGCCATAGACGTTCAGATATGATTGCAGTGTTGGACTGGGATACCAGGGGTCCACCAGAAAACCTTAGGCTTAGGGCCCACTTTCCAAAATTTTATACCTCCTCTCCTCACTCAACCTCTTTATTCTCCTAGTCTCTTTTCTCTACATACTATACTCTACTCTTCCATTTTTAAGCCTCTTTGTTCCCATAAAGAAATAGGGAATGACCATGAAATAAGACAAATGATTAGAAGCAAGAGGCCCACTGACACCTGGACCCACCAGGAGTTTTCCTGGTTTCCTGGTAGGCCAGTCCGACGCTGTATGATTGTACAATCTTTGTTTTGTATGATTTTCAGGCCGTGTGTGGAGTGTCCCAACTTTTTTCATGCCATGTCTATCGGCCGCTCAGTTGATCAGACAGGTTAGAAAATTTATGTTAGGGTGTATGAGGGATGCTTCTGCAAATGGGCTGGTTTTGGGGGCACGATGAAGCAATTATTGGTATATTACGGTAATCCTGGTCAACATTTTAATCTATAGCATATCATACAGGGGCGCTCCACCAATGAGGCGAGTTGAGACACTTGCCTCAGGCGGCAGCGCCCCCCTGATTGCCAGGGGTGGCAAAAAGGCAGCTTGCTGTTGGCACCCCCCGTGTGCTCCACAAAGTTGGCGTTGGGGTCCAGGACGCTAGCACAGAAAGCGCAATTTGAAAACCAGAAATTAATCTCTTAAAGTTACCAGGTATGGCATTTTTGCCGACCCCAGATAACTAGTGGGGTGCTGCTGTCTGAGGGGAGTTTCTCATTGGCTCAACGCCCATGCACAAGGCCTAACAACACAAAGCAACTAATTAGATGTGTGGTCTCAATAAGATCACTAAATGTTACATCCTGGTTGGTTGGAATGGTTTACATTATATTCCCCCGATAAGTCTTGTAACATTGACAGTAGCAATGTCTTCTTCATTAACTCTTAACAATCAAATGTTTTGGTCTGTTACTCTGAATCTGCCACAATAACCCCGCTGGCTCTGCAAATAATGAGAATCATAACAAGTATAATGTCAGCTGATTGAAATTCCATTTCCACAACATTTTTTTTATATGATCAAAGGGCCTTAAATGCCATAAAATTTGATGTCATAACATTGCCATGCCTCTTTTAGAACTAAGACTGGTATTATAACCCACTGGGAGTCACTTAGGCGCATATTTAATTGCAAATGGCTTTATTGCCCATGTTTTTTCCTGAACACTAAAATATCGCTCTGCTGTGCCCGTCTTTCTGGTTTTTACAAATTCACAAGGAGCATAGATATTTGCAAATGGCTCACAAATGAGATGGGTGTTTGCCTGAGTGCGGCCACTGTGCGAGGTTCTTGTGTGTGAAAATAGTGGTGACAGTAAATTCAATTCGCAATTTGCTAAACTGTTTTTTTTTTCTCAATTTGCCATTATGCCATATTTACAAAGCTCTTATGTACATTCTCAGAGCGAATAAAAATGTTAAATTCTGTTTGCAAATTAAATACACCACTCTTATCCAGCTTTTTAAATAGAACAATGCGCAGGGCAAATATATTCAGTCTGCAAACCATTCTGCATTTGCTAATTTTATAAATAAGCCCCACTATGTTATTACAAGTATACCCGCAGCCTACAGGCACTCTCAGTATAGTGGGAAAGAGATTGTAACTGTGTTAATGTACAATTGAACACTCGCTGGTGTTTTTCTGATCAGGACAGGGGAAAAGAGATGTCTCCCTTAAGAAGCTGATACTTCCAGGGCTTCCTTTGCAGGTCCGAGCAGTAAAATTTGTTGGCATCACTGTTATACCAGAATAAACTGCAGGGGGCACTATTCTATTAGTATACGATGCTGGTGTATTTGTCAGTGTGAGATGGTAGAGAGGATCCTGTAGCCACTGTTTCACCAATATAATGTGCTGGGGTCACTGTTCTGCCACTATTGGGGTTCACTATGATATTTTTGCTTTGCCATAAAATAGGGTCGTTGTTTTTGACTGTAGAAGCATTCGGGGTCACTGTTTTTGTCCCATATATACTGCACAGTGATTAATTTGCTCCTACGAAATGATAAGGGACATTGAATTTCCAATAACCACTCTGAGAGCACAGTTATTGCAGCACAGAACCAGTTGAGGTCACTACCACTATTATGTCAGTTTAATACTGTGACAGGGGGTCATTCTTACTATTCTATAAGCACAATCTATATTTGATATTTCACATTTAACACATTAAACTGCACATGCTGCTATTATACCCTGTTGTCAGACTATAATCCCCCTGCCCCCCGTTAGCTCCTGCTGGTGAGAGTTGTCCCATCAGTGTGAATGTGCAACATGAAATTGTGGGGAACGTGTTGGTACATAGCAAAACAAGGAATGGACTGGGCAGCAGATTAATCATATATTATAGGTCTTATATACAACTACAGACTCAATGGGCAACTTGTGCTTGAGGGTCAGGGCACACAAGTAGATTCGGGGAGATTAGTCGGCCGGCGACAAATCTCCTCTTCTTTGGGGGGAATAAACTCCCGAACTGCCACCCCTGCCTTGCCGCCGGTTAAAATGTAAATTACCAGCGGGATTGCACTCGGAGCGATTCGTTTTCCGAAATCGCCCCCAAGGTTTCCTCGTAATGGGCAACTTCGGGCGACTTCGGAAAACGAGTGCCACCCTGTCGGTTGTTCCACAATTGAAAATGTATATCATTCTGGTGGGTGGAAGAGGGATGCTTCCTGCAAATGGGCTGGTTTTGGGGGCATGGTGAAGCAATTATTGGTATATTACGGTAATCCTGGTCAACATTTTAATCTATAGCATATCATACAGGGGCGCTCCACCAATGAGGCGAGTTGAGACACTTGCCTCAGACGGCAGCGCCCCCTGGTTGCCAGGGGTGGCAAAAAGGCAGCTTCGAGGAGTTCGGGGAGATTAGTCGCCCAGAAGAAGAGGAGATTTGTTGACGGGCGACTAATCTCCCCGAATCTGCCTGTGTGCCCTGACCCTAAAGGGACATGTGTTTAAACAATTCCATATAGTTGCACTCAACGCTGATCGGTTCTGCTTTCCATTCTGAATGTAACACTAGTGCATCTATTGATGGAGTTCTCATCACCTCTGTGACAGTTGCTTCAGGGATCCCTCAGTTGCCCTTGCATCAATAGCTGCGGCACACTTGTGCCTAAAGAACTGACCATCAATGCCATTCACATGCCAAACACCGGACCTGACGCAATCGATCGCCGAAAGTGATGCCAGTGTGAAAATATCTATATTGAATAATTGGATTTGGACACACCTGTGCCAGATGAAGCGCAATTGAGCCAGATGCAACTCGTTGGACTTGCAATGATGTATGAATTCGAGAGAAAACTGTGCTTTATGGGGAAAAACATGCCAATATCATCCAAAACTGTGTTCTGTACACCTGGGTAAGTGAATGTGCCCTAATATATGAACATGTTTCTCATGCATAAGAAATAAGTGCACCCAGTTTTGCTTTACACGGCGCTACTCCTAATCTTTATCTGCCTCCCCCATTCCTTCCTTATACATAATGCAATAAAAGTATAACAGCAATAAAAAAATATCTGACTTTCCCATGGTTGCCAAGGTCATTCACCTCAGCAACAAGATGGTGCCAGGGCTTAAACAGACAGGAGCACAGTGACTCAGGCACAATAAAAATGGATTTGTTTGTAATTAAAACAAATCCATACTGTATATTGAATTTGGTTCTGCTGTGCTGAGCCTTATATTCTTCAAGACCACTGTACATGATATCCTTATAAACAGCACATTCTGCACTCACAATGCATAGTTAGGCTCTGTTCACCTTTCAATTATAATTTAGTATGATGTAGAAAGTGATATTCTGAGACAATTAGCAATTGGTTGTTATTTTTTATTATTTGTGGTTTTTGAGTTATTTAGCTTTTTATTCAGCTGCTCTCCAGTTTGCAATTTCGGCAATCTGGTTTCTATGGTACAAATTACCTTAGCAACTATGCACTGATTTGAACAAGAGGCTGGAATATAAATAGGAGAGGGCCTGAATAGAAAGATGAGTAATAACAATGAATGTGTAGCCTTACAGAGAATTTGTTTATTATATGGGGTCAGTGACCCTTATTTGAAAGCTCAGTGACCCTTATTTGAAAGCTGGAGAGAATCAGAAGAAGGCAAATAATTTAAAAAAACTATACAAAACAAATAGTGAAGACCAATTGACCAGTTGCTTAGAATCGGCCATTCTATAATATACTAAAAGTTAACTTAAAGGAGAACTAAAGCTTAACTAAAGAAGTAGCTAGAAATGTTTTACATTATGTTTTGGGCTTCTGTACCAGCCCAAGGCAACCACAGCCCTTTAGCAGTAAAGATCTGTGTTTCCAAGGATGCCCCAGTAGCTCCCCATCTTCTTTTCTGCTGATTCACTGCACATGCTCTGTGCTGCTGTCACTTACTGAGCTTAGGGACCCACTCACAATATACAGTACACACAGAATATAAATGTCACAATATAAGGCTGATTAGTAATTAATACAGATAATTACTACATGGTAGCACAGAAATCACTGCAATTAGCTTTAGAATTTAATAATCAGCCCTGTAGCATCAGCTTAAATTACAGACCAACCTCATTTTCTGCTTGATAATTTGCGACAACCCGTAAAAGCCCATTGAGAATGTGAGTGTCGCAGACACTTTCCAAGATGGTGACCCCCTGTGACAAGTTTGAAGTCCTGGATCATTGCTGCTATTGACAAGCTGAAACTTTAGGCTTGTGCAATAAGTACAGTATATAAAATATGGCATTTTTAGCAACATTTTTAGGGTTTAGTTCTCCTTTAAAGGTAATCTACCACTTTAATAGCTTAAAGAGACAGCAGCACTTACAAACATGACTATAGGCTTACTGTGAGAGCAGCACCACCACAAAATCCCATGACCTACACCCTAATACACCAGAGTTTATCTATTGTATAATCGGTTATAACTTGTGAACTAAGTGATGTCATTATATATGATGTCATTATAATCAGTAAAAAAGTGATGCTGCTTGTGTCAAATGATTCATTGAAACCTGTGTGTGGGTAGTTTAACTTTATATTAATTGATAGTATGATGATTATATAAATTGATAGTATGTGGTTATCATTTATTAATTTGTTAACATGTTTTTGCTCAGTATTTCACTAGTTTGGAATTTCAGCAGCTATCTGGTTGCCAGGGTCCCATTTACCATCTAAACCAGGCAGTGGCTTGAGTGACTGGGATATGAATAGGAGAGGGACTGATCAGAAGGATAAGTAATAAAGTAACAATAAAATTGTAGCCTCACAGAGCAATAGTTTATTGGCACCTGGGGTCAGTGACCCCAATCTGAAAGCTGGAAAGAGGCAAAACGAGGAATTTAAATCATTCAAAAACTAAAAGATAAAAAGTTCCTAAGAATTTAAGAATAAATCTAAGAATAAAAGTTAGTTTAAAGGTGAACTACCCTTTTAAAAAAATAAGGCTATTGTAAGACCCTGCAGAGTTCCTGTATAAAAGCCGCTCTATCTGCAGCCTGGGTCCTTTGTTCATGCATCTCCACTGTGACTTATTTGTAAACTATTATTATTAACATGTATTTATATAGCGCCAACATATTGCGTAGCACTGTATTAAAGGATACTTTATTCCCTGTGTATATAACATTAAGGGGAATTAAGCCAGGGGTCAGTGTATCAACAGCAGCTTTTGTGTTAGTGTTCCCACATACTGTATTATTATATTATATAATAATATTATAATATATAATATATATATTATAATATATGATGATGATGATGATGATGATGATGATCATGATGCTGATGATGATGATGATGATTAGTATTATTATTATGTCATTGTTAAAAACTTGGGCTGTGAAGCCATAACAATCATTCCCATTAGAACACCAGTCTGTGTGTGCTGTTATCTTTTTTATTTATTTTATTTTATTTCTATTAATACATAATTCTGCTTTTGCCATTAAGGATCTCTGCAACAGGCTTATTGCACAGGACACTCAAAGGAGGACTTACCAAAGCTACAGGTGCAAGTGCTGAAAGCCCACTTGCATCTTGTTCCCATAGTGTGTATATATATATATATATATATATCTATATCTATATCTATATATATATATATATACACATATATATAAATATAAATCATAATGCAGTCAGCCCAAAATGAGAATACTTCATATTAGTTTGGTCTCTCTTGGTGTGTACTTTGCAGTGTTACAGTGTGGAGTATAGTGCAAATAATGGTGCTATTAGTTGGCAAATACAAACCCGGCTGCATCTGGCACACTGTGTTGGTGCTGGTGCGTGAGGTTGCCCATGCTTAAAAATAAAAGCCCCTTACATACCCTCTATGCTGCACTGCTATTCCCTAACTAGTCCTTCCAACATGGATCAACATTGGGGAAGATGGAGCTGAAGATTAGGCTCTAATAAATATGCTCATTATTAATATGTAGAGGTTCCGAGAGCATAGAGCACAAACGTGAGCCAACAGTTTTTTGGTTTTGTGCGTGATTATGCATCGCCTCACTGCTTAGATGTAGTCGTACTTACGCACTATGCTTTCATGCCATTTTATTGTATCCTGTAAATTCATTTTGTAGGACAGTCACATTTTCATTTTCAGGTTCAACTCATGTAACCCTGAAACCAACCCTTCAGCCAGCTTGCTGAATGACCCGCACTAGAGTTCATTGTTTCATTTCAATTTCCAGTAGAATTCATAGCTTAGTATTTTCAGGTTGGCCAGAGGGCCCTGTGCAATTAAAGCCAGAGTTAGGATCAAATCTTAAGTGGGTAGCAGCACCTACATACATAAATAAGGGATATCCAACCTAAAACCCCTAAGCTACAGCGCCCACTTTGATCTACAACCCACTCTCCAACAAGGGCACCTAAAATGCTGCCCTACCCTTCCTATACATGCCAGAGCAATCATGTGGAACAATGAAATACCATCAGATTTTGTTAACTCAGAATGACCGCACATGGTCCTTCCACAAACCAAATAAATGGCATCACCAACAGGTCAACATCTACTTAAATTACCACCAACACTTCAGCATTATGGGTAAAGGCCCCCATACACGGCCGATAAAAGCTGCCTACAGCTTATTGGCCCATCCAATGGGCTTCCAGGATTCATATCTGGTCAGATCTTGATCGGGCAGGTTAAAAAAATCGGCAGATCGCAGCCGCATCTGTGCATTTATACGGTCCCGTGATCCGACTGCCCATTTCGGGCCCACGATCGGATCAGCCCAATATCAATGTGGGCATATTGGGGAGAGATCAGCTTGTTTGGCGACATCACTAAACAAGCGGATCTCTACATCTATGGCCACCATTAGTCCCGGAACCTAGCAAGCAGTTTTGCGCATTAAGGTGGATACACGTTACAATTACGACCTTTCCTGAGATCATTGGTTACAAGAAAGATTGTTTGTTTTCACTAGGCACATAAACAGCTGATTCATCAGATATACAGGTAGAAGCAAAAGAATTCCACCTCTGACAATGCAGCAGTCACCCTGGCTGATGTTCGGGTGCCTTCAAAGATGATGATTAAAAATTTTGAGCCTTGGCCAATTTCCGAGAACCGATAGCCAAGGCTTTTTTTGATATTGGTTGTCGTCTCCCACCATAAACGCAACAAATATTTATTTCGTATGATAATATCGGTGTGTATGATCACCTTTATTTGCATTGGCTGTTGGAACATACAGCTCTGGTGCAACACATGGTTTCTTACCTTTATAATATTGTGGCCAGCTTTATAACCCTGTAGTTTTCCCCCTTTGATGCCAGGCGGCACATTGCCAGTAGAGTAGCCCTGCCATGCCACCACATAGGGATTGTCAATTGTGATCCAGAACTTCACTTCTTCTCCAAAAAGCCTGAAGCAAGCCTCAGCATAGTCTCTGAAGATGTCCACCATGTAGTCATTGAGCCAACCCCCATACATGTCCTGCAGCCTCTGGGGCAAATCCCAATGGTACAGAGTCACCACCGGCTCAATCCTGAGCTCCTTCAGCCTGAGGATCACTTTCAGGTAATAGGACAGTCCTGCTTGGTTGGCACCCGATTCGGTGCCGTTTGGAAAGAGTCTTGACCAAGAGATGGAGAACCTGTAGTGAGTGACCCCCAGGTGTTCCAAGGCTTCAGTGTCTCTGTACGGGTTGTTGTAGCTGTCAGTGGCCACGTCCCCCGTGGCATCCACTAGCCCACTCTCGTGGCAGAAAGTGTCCCAGATAGATGCGGCTTTGCCATTCTGCTGCCAACCTCCCTCCACCTGGTAAGCGGCTGTACCCACAGACCACATGAAGTTCGGGGGGAAGGTGCCATAGAGGAACAGGTTGTCCTCGGGGAAAGGGAGATGCGCAAACCTGCTCCAAACGTTCTTCTCTGAACCAAGCGCGCAGCCCCAAATCGCCCACAGCAGCAGCAGCAGCGCTTGAGCGCCCGATCTCATAATGTAGCCGTCTGGGAATATCCTGCGCTCTCACCGCTGACGCTCTCGCCTGCGCTCCTGCTGGGTAACAGCGTCCTCAGCTCAATTTATCGGGACTCCTGCCAGGCAGAGCGCTGTCCCCTGTACCGGGGAGGGCGGGGCGGCTAATGATTAGCTACTACTTCGTCTGCCTTCGCTATTACACCCCCCTGCTCTTCTGCTGCTGCTGCTTCACACAGCCCAATGCTCACCTCTCTGTACTGCCTGTTGTACCCCTGAATATAGACACATCTTACTAATGGTCCAACTACAACAGGAGCTGCAGGTTTAGGTGGGAAGGGGTTGCAGCTGTCAGTGTTGGACTGGGGCCCACTCTTAGTACTCTCAGTATTCTTCCTCTCCTCAATCAACTTCTATTCTATTAGTCTCTAGTCCATTTATTTAGCCTCTTTGTTCTCATAGAAATAGGGAATGAAATAGGCTAAATGTTTAGCAGCATGAGGGCTAGGGACGTACCTACGACTGCAAAGCTGGGGGGGGGCGCCAGGCATGTACCTGTTCTGTCCCCTACCCATGTCCGGTCCCCTCTCTCCCCAAATGTGTGTACAATTTTAGCCTTTTTTGCCCTTCCGCGCATGCGAGCACACTGATTTGCGCATGTATCCTAGAGCACCAATTTGGGCATTCACAGCCATCTCCAGGGTCGAACTAAAGCACGGTGGGCCAAAAATTCCGCCCCCCCCCCAGTGGCTCGCCCCCAAACGCCAGTGCGCACCACACATGAGCAAACACCAGGATGCACCGCACTGATACTAGCACACCCCCAAAAACAAGCACCCACCACACATGTGCAAACGCTAGCAGGCATCAGGCATACTCACCTCGCCAGACATTTTTATTTTGGGGCTCAGCAGCTTAGGGTCTGGGTTAGCAGGGGCCCACCGGGTTTTTTCCAGGTTTCCCGCCAACCCAGTCTGACGCTGGCAGTTGCCGCGACCAGCCAGGTTGCCTAGGGCGCTTGTCCTGTCTGGCCCAGGTCTGCTTGGGCCCACCGAGAGTTTTCCTGGTTTCCAGTGGGCCAGTCCGCGACACTGCACCTGTGGCGAATGTCGATAGTAATGGCTAGAGAATGAAAGGGGCCACACCAGGGGTGGGGTAAATTTGGGTGTATAGTAAATTCAGGGTGGTGTCCAGGGAAGGTTCTACTAAGGACAGAAGTGCCCAATATAGACTGAAGCTGCTGCAGGACATCTTCAGATGGAGAGGAAAAGGCACAATGAGCAACTAGGACAAAGATGCAGCCTCCTGACTCTGAGATTAAAGAGGTTGTTCAACTTTAAATTAACTTTTGGTACATTTTAGAGAGTGATATTCTGAGATAATTTATAATTGGTTTTAATTTTTTATTATTTGTGGATTTTCAGTTATTTGGCTTTTTATTCAGCAGCTCTCCAGTTTGCAATTTTAGAAATCTTGTTGCTATGGTCCAAATTACCCTAACAACCAAGCATTGATTTGAAGAAGAGACTGCAATATGAATAGGAGAATGAGTAATAAAAAGTAGCAATAACAATACATTTGTAGCCTTACAGAGCATTTGTTTTTTTAGATGTGGTCAGTGACCCCCATTTGAAAGCTGGAAAGTGTCAGAAGAAGAAGGGAAATAATGCAAAAACTATAAAAAAAAAAGAAATAATGAAGTTCAATTGAAAAGATGCTAAGGATTATAACATACTAAAAGTTAACTTAATGGTAAACCACCCCTTTAATAATGGAACACAAAAACACACAATAAAAAATTTTGGGCACACAAAAAACATGTATGTGCACAGGTAAATGAGCCTCACAAACTGCTCTATGCACGTAGGGTTTTAATAAATGTGCACATAAGAGCAAATCAGAGGGAGCACAGTGTATCAGAATGAAAGCAGAAAGGACTGGAGATGCTGCAGAACCTCACATTACTTTTTAGTTGCTGAAATCTGCTTCTCTAAGCAACTGTGTCCAGGGGCGTAACTGTAGAGGAAGCAGACCCTGGGGGCCCAGGAGGTACAGGGACCCACGAGACCCTAATTAATGAGCAATTCCAATATATACTGGTAAAACAGGGCAATCACTGGATATATTGGGGCCCTAAAATGAATTTGCTGTGGGGCCCAGTAACACATTGTTACGCAACTGACTGTATCAATTTCTATATGTAATAAAGCCAAGAAGGTATCATTGGATACAGGACCGGTACAGTCTGTAGGGACAAAAGATAATGACATTCCTTTATAATGAATTAACAAGGGTAAGTAAAACCTTATAACCCAAGGGCATATGATGTCTAGTCATGTTGTACCGCTTACACCCTACAATTACTGGAACTCGGTTGAGCAATCAATTGGAAAGATGTACAGAACATGAGATTCATAAACTCGTGGAAATGAAATACCAAAGGCAAATGTTTATTTCAGTTCATTGGTGGCTTTTCTGCTGTTACACACTTCACCTTTTAAGTAACTAACTTGTTAGAGAATGTTATAGAATGGTTAATTCTAAGCAAATTTTCAATTGGTCTTCATTTTATATATATATATATATACATATATATATATTATAGTTTTTTAAATATTTGCCTTCTTCTTCTAACTATTTCCAGTAATGTTTGCTGACCCCATCTAAAAAACAAATGCTCTCTAAGGCTAGAAATGTATTGTTATTGCTACTTTTAATTACTCATCTTTCTATTCAGGCCTCCCCTGTTCATATTCCAGTCTCTTATTCATATCAGTGCATAATTTGAATCCTAGTTACCCAAATCCTGTTATTGCAAAGTGGAGAGCCCCTGAATAAAAAGCTAAATAACTAAATAAAACACACAAAATTAAAATGAATTGCAAATTGTCTCAGAATATCACTCTCTACAACGTACTAAAAGTTGATATAAAGTTGAACAGTTAATTAAAAGTGAACAACCCCTTTAAGTACAGAGGTATTTGGGTACATATGGGTGCCCTGCATATTTTCACTGACTGGCCAGCTTAGGTGCAAGACTGGAATAAACAACAAAACCTGCATTTTTTGTACTGAACCTACTGAATCAACTCAGAGTAGTGTATCTATGCCTTCTAAGTTGTACCCAGCAGTTTCCAGAATCTTGTCAGGCCATTCTCTGAGTGTCAGTGGCCCTGCACATGCTCAGTGTGGCTGGGGCAGCTGCTCAGAAGCTTAGGGGTTGCTGGAAGTTTCTTTAAGTTTCTTCTCTATCCTTTCTCCTTCCCTACATGTATCCTCTTTGATTTGATGCGGAAATGCCCATGGTATAGACCAGGGGTCCGCAACTGCCAGGGCCGCGGACAGTCCTGAACTGGGCCGACAAACAATTAACGCGGAGCACCAAATTGGACGCCAGAGCTACCAAATTGGACGCCGGCCTCATCTGACCCCCGACCCCTCCGACCCCCTCCTCGAACCCTCTGACCCCCTACCAACCCCCTTACCGACCCCTCCAGACCCCCTCCGACCCTTCCTACCCCCTCCTCAACCCCCCCCCAGTCCTTGGGAAAAAAATGTGTCTGTTTTTCTGACCCCAGGCCAAAAAAGTTTGGGGACCCCTGGTATAGACTTTTAAAACCTAATGACTGGGTAAACAGGAGGGCCCTAAGACGTCTGGGCCCATTGGGAGTTTTCCACCAAAGCATATCAAAAATTAAGCCTCACTGGACCCCCTGCAACCGCAGGGTCTGCTTCCTCTGTAGTTACGCTCCTGCTCATGTGAATGATGAACAATCTCTATAAAGCATTGATTAAATGTGTCAGCACTTTATCAAGAAAGGACAATAATTATATATCATCTTTATATATATCTTCTGTCCACCCCATATAGATCGATAAATACCCCCCCATTCTAGCCATGCCCTGAATTATGAACCTTGCATGATAGCCTTTAAGAAAGTACAGAAGCGAGTTCTGAAATATAACAATTTACAGCAATTCCCAATGGTCCTGCTGCAATTGGCACAGGAGTGCTAAATGTACCCATGCTTGATGAAGGTAGTAACACAGCAGATATTCTCATTACCTTATCTGTATCTGACTTGTTTTTAGGCTTGAGAGGGTCAAGCACCCACACTATTTCCCCAAACCATCTTTGATTCGGAATACATTAAGCTCGGAGACTGCTACTTTTCAGAAGCTTGTATATGGACATCCCTAGGGAAGTCAGAGACAGAAAGTCTCAGTGGCACCAAGAAGAGTTGCCAGAGGTCACTTTCTGACAGAAGCAAGCCTGAGATTTATTCAGATAGATTATCCTTAAGCTATGTGTGTTCAGCCCTGCAACCAGGTGATTCTGTGTGTTTTTTTGTTTTTTCCATTGATTCCATGGAAACACCTTCCCTCTATTATACTGCCCTGTAATTGCTGCAATGGTTTCCACAGAGGGCCAGCCAGAGAATTTGAAACTGTCAGCTGGAGCAGGCGTCCTTATAATATAGATATTGATTGTGCCAATGTCTCGGCTCTTTGGTGGTGTTTGGGCATTTAAGCAAAACAAATACTTCAGAAATAAGAGTTTGCAAGTACTTAGTGCTCTTATGAATACTTTCATTATTGGATCTTTCTTCCAGTTTGTGTTGTGAATGAAGCATATGAGCCCTGTGTATGAAGCATCTTTTCCCTCTCATTGTAAAGCGCTTCTTCTGGTATTGCACTTGATCCAAACTAAGACATAATTAATCATTATTGGAAGCAAAACCAACCTAATTGGCTTCTTTGAAGTTTACATGATTTTCTAGCAGACAAGGTATCCATTATCCAGAAAACCCCAGGTCCAGAGCATGTTGGATAACAGGTCCCATACCTGTCTACAGTACAGGTATGGGACCTGTTATCCAGAATGCTCGGGACCTGGGGGTTTCTGGATAACGGATCTTTCTGTAATTCGGATCTTCATCCCTAATAAGTATATCTTAGTTTGGAATAAGTACAAGGTACTGTTTAATTATTACAGAGAAGAAGGAAATTGTTTTTAAACATTATGGATTATTTGGATAAAATGGAGTCTATGGGAGATAATAGATTTCTGGATAACATATCCTATACCTGTATTATATATACTATATAAATCATTTTATAATAAGGCAAAAACAATATAAATCATATATATTTTTATATATGCAAAATGCCATATAATATCTGATATGCGCAGTCTTATATAGCATAGTACATTCTATTGTAGGGAGGGAAACCAGTGATGATTAGTTGTCTATGGGTTATACAGAGGATGAGCTACCCCTCCATTAGGGCCCCCAATGATGTTCGTTCTCCAGGCAAGAGTGGTCAACAGTCTACATTCAAGTCATTCTCATTTATTAGCTCTCTATGGTGCATTCCACTTGGTTGAAAGTTGGAGAAACTTCAGAACAAGGGTTGGTCATCAAGCTGTGGATGGAGCACGCTGGTAAATGAACATTGCAGCAATTAGAGTAGGGGTCTCCAAGAGTTGAGGAGCAACACAAGCATGCATAAAGTCCCCGGGAGTGCCAAATAAGAGCTATGATTGGTAGCCCCTATGTGGACTGGCAGTCTATACCTGTTTTTTATGCAACCAAAACTTGCCTTCAAGCCAGGAATTCAAACATAAGCATCTGCTTTGAGGCCACTGGGAGCAACATCCAAGGGGTTGGTGAGCAACATGTTACTCACAAGTCACTGGTTGGGGCTCTCTGAGATACAGACACCCTAGGAGACGCTATTTCAGGAACAGACCAGATCCCATTGTGCTATACGGCTGTGACTAGAAGCAATGAGCACAATGACAACTGCAATGGCAAGGGAAGTTCTGCTGCCTACTCAAGACACAGAGGCTTCTAAAGTAATGTGATCTACTAGGGCTTGAGTGGCCTGGATGGGTAAAGACACACACCTGACTTGCCTCAAGAGGATCTACACTCAGTAATGAATGAAAAAGTCCCCACAGAGGTTTAGCACACTTCAGAATCAAGTCACACTAGTGGCTACAACAGTATTTCTTCCTGTAGCTATAAAAAAGTCATGGTGGTCATATGCTCAGTAAATACTTGGGTGACTGGATGTAAAAGACATGCAAGCTGAAAGTAATTTATAACATCTGTATTAGAGTTAAAGATAAGCCCTCAAAAGAAGGTAGTGTTTTTTTATATCAGGGATGTCCAACCTGTGGATCTCCTTCTGTTGCTGACAGGCCTGGACTGGCAATCTGTGGGTTCTGGCAAATGCCAGAGGGGCTGCTATAAGGTGCATTAGAAAGTCACTATTTAGTGGGCTGATTGGGCCTCTGTGTGGGCTGATTGGGCCTCTGTGTACCTGAAATGCCAGGGCCTATTTTAATTCTCAGTCTGAACCTGGTTGCTGACCTACATCTTCCACATCCCCTGATGACCTGTGGTTGCTATGCCTTGTGCCCAAGTCTCAGTAAAGACAGCTCTGTCCAAGCCCAAAAGAACAGTCATTACACAAAACAACTTTGCATGGAAACTGTGCACTATCTCTTCTTGGCTCTGCTGTCAGAACATATCACTAATCTGCCTTATAGATGCTGACTGTAAATGTAACAGAAAGAAGAAAGGCTGTGACACCCTCATTTACCAGATACATTTATGTCAGTATTGTTTAATGGGAAAGCTAATTTGCAATTGCTGATACCTTCTCCATGGATTGAAATTACATTAGCCTGCTGCATCTGGGGATCGCTGAAGATAACAAATTAATGGTTAGTCGAGAAGAGTTAACAGGCTCGAAATTGATCCATTTGCTAAGGTAAATGTGAAATGACATTTGTGTAAACAGTCTGCCTAGTCATGTGATTCGTTTAGTCTGGAATGTATTAATAGCAAAACATGAAATTATAAAGAGACTACATAATGAGATGTGAAATGTTAGCTCAGCTGGCTTAGCATGATCTTCCAATGTTCCTAAAGAAAGATGTGAAACCTTTGGCTAGGGCTTCCTTTAAAGTTTCCTTTGATCTTTGGTCATGCTCTGCCTTGATGGTTTAACCTTTGGTCATGGCCTTGTTTCGATCAAGAAACAGGACCCCACATCTCACCCTAGCTCATCTTCTGCTTTCAGGTTTATCTAGGAGATGTTGGATAGTTAGTCACTATAACCTAACAGGACTATATAAGAATCATTACAGAGCGGATGTAATTACATCCATTAAGATTTAGCATTCATGAATCTCCTTACCCTCCTCTTGGCTCCTGATAAAACACCTTCCTGATATTAAAAAAATGCACACAATTACACTCAACTTCTACAGATTGATTGTAAACTCTATATCTAGTAACTCATAGCAACTGTTTCATATGTAGTATTTACAGGTTACCTGGAAGAAGAAGAATAGTCTGGGGCTGTTTTACATGGTAAAACCACCCGTGTGTGTGTGTGTGCAAATGTGCGTGAGCATGCGCCATTACATCATATGGGGGCACAAGGGTGAGCGAGAGAGGGGTGGAGAGAGTGAACATGGACTAGGGTTTGGCAGGAGACCCTTTAACAGGTACCTGCCCAGCACCCACCTATTGTTGCGCCCTAGGCAGGTGCCTCTTCTGCCTACCTCTAGTTCCAATGAAATCAAACCATATGGCTACAGTGTTTTATGACATTGTTGACAATTCAATGCTTCTACTGTATGGCAACAGTTGGGAGAAGAACCTTTACTGTTCAAGCACCATTATGCCCCCATGCAAAAAAAGAAGTTCCATAGAGATTGGGTTTGCTCAGAAGATAGTGGACTGCCCTCTGCAGAGCCCCATTATCAACCCAAATGAACACCTGTAGGACTGTTGACTGTCAAGCCAGGTTCAATCCAAATATCAGTGGCTAAACTCACTAATTGCCTTGTAGCAGAATGGAGGAAACCCCCAACAACAATGTTATAACAACTTCCTAGGAGAATATAGGCAGTTATTGTAAATTCGACATCTAGAAACCATATAAGTCATGCCATTTGAAGACAAACACAGCTAGTTGCTACTAGAGTTGGGTATACTTTTAATCCATAACCCCACACGCCTTATGTCACCCTTTTTTGTGTACATTTATTAATGAGGTGACATGTCCCACATGAAATAGGATCATTTTGTTTCATTGAGGTCTTGAGGAGCAGAAAAACTAAGAAACTAACCAGCAGCATCAGAAGGGGGGTCTGGTGGCCATGTCAGGGGCCCCAACACCATCCCCACCCCAGGCGCAACCACCTTTTACGACCCCCTGCCCCAAGTGCAAGCCCCCTCCAATGGCCCCAGGCCTTGCATGTACCTTTCTTCCTTCAAGGTGCAGGGCCAGGAGGGGAGGTCAGGGAGAGGCATGGGGAGTAGATCTGGGCCAGGGCCCAACAGGTTTTTTCCCAGTGTCCCGCCGGCCCAGTAGAACCTTGATGATCAGGTTGGCCCAGGCATGAGAAACCAGTGCTAAATGTGCAGTAGTCCAGTATATGATCATTGCTGTTTATATTATATCTAATATTACATTTCTTGTACATTATTATAGATTCTGTCTTACTGGAACATTGTTATGTTACACAATAAAGTTATTTTAAAAAATGTTTATTGTAATTAACTTCTGTGTTTCCACATGGTGCCAAACTGTACTCTCCGCTCCCCAAGGTTAGGGCCAATGTAGTTACATACAAGAAAACTTTGCATTTACCTTCAAAAGATTCCCTTTGTTCTTAAATGGCATGCCTTGCAAAATGGCTCATGTGCTTTGATGGAAAAACACCAAGTCGCAGCTTAATTATTTATATAGCTGGGTTCATTGCTTAATAATATGGTTGTTGTTTTCAGATTACTGGTTACAAATCTACTACTGCCGGTCTAATGTAACTCATGAAACTTATCTTTCCCAATATCCCGAGCAATAAAGGGGAATGGCATGTGCACGGTGCGATGTTTGCGAGGCTTAATTAGCACTTAATGAAAATGAAGCTGCCTTCTATTTAGATGTTCTCATAAGATAGTGTGTTATTTTTAGAAATTCGGAGTAGATTATGTTAATATGGCTTTATTTTTAGTTGAGAGAGAAGGGCAATGTTAATGGGCTAATAGCTGAGTAGAATGGAGTCTTTACATGTGAACTTGTTGGCCCTAGACAATCTCAGTTGGTGGGAAATTGATCCGGCAAGAAAATATTGTTCAGCCAACTGCGTGTTGACCAAGTGATTAGAAATAACTCCTCCATGGAAGGAATTTAAGGTTACGCACAGTAAGGGTGATAAGATTCCAAAGCCTGTCATGTTCACTCTTCCAAAAACCTCTACATATGGATCCAGATGAAGGCAGACAAAATCCCACCACCACTGAAGATGTCCAGCAAGTCCAGTTGGTTTGAATTATTTCTATAGATACCACACATTTTCTAATCATTCCTATGGGATTTTGAGAAATGGGGGAAAGTTAGAGTTCACCATTTGATAACTATGCCTGTGAAAATTTCCATAAAAATGAATAGAGAAAAAAAAAGTGGATGTGTTTTTTGGTAGTGAGCTCTAATTTAAATTTTTTTATAAATCTGCCCATTAATGCTCATTTAAGAAGTACTTGTGTCCGGGATCTTGCTACACTCTACAGCTAGTGTAGAATTAAAAATCTGGAGTAAGGTGTAGAGAACAGATGCAGCAGGTGCAAGGCAGACCTGTCTAACCACGTGCCATAGGGTAGGAGGAATTGGGGCAGAAAGTTCTGGGGGGGGCATAGCCCCCCTGGCCCTCCATGGTTCCGACAACAATGGGGGAAAGGCTCATAGTAGAGCACTTCTCAGCAAAGCTCGCCAAAAGTACAGAAACAGGTTCGGGGAGAAGATCTGGATAGTCCTGTACAATGTATTAGATTTTCATCTTAAAAACAATGATTGTTCAAGTTTAACAATCGCAGTAGTATAAATACCGCTGTACAGTATCAGGATACAAGTATAGGACCTGTTATCCAGAATGCACAGGACCTGGGGTTTTCTGGATAAGTGATCTTTCCGTAATTTGGATTTTCATACCTTACAGTGATACTGACACTAAAAAATTATTCTTCAAAATATTAATCTACATTAAAATGTAGCTATAGTAATGTTCATTGTTTTTCTCTGATAGGTCTGCTTTTGTAAGTAATTGTTACTTGAAGTTAATAAACCTGACTGTTTTGCCAACCTGACTGTCCCTTCTCAGCCTATCAGTTAGAGATTTGAATGCTTACAGACTATTGAAGCTCAAATATGGCAGCCCCCTCATAGAGGAACATGGGGGATCAGATGGGTAATGTAAAAGAATCTGAAAATACTTTTATGGCAAAATTATAGGTAGTATGCAAAGACAGTTTCATGATAGATGTAAAAAAAAGAGTTTAATTTCTGGTGTCAGTATCTCTTTAAGTCTACTAGAAAATCATGTATACGTTAAATAAAAAATAGGCTGGTTTTACTTCCAATAAGGTTTAATTATATCTCAGTGATCAAGTACAAGCTATTGTTTTATTATTACAGAGAAAAATTTTAAAAAATTGGATTATTTGATTATAATCGAGTCTATGGGGAGACGGCCTTTCTGTAATTCGGAGTTTTCTGGATAATGGGTTTCCAGATAACAGATCCCATACCTGTACTTATATATATTTTATGATTCCTCAACAAGGCATAAAAAGCTTAATAATGATTTAATGACTAAAGCTGTTGACATACAGCCCTATGTTGTTGGACAGTTTGGGCAGCTTCAGTCATATGTAGGTTGGACATTATGACTATAATCCAAAGGAAAAAAGATATCATTGCTTGGTTGGATATCAATGCCTGGACAGAATGCAATTGCTACCAATAATAATCCTAAAAACAAACCAAAAAATCATATTTCAATGTATGTTTAAAGGGGTGGCATACTTTTAACAAAACTTTTAGGTTGTTATAGAATGGGTAATTTTAGGCAAACTTTCAATTGGACTTCATTTTAAAAAAAATTTTTAGTTTAGTTTTTTAATTATTTGCCTTCTTCTTCTAATTCTTTTCAGCTCTTAAATGTAAAATAACAAATGCTCTGTTAGGCTAAACATTTATAATTATTGCTACTTTTTTATTACGCATTCTATTCAGGCCTCTCCTATTCATATTCCAGTCACTTATTAAAATCAGTGCATGCCAGATTGCTGAAATTACAAACTGGAGAATAAAAAGCTAAATAACTCCCAAGCTACAGATAATAAGAAATGAAAATCAATTGCAAATTGTCTCAGAATTTCACTCTCTACATTATACTAAAAGCTAATTTAAAGGCGAACAAGCCCTTTAAAAGGCAGGTGCTGCCAGGTCCCAAATTGGGTTATTTGGAGTGAAAGGTGGTGGTGTTTGTGTTTTCTGTTGTGTTTACACCTGACAAACACATTTCTGGTTACACGGAGCAATACAAATCCATCACAGGATTCCTTTACTTTCTTTTTTGCAAAATGGATAGACTTCAGTTAATATATAATTTTTATTGCCTTTTATTCCACATTGGTAATATTATTTTAGTAGTGAAATGAGCTGTGCACTGTAACTGCTATATAACAATGTTGTTGAGACTTTGAACTTATCTGTTCTGTATTAAAAGCAATATCCTACTAGCACCAACCAGAGAACAAGGTGTTTCTGCTGCTCATGCAGAAAGTCACAGGCCTTTCTCGTCAAGGTGCTGCCTCCTGAAACTGGTCTCTAACAGTCTGGATACAATTCAATAATCTAGGAACAAGTTATGTGTAATGCATGTTCAGTCTGCAGCATTTGCAATTCACATCCATTCTTTTAAAATTCAAAGGATCATGGTGCACGAGGTGTCTTCTCTGTCAGTCATTAGCTTTAGTGGAGACTGCCCCTAAAAGCAAATAAAATGACCAGGTTGAAGCCCTTCTTTGGCATTTTTAGCAAAGGGTTGTCACCTGTCTGGTTCTGAACGCTACAGTTTGATTTTTACACCAGCGGTCCATTACAAAACTGCCATTGTCCTGCTACCTAATGTAATTACTCCACCACCTAAAACCTTGCCCCCAAAACATCATCTGTCCCATCACAAATTCATTTGTCCTTCACCTGATCTCATCTGTGTGGACCTGGACCAAGAGGTGATAACTAGTTCGGGTTGACCTAAAAAAAAACCTGTGGTGGCCCGGTGGGTTGACCACAGGTAGGGTGGGTTACGGTTAAAATTTGGCCAACCATTGTGGGTTAGGTGCAGGTCAGACTGGGGAAGTACACCCCTTCACTGCTCCCAAAGATTCCCTGTCTTGGAACCAGAGATGACGCAGGTATAGGTTAAACGCAGGTCCTACAATTGCAATATTTTGTGTGTTAGGGTCGGGTGCAGGTTAAAGTTTTGCGGGTCACGGTCAGGTGTGGGTTGAGTTTTCCCTGACGGGAATCTGGGTTTCACAGTAGAATTCTGCTTGTCTGAATGGATAATGCTTATGCAGAAGTTTGTTGGAGGATTTGTTTCTCCTTTAAGGTCTGTGTTCACTGAAACCAGAGAAAACTTTCCCAGACTGTTCCATTCAGACAAGTAGAATTGTACTGTCAAGCCCAGATTCCCGTCAGGGAAAAACTCAGAGTTAGGGGCATTTGCCCAGGGGGGGCAGCTAGGCTTGGGGGGAGGCGGCAGGGGGGTCTATGTAGGATAGGGGGGTAGGGGTTTTTTTTATTAAGGATTTGTTTCTCCTTTAAGGTTAGTGTGTACAATGACATCCTTGACAATTCTGTGCTTACTGCATTTGGAAATGGCTCAGCACAATAATGTCCCATGTATAGTTTGAGGTCTATACAGAATGGTTTTGCAGAGATGACAGTGGAAGACATGGCTGGCCTACCCAAAGTCCTGATCTCAACCCAACTGAACATCTGTAGGATGAATTGGAACAACCACTGTGAGCAAGGCCTGATCCCATCAACATCAATGTCCAACCTCGTTAATGGTCTTGTGGCTGAATGGAAGCATATTCTACCAACAATGTTCCAATATATATTGTAATTAAATCAATTTAATAGTTGGTTAAAGTGTGCAGGTCCATCCAGTTGACCCAACAGTAACTACAGAAGTGAAATCCTTCTTATTCCATGTTGGTCAACCTCCCTTTTAGAAGGCAACGGGCATTATTTTTGAGTTGCTGGCATATTAAGCAAATTTTACATGGTTGCCATACTGTTAACTTGGCTTTCTTGATTCAGACTGGGTTGAGAAGGAACATTTTAAACAATGCGCTGTGATAGGCTGTGGAACCTGGACCTTAACTCTTGATTTGCATTGCACATGTTCTTCCGTTCAACAGCTAGAGAATAAACAGTACCTCTTTATGCAGAGAATGTTTGCTAACAACTTTAGGAAATAGATTTTAGTATATGAATAATTTTTCTGTAGAATATAAATGCCTATAATATAATTTTATTAAGCAATTATTCTCCAATGCAACTGTCAAGATACTCCTGAAACATGATATTCCCTGCTGAAAATCACTCACAAGAGTGAACCATTGTTTAGAATAGGATATTATTCTTGTGTATTGCTGTGTGTCTAATAACATGCATTTGTGAAGTTGCACACCAGCGTCAGGGGCAGGTCATCGGCACGTCTCTTGTTATCTTCACAAAGATTTTATTTCATTTCCTTGGCTCAGAGGAGATAATTGGATTTCTGGTTTGTGAGAAGGCAGAAAGAGACACTTTATTCAAACTTCTATTTTTATCGTTCTGTAGGACCATACAGGGTCATTTCATGCCTAGTCCCTGACTGGAACTGTCTGTTTTCTTACAAAGAGATTCAAAAAATAAATCAACCCACTAAATATTGTCTTTGTGGCTTCTGTTAAAGGACGTTGATAAATTGCTTTAAGGGAAAAAGGGTCTCTTTTATAGTCCTTTTTTTATGTCATAGACAATTATAAATGAAAAATCTTAATTTAATCCAAAATATTATCTATTCCATTTTGAAAATCCGAAACTTTATTCATGGTACAGGTATGGGACCTGTTATCCATAATGCTCGGGACCTGGGTTTTCCGGAATAATGGATCTTTCTGTAATTTGGATCTTCATACCTTGAGGGGCAGATTTATTAAGGGTCAAATTGAAAATTCTAATTTTATTATTTTTGTTATGGTCAAAACTATCAAATTCGAAATGTTAATTATCCAAACTCGATTCACGTTTTAATTTGAATTTGAATTTCAAGATTTATCATATTCTGGCCCTTTAAAGGGAAAGGAAACCTAGTCGTCGCAAACCCCCCCCCCACCCGTTTGTTGCCCACCCTCCCTCCTCCCCCCTGGCCTACCCGTCCCGCTGGGCAAATGCCCCTAACTTGTTACTTACCCTTCTGCGCAGGTCCAGTCCAGAGAGTTCACAGGCGACATCTTCTTCCACGCGATCTTCTTCCTGCTGTGAACGGCGTTTTGGCGCATGCGCAGTAGGATCATTTTCGCCAGTACGGATCTACTGCGCATGCGCCAAAAGTCATGCGCATGCGCAGTAGAACGTACCGGCAACATGATCCTACTGCGCATGCGCCAAAACGCCGTTCAAAGCAGGAAGAAGATCGCGTGGAAGAAGATGTCGTCTGTGAACTCCCTGGACTGGTCCTGCGCAGAAGGGTAAGTAACAAGTTAGGGGCATTTGCCCAGCGGGACCGGTAGGCCCGGGGGGAGGAGGGAGGGTGGGCAACACACGGGAGGGGGGGTGGGGGGTTTGCACCGACTAGGTTTCCTTCCCCTTTAAGAACTCAAATTTGACATTTCGCCTCCAAAAACCTTCCGAGTTCATGTATAAGTTAATGGGAGAGGCCCAGTGACCCATTTGAAGATGTTAATAGCCTTCCTGACATTTGAGGAGTTTTTTTTTTGGAGAAAAAACTAAATTCGAGTTTAGTCGCATTCGAATCAAATTCGATTTGAGTGTTTGAATGCTCGAGACCTGGGGTTTTTTTGGATAACGGATCTTTCCATAATTTGGATCTTCATACCTTAAGGCTACTGCAAAATCATTTAAAACTAAATAAACCCAATAGGCTGGTTTTGCCTCCTATAAGGATTCATTATATCTTAGTTGGGATCAAGTACAAGCTACTGTTTTATTATTACAGAGAAAAAGGAAATTATTTTTGAAAAGTTGGATTATTTGGATAAAATTAAGTCTATGGGAGCCATTCTGTAATTTGGAGCTTTCTTGATAATGGGTTTCCAGATAATGGATCCCACACATGTATAACCATATTCATAATAGGATATAGAGGTCAATGTTCTAGTAATTTGTTTTACTAATCCCCTTCAAACTAGTTCCTCCTAGAATATAGGGGCAGCTGCAAGTACAGCTGTGGCTAGATATGGTGTTTGGCTTTACTACATATCTACTGTAGATGTAAAGCAGTGTTGCTGCCTATCTTGATCTAAAGTAGGAAAATATCCAATGTTTTTATTTATATTAATCCTAATCTCTAATGGGGGGAAAGGTTGTGTAATAAGAAACCATAAAACCGTCTGTTTTAGGGTGATTAAGTGCAATGGTGCAGAACGTGGTCATATACACTTATAGGCTATTCCATACATCGTGGAGGAGTCGGAACTGAATTTATTCAATTTGCTGCAAATTGTGAGTCATCACAACTTTTCCTGCAATCTTTGTTTTTTGACCACATTATATTTACAATTGTCTACAAGTAGTTACAATATTGGTGCAATATTACAATAAACAAAATATACAATATTGTTGTATATAGTTTATACACTGTATGTGCAATTATAGATCAGTCAGTATGAGTATGTGTATATTTTCATGTACAAGGTTTCATTTGGAGGGGTTGAACTTGATGGACTTTGGTCTTTTTTAGTGACGGGTGAATTTATTCGCCAGGCGCGAATTTGCGGCGGATTCTCCCGATTCGCCTCTGGCGCATAATTTCGCGAAACCACCGTGAAAATTCGCCAGTGTCAAAAAAAATGGACGCTGGCATTCAAAAACCGAGATGCAGGCGCCGTTTCGTGAATTTTCCGCTGTTTCACGAATTTCGCAGGAGATTCGCAAATTTTTCGCCAAAGCAAAACGCCCCAAATTCGCCCATCACTAGTCTTTTTTTCAAGCCAAATTAATTATATTTCTGAAAAAGGATGTTGATAAATTGTGAATGGTGCAAAATTACTTAAATAAACACAATCTTTAACTTGAGCAGACAAACATTATTTTTTTTATGAGTTGTAGGCATCGTTACAGTCCATAAAAAATGATGTTGCATCAATGCATGAATGGCCAATGAACTGAATGACACGGAAACGGAACACAAGAGGAAAGCATTCTAAGCTTTAAGAGAAGGCCTCAGGCGTCAACTCCAGCACCACAAATATTCCAGTGTGGTTAATGCTATATTTTATCCTCAAAAGAAGGGTAATAACACAGGAAATTAACTTGTTTGTAAAACTCATTATTTCTCAGGAAATGTTATGCAATAATATAAGAATACATTTAGATATATATATATATATATACATTTTAGAACTTACAAAAATGTATGTATAGGTATGGGACCTGTTATCCAGAATGCTCGGTACCTGGGGTTTTCTCGATAATGGACCTTTGTGTAATTTGGATCTTCATACCTTAAATCTACTAGAAAATCTTGTAAATATTAAATAAACCCAATAGGCTGGTTTTGCTTCCAATAAAGATTAATTATATCTTAGTTGGGATCAAGTACAAGGCACTGTTTTATTATTACAGAGAAAAAGGAAATCATTTTTAAATATTTGATTAGGATAAAATGGAATCTATGGGAGATGGCCATTCCCTCATTTTGAGCCTTCTGAATAACGGGTTTCCGGATAACGGATCCCATGGCTGTATATGAATACTGTATTAAAATAACCTTTTCAAACCTGCACTCTTTATCATATTTGTTCATCAAAGATCTATAGGGCCGGTCATGTACAGCCTCAATGACAGTGTGCAAAGTTTTTACCCACAATGAGATTTTTTTTCCCAAAAATTCCAATGTATAATTCCAGTGTGTGATTCTTATTGGATGCTGCACTTGTTAACACTCCCGCTGTGGGATCTAACGTCATCTTCAAGGTGGTGGTAATAGCTCCATTAGCACTGAGCAGAACTTTGCAGAACTTTGCAGAACTTTGCAGAACTTTACAGAAGTCCAGTGGTTTCTTGAAGTAGAACTTCCACTGCGCTGATACTGTTATGATGACTTGCATTGCACAACGTTTTAACTTTGCCTCATAAACCCTGCCGTTTTAAGGCACATCCCAAAGTGTTTCTTTATGGGTGTCTAATTGCCTTTAAATATGACTAGCGCTGCAGAAACCTGGCAGGTCTCTATGTGCTGCACATCTGCAAGGTACTTGGGGTTATTGGGACTGTCAAATTCACCTTTGAAGCAATTTGGACGATGCATATTACTTTAAGAGATATTAGGGTTGGGAGTTTTATATTCTGATGCATCACACAACATTTCATGGGCTTCATTTATAAAGTGCAGGTTAAAGGACAAATACAGGTTTTCCACCTTTCCAGCTTTCAGATGGGCGTCCCTGACCCCATCGAAAAAGCAAATGCTCAGTAAGGCTACACATTTATTATTACTGCTACTTTTTATTACTCATCTTTCTAGTAAGGTCCTCTCGTATTCATATTCCAGTCTCTTATTCAAATCAATGCATGGTTGCTAGGGTAATTTGGACCCTAGCTACCAGATTGTTTATAATGCAAATTGAAGAGCCGTTGAATAAAAATCGAAATAACTCAAAAACATTAAATAATAAAAAATGAAAACCAATTGCAAATTGTCTCAGAATGTCACTCTCTACATCATACTAAAAGTTAACTCAAAAATGAACAACCCCTTTAAGCTCAAAATTAAAGGCGACTTTGGAGTGCTTAGTGAATGAGCACAAAGTGATACAATTGTGTACTCTATAGGGCTCTAGCACTAGCAGCAGAGACCATTGTAAAAAAAAAAAAGGCCATATAATTAAAATAGACTCTTCCTTGTCCTCTAAACTCTTGCTTGTGTTAATAAAATAATGTATATAAAGTTTTTTTTAAAAAAAAATTATCATCAATTTATAAAACTTCCAACTGCCATGGATACAATTTTGAGACCTGGTGGTATAAAAGACCACTCCCTTATGCCAACAGGTCACACATTGGGGCAGATTTATCAAGGATCGAATTTCGAAGAGTAAAATACTTTGAAATTCGACCATCGAATACTTCGAATTCGAATATCGAAGTATTTTTCACCGAATTTGCCCATCAAACGATCAAAGTAAAATCGTACAATCGAACGATTAAACCATTCGATTTTAGCGTACGATCGAACGATTTTACTTCGATGTGTGAAGATTTAAAAAAATACTGTAGAAGGTCCCCTAAGGCAACTAATCTCAAAATATGGCATAGCCCTAAGAAAGGTTTTTTGGAGAGAGGAAGGAACAGTAGGACTTTGGCAGAATTAGAAATATTTTATAAGAAGCTAGAAAAGCCTTACAAATAAATTATTTGTTATTATACGCTCATCTTTTAGTATTTCCATGAGTTAATTACAAAGAAATATACAGGTATGGGACCTGTAATCCAGAATTCTTGGAACCTGGGGTTTCTGATTAACGTGTTTTTCTGTAATTTGGATAGTCATACTTAAGTAGCTAAGAAATCATTTAAACATTAATTAAACCCAACAGGATTTTTTTGCCTCCAATAAGGATTAATTATATCTTTATTGGGATCAAGTACAAGGCACTGCTTTATTATTACAGAGAAAAATAAATCATTTAAAAAAATTTGGATAAAATGGAGTCTATGGGAGATGGCCTTTCTGTAATTTGAAGCTTTCTGGATAATGGGTTTGTGGATAACAGATTCCATATCAATACAGAAGGTCTGTTGGTCTTTTAAAGGAGAAGGAAAGGCATATTTAATTGGGGGTGCCAAAAGTTAGGAACCCCCAAGTGAGTATTTATACTTACCTGACACCCCGGGCTGGTGCTCCAACCAGCAGAAAACTACACTGGTCCGGGATTTCTTCCAGTGAGCACTACGTCTTCCTTCTTCTTCTTTCTTCAAATTTCCCGGGGTAGACGCGTGCGCAGCAGAACGAAATAGCCGACTTCTTTAAAGTTCAGCTTTTTTGCTCTACTGCGCATGCGCACCTGCATGAACATGATCGATCCGTTTTACTCACTTATGGGAGGACCAGCCGGGCATGTCAGGTAAGTAAATATAATCACTTGGGGGTGACTAACTTTTGGCACCCCCAAGTAAGAGCACCTTTCCTTTTCCATGAAGACATTGCGCTGTATCACACTGGATAGACACTGGTGTTACATACAATATAACCACATGTCTACTCATCAGACTGAAGCCCCATCTAATGTCGCTTCGCTCTACTAATGTATTTTTATCTTTCCTGGTCTCTTTCTCATGGTGGTTGTCGTACATTAAGCAGCAGGCATGTTCCGTGTGTGTGTTTGTGGCTGTGCTGTACATCCTGCCAGTAAGGGCAGAAAAGCTAATGATTACATTACTGAGCTGTTGTTTGGAAACAGCCCTTGAGCAAAATAATGTAATGTTCAAAAGTGCATATCAGTGGCAGACACTAACTGATTCAGTGTATGAACTTGCTTAACCCTCTCACCTTCTCAGCAACCCCTTAGCGTTCTCTCTATTTCCATATAAATGGAATGACCCTTCTATTACAAGGACACGCTGTGTTAGGGTCGTCTTGGGCTTGTCCTGTTGGGTTCTGACACCTTGTGTAGTGAGCTTTGATAAATTCTACTGCAAAGAGGCAAATGGAGATCAATAAACCATGATAACTGAATCAACTCAGATAATGCTCCAGCCGGGAATCAAACGGAGAACCTCATCACCGCAAGGCTGGAATGCTCACCACTGCCCCATAGATGATCAAGTAGCAACAGCTATAGGAAGGAGTGTGGGAAGCAAAGGTAGGTAATGCAGGAGGAGGATACTGAGCTGAGGAAGAAAGTTGAGGGAAGGCTTTGGATATAAATGGTAGGATAGGGATGGTTAAAGGGATACTGTTATGGGAAAAAAAAACATTTCAAAATGAATCAGTTAATAGAGCTGCTCCAGCAGAATTCTGCACTGAAATCCATTTCTCAAAAAAGCAAACAGATTTTTTATATCCAATTTTGAAATCTGACATGGGGCTAGACATATTGTCAATTTCCAAGCTGCCCCAAGTCATGTGACTTGTGCTCTGATAAACTTCAATCACTCTTTACTGCTGTACTGCAAGTTGGAGTGATATCACCCCCTCCCTTTTCCCCCCCAGCAGCCAAACAAAAGAACAATGGGAAGGTAACCAGATAGCAGCTCCCTAACACAAGATAACAGCTGCCTGGTAGATCTAAGAACAACACTCAATAGTAAAAACCCATGTCCCACTGTGACACATTCAGTTACATTGAGAAGGAAAAACAGCAGCCTGCCAGAAAGCATTTCTCTCCTAAACTGCAGGCACAAGTCACATGACCAGGGGCAGCTGGGAAATTGACAAAATGTCTAGCCCCATGTCAGATTTCAAAATTGAATATAAAAAAATCTGTTTGCTCTTTTGAGAAATGGATTTCAGTGCAGAATTCTGCTGGAGTAGCACTATTAACTGATGCGTTTTGAAAAAAACATGTTTTCCGATGACAGGATCCCTTTAAGCTTTGCAGTGGTCATTGACAAGTATGGTGAGTAGTAATATAGTCAGGCCCAGACACAACTAGAGAGGGGTCATTTATCATGACTTCGATTACAATTGCTGGGTTGCAAAATTGTGCCTCTTATGACTCATTTAAGAAGCAATTGTGTCCAGGAGTCTGCAGCGCTGTATTTAGGTCCAGTGTTGTCCTAGGCACCAGATTTCAGCACTTCTCCTGTTGCGCTAGTGACGTTGTGTGTGTGATGTCACATGTACAACATATGACGTCACTTCCGCTGGCGGGCACAAGAAGTGCGCTCCTACCACCACACCCCCCTAGCTTTTTGCCCACAAGTCTTGGCGGCAGCTGGGGAGATTTTTTATTTTTAAAAAAATGTATTTGTGCCTAAGTAGAAATCATCATCATCATTTCTTTATAGCTCTGAGAAGATACGCAGAGCTTTACCTTAGTTATAACAAACAGGGAATAAATGGTGGATAACAAACAAGGGTTCACACAGTGCAATAGGGCCCTACAAATTAGAGTTTACAAACTAAAGGTTAGGGTACAATTGAGACATTAGGATTTTAGAAACAATTTTGTGATATATGATACAGCAATGATTGAATAAATAAGGCCTCGGGGGGTCTAGCTGCAGTCTGTGCATCACACCAGAATAAAAATCCATACCATTCTGAAGAGCAAAGACCAGCAGCCAGAGGAGCTGACAATTGGGCAGGGTGCAAAGTGCTAAGTTCATAAATCACAGCTAACTTCCAACAACTGAAAAGTCTGTGCCCCAAATGAGATTCATAAAAGAGGAGATGGAGCATGTTTGTGCAAACTCATTTGTCTATATTTCAATAAATAGTTATAGCATAAGTGAATTCCTAATAGATATGGCACAATCATCTCCCACCAGGTTTTCTCCAACTCCAGGTTAATGCATCTTGCCTACAGTATTACCTGTGCACCAGCTGTAGCCAACTCTACCCACTGGACCTTCAGCAGCTCCAGGATCTTTCTCTTATGCAGTTGAATAGACGAGAGATATGATAAGAATGGAAGGCGGAATAATAGAGGATAGAGGTTGGCTTGTTTCCATAAGGGTTTCCTTGTTGCTTGCAGTCACTTTTGGGCTGACTTCCTTTGGTGATTGTATTAGTGCATTTACCAAAAGAAAGTAATCAAGACTTAGATATGATCTGTGTACTCATAGATGGGAAATCAGTGCAAAGATGTGCTGCTTTGTTCAGTTGGACAATTTTGGAAGATATTCCAATGGTTAAAGGGGACCTGTCACCCAGGCATAAAAAGCTGTATAATAAAAGCCCCTGTCAAATTAAACATGAAAACCAAATTATTGTTTCATTAAAACACCCATAAACTTTTTTTTAAAAGTCTCAGCTGTCAATCATATATTTTCCTGCAGTTACTTTTCACTTTCCATTCTGCACTTCCACAATGTCACTGCCCTCCTCACATTCCCCCACCCTCCGCACCATCTAATTGTGCAGCCAGTGCTTGGGCATGGGCATCAGGTCCCCCATTTTGGTGCACAAACAAGATTTTGGTATGCGGCAAAGCTGGCCTTCATCAAACTTTTTGAAAAATGGCTGCTGCCTGAGATTGTGAATTCCAAGACTCAAAGATTTAAATAATTTATATAGTGTAAGTGAAGTTTATTTTGCTTGACTAACACATTAAAATAAAATTTGTAATTATTTCTTAGGGTAACAGGTCCCCTTTAAAGAAAAGAGTACTCTACAATAGGGACAGATTGCAGCCTAAAGGCCCCGATACACGTGCCGATAAAAGCTGCCGACAGTCCAAGTCAGCAGCTTATTGGCCCGTGTGTAGGACCATCCGATGGGCTTCCCCGATCGATATCTGACCGAAAGTGAGCCAGATCTCAATCGGGCAGGTTAAAAAATCCCATCAGATAGCGGCCGCATCTATGCGTCTATTCGGTCCCGCAATCCCACCACCCATTATGATCCGATCATTGGGAACTAGGGCCCACGATCAGCCTAATATCGCCCACTTCAATGTGGGTGTATCGGGGAGATATCCGCTTGTTTGGCGACATCACCAAACGAGCGGATCTCTACGTGTATGGCCACCTTAAGGAGTGATGGGAGACATATGCAGGGAACAACCCTGCGTATCCTCATGTAACTTGGAACGACCCAAAAGTAACATGGAACAACCCATGTAATATGAACAGATTTCAGCTATTGCACACAGTCAGACAGATATACCCAGTCTTACAGCACTGACACTGTGATAAGTATCTCTGAACACATCCTCTTTGTCTAATAGATGCAAACCAATGCAAGCTTCTTTTCTTTATTGAAACACCCCATATTTAACCTGCATGTACATACTGGGCACAGTAATAAGTATAACCCTCATGGGCAATGTTTGCTGCATGTATAAAGGCACTGTCTGTAATGACAGGGTATCAGGCCAGCAGTGCATAACCTTATTCTGCTACAGTAGTTCATGGAAAAGCCATTGTCCCATGCAGTAGCATGTGACCTCTAAATGTAAACTATATACTGATATTTCTCCAAGTGCACTTGTGGTCTTTGAAGTTGCCCCATTGTATCATCTGGCTGCTTCAATCAGCACGAACAAGGTGATGAACACACATATGAAAAAATGGGCACTAAGGGAAGAAATGAGGGTGGAGGGGGGGTCAGAGAGCACTTCGCGTCTGAGGTGGGGGGCCCTGAGGCAGCAGCTCCAGTGGGCCCCAGGCCCCCCAGTCCGACGCTGTGTTTTGGGCTTCTATACCACCCAAAGGCATCCACAGCCCTTTAGCAGTAAAGATCTGTGTCTCCAAAGATGCCCCAGTAGCTCCCCATCTTCTTTTCTGCTGATTCACTGCACATGCTCTGTGCTGCTGTCACTGAGCTTAGGGACCCACTCACAATATACTGAATATAAAACATAAATGTCATAATATAAGGCTGGAGATAATTGGTATATAATTATTGTACATGACAGCACAGAAACCAGAACAATTAGCACCAGAATATAATAATCAGCCCTGTAGCATTCGCTTATATTACAGATAAACCTAATTTTATACTTGATTGATTTGTGACAACCCCTAACCTTAGCATCTCAACAGCTGCTCAGAGGACATTGAACATGTGCAGGTCGCAGACACTACTTACAAAATCCAAAATGGGAAACTCCTGTGCAGGGTCAGACTGGCCCGCCCTCATGGGCCCCAGCCAGCTTAGGGCCACTACCCCAATCAGCCGCCCCCCAAAGAAAAGAAGCACGAGACAGGGGTGTCCGCTGTCGCCTCTGCTCTTTGCCCTGGCTATAGAGCCAATAGCTGTCAGAATTCGAAACAACCCTAATATTGAGGGACTTAAATTACATAAAATCTCGCTTTATGCTGATGACATGCTGGTGTACCTTGCCAACACAAAAGATTCCCTCTCAATACTATTGCAGGAAATTAATGAGTTTGGAACACTCTCAGGCCTTAGGGTTAACTGGGGGAAGTCAATTATATTCCCAATAGATACGGGCATGCAAATAGACCAAGACACACAACTTCAATGGGTCTCCTCATTCACTTACTTGGGTATCATAATCCACAAAGACCCAAAGAAATATGGAGAACTAAACTTAGCCCCTATAGTTAGATCTCTGAAAACTAAAGTACAGCATTGGGCCAACTTACCCTTGTCCCTCCCAGGTCGGGTCAATATTTTTAAAATGATATACCTGCCGAAGTTCCTTTATGCGTTCCACAATGCACCAATTACACTCCCAAAAGCTTGGTTTAAGCAGCCTGAGGCATATATCAGAGACTTTATTTGGGCAGGAGAGAGGCCAAGGATCAGCATGCAAATGTTGCAGGCCCCAGTAAAGAAAGGGGGACTAGCCCTTCCTGACCTCCAAAATTATTTCTATGCTAGCCAGTTGGTGTATGCATGGTGGTGGCTCCATCCGGACCCCAGTAACCAGGCCACAGTAGTAGAGGCGGCAGTCATCTCTTCCTTCGAAGCTCTAGCCAACCAGTTGTTTAGAGGTTTACCTGCATTGTACCCAATGACCCCCCCCCACATGAAAACAGTAATCCAGGTGTTTCAGAAAATGGTAGTGTCAGGGCACAAAAAATCTCACACCTGGTCCAAATGGACCCCTCTCTGGGGTAATAATTCACAAGGAGAATTCAGATCCTTGCCTGAGGTTAGTTTCTGGGCTAATGCCAGAGTGAAATACCTAGGGGATATAATTGGAACTGGTGAACTGAAACAATTTGTCCAGCTGAAGGAGGAATATGGTCTTCATAACCAGATGTTCTTTAGATTCTTACAATTAAGACAAGCATTTCAGGCACGATTTCCGGAGGGGACCCCACAGATAGCTGAGTCTACCCTAGAGCGTTACCTTCATAGACCAGAATTGACCAAGCCCCTTGGTTTTATGCAATTGTGCTTCAAGGGAACTTTGAACCCATACATCAAGTGTGTAGAAAATGGGCCTCTGATTTCCCATCACTAGATGAAGAAACATGGGCAGAGATACTTGAACAAATTCCAGAAACCAATATATGTATCAGAGATCGCTTTAATCACATGAAATTCCTAAACAGAGTATATTTAACCCCACACAGGCTGGCACGTATGTATCAGGGTCATCCGGATGTATGTCTAAAATGTAATGCAGAAGCTGGCACCTACTTGAATGTTTTCTGGGGCTGTCCTAAGATTCAACAATATTGGGCCACAATACTTAGATACATGAATACATTTTTGGGACTACCTAACATAAGGTCACAGGAATTTAGTCTCCTTGGAATATTTGAAGGACTTACCATGCCCTCCTGTGATAGACTGTGCCTACAGCAGTTGCTCCACTATGCCAGGAAAGCCCTTCTTTTGACCTGGAAAGCACCGGAACCTCCTACACTTGGCTTCTGGAAAAAACTAGTGGATGACACCCTCCCTAGGCAAAAACTGACATATACTGCCTGTGGTTACCCTGAAAAATTTGGCTGGCGATCCCTTAAATGGACATGGTAACCTGATTGTGGTTGAGCAAATATAGGATATGCAATACTCTAAGGGGGTGTAAGTTATGCAATGGGGAATGCTCATCTTGCTTTACTTATCCTTTCTTCCTTTTCCTTTCTTCTATCTCATGCAAATTGAAAATCAATAAAGAAAATCTTTTAAAAAAAAGACAATGGTTGTCAAAACCTTTCATTTCAGGCCCCCTTGAAGGTCCAGCCTTTGGCCAGGGCCACCTTTAGCTAATGATATGGGTACAAAACAGAAATAGGAGAATATCAGTGTTTCAGTCATAGCTCCAAGAATATCTATGGCAACAAGTACATCTTCATCCCAATTCCCACCATAACTGATGCTCAAGCTGGGCTTTGGGGTATATCAAATTTTCCATCCAACTAGCCATCGGGCAGCCCCACAGTTGGGGAACCATTGCACAAAGCTCCATATTGTTGGAAAACCCTTAACTAGAACAGGTCCCATGCACACACCCCATACTGGAATTTGCAATATAACATAAGTATTGCTCTTACTGCTTTTTCACAAGTAACATTCCAGGCCGCACTGTGTTTACACAGACATAACTACTACTTGTGAATTCCTTGGTTACTTGCTGCTGAATGTTTTATCTCAATAGCGGCTCTGATAATGACTGCTGGTAGGGTGCCAAATAGCGTTGCACAGTTTACTTATTAACCCATAATCTATTTATTTTCGCATCGGAAAATGCAATATTAGCCTTAATACGAGCAAAGCAGCGTGCAGCTCAATGCTGAGAAGGAGATCTTTTCAATCCTGAATTTACCTCCTTGATTATGACTGTATATAAACATTTCATATACATTTAGAGTATCTAATGTTTGACAAATGCTGTACCTTTAGCAATATAATGTGGAAGTGTACAATTAGAATTATGTTTCATTACCAACTCCAGCACCGATGAGAAAGAACTGTAAACCGGCTTTTTTATATTTTCTGCACAAAGTACAAATGATATTCTCTCCAATTAGATCACAGCCGCACTAAATTAACGTCTTGAATTACATTCGCGCCCCAGGGCTCTCATTTTCAAATGCAATGATTCCTCTCAATGCTTTGATTAGGCTGGAACCAGAACAGGGACTGCCATTTGCAATGTAATTATTCCCAACGTTTAATGGCTTAGAAAGGTGCCCTGACGTCAGGGAGGACTGGAGCAGAAATATTACTATTGTTCCTTAGATGAATATTCTCCGCATTGTAATGGAATTTCTCGAAGCTTCACCGCATATGATTATTCTCTATGTTTGTATCTATATTCATTAAAACATGATTATTCTTTTTAATTTGCTCAGGGCTAAGTTTATAAGATCATGTGAGAAATATGGAACACTTCTGGAAAACCCAGCCTGGAGCTCTGCGCTCATTGCATTTCATTTCAGCCCCATTAGTGGCCAATCAGTGCAGCCCAGCAAGCTGCATTTATTATAAGTGCCTCTTATAGTTTGAACTTAGAGGACATGTTTCTTTTTTCAAACTAAGTTACTATGCTATGTTACTCTGGTTTAAACATTTTTCTAGGCCTAGGGTAAAACAAGGGGTTACACTGACTTTTAAAGTGGTTGTTCACCTTTAAATTACCTTAAATTGACACAATTTGCAATTTATTTTCATTTCATATTTTTTTTTATATTATTATTTGTGGTTTTTGAGTTATTATTTTGAGTTCTTTACACCCCTAAAGCCCTGTACAGTTCACACCCCATATCCAGACTGAAAGCGGATACATACATACAACTCAAACTGTTCATCTTAGAGTGATCCTGATAAGTTTCCCTGTCTCCTGCTCTATTCTGCCTGCCCTATGCTCCCTGTGTGTGCCATTCTCTTCCTGCCCTATGCTCCCCTTTTGTGCCATACTCTGACTGCCCTTTGCTCCCTGTGTGTGCCATACTCTGCTTTCCCTATGCTCTGTGTGTGCCATACCCTGCCTGCCCTATGCTCCCTGTGTGTGCCATACTCTGCCTGCCCTATGCTCCCACCATTACCCATACCACCATTAATGTGGATATGGTCTAAAAAGTTAACATGGATGTGGCTTAAAGTGGGTGTGGTTTATAAACTGGAAATGGTCAATACTGGCTTTCATTATCGGCCACATAAATTCTGGTCCTCTATACCACAGAAGTTGGACGGTGCTGCTTTAAAGTATGGGGTTCTACGGGCCACAAGTTTGCATCTTGTAGTCTTCCTGCAGTGTTTCAGTCAGGCTGAGATTCAAGCTAGGGACCTTTGGGTTTCTGGCTCAATGCCTTAACCGTTTGGCCAGGTGAGCAGCCTGTAGGGTTCCAGGGCTGGCTACCCCTCAGCTGTTTGCCTCCACCCTGGTCACCCACAAAGGTGGTTGCTCACTATATGTTACCTGGCCTCTGCAGCCCCAGCCCGGCTGCAGTCAGCCAATCAGGGCTGACTCTGCCCTATTTAAGGCCAGCCCTCCGAACACTCCTGGCCGGAACATTATGTGGCCATACTAGTACTGTGGCAACGCCCCTAGCTAGGTTGTTCCCACTCTAGCCCTTTTTCCCTTGATTCTGCCTTGTCCTTCCCTACCTTTACCTTACATTGTACTTCCAGCCTTGAAATTGTTCCTGATTTCTGCTTCCTGTTCTACCTTTTACCTTTCCCTGACTTCACCTTGAACTGACCTTGCCTTTGATTTCTGCTTGCTGTTCTGCCTTGTACCTAAGCCATCCTGCTCCAGTCCCCTTCTTGCCCAGTCTCCTCTCGCTATCCTGTCCTCCTGCAAACCTGTCCTCCCGTTATCCTGTCCTCCAGATCTATGCCCTCACCGTCCTATATCATCCTATCAGTCTGCCCCCAATCTACGCCATCACCATTCTATCCAGTCAGTTCCTGTCCTGACCTCGTCCTGTTACCCCTTCACCCATTCCAGCCTGACTGATCGCCCTCTTCATCCTGTCAAGTCCATTCCTGATCTTCGTCCTCTCTGTCCTGCTCCACTCTGCACCTGTTCCAGTCTGACTCATCGCCCTCGTCACCCCATTCCTGCCTTTCCTTGCCGTGTTCCCTTTGGCACAGACAGCCCCTGCCTCAAGGACTCGTCCTTCCCTCATCAGCCTCCACAGCGCTCCCTACCTAATCCTTGACAGTTCCTAGCCCAGTGATCTCCAACCAGTGACTCTTGAGCTTCATGTTGCTCACCAATCTCTTGAATGTTGCCCCCAGTGGTCTCAAAGCAGGAGCTTACATTTGAATTATGGGCTTGGATGCAAGTTTTGGTTGCATAGAACCATGTGTACTGCCAAACAGAGTCTCCTGTAGGCGGCCAGTCCACGTATGGGCTACCAAATAGCCAATCACAGTCTTTATTTGGCATCCACAGGAACTTTTTCATGCTTGTGCTAATAATCAACTCTTTTATAATTGAATGTGGCTCATGGGTTAAAAAAAAAAGGTTGGGAACTCCTGTCCTAGCCCTTTGAAAATGGGCCAAGTAAAGGTAAGATTAGATGGTAGAAGAACGTATCTAACAAAAAGGTAGCTATGCAATGGATTTCTAATAAATTGTAAGAGATATGTTATTATATATATATATATATATATATATATATATATATATATATATATATATATATATATAACACGTCTATCTACTTGTTGCATAGGCCTCAAAGCTGGCCATGCTCATGATATAGTTGGCAAGTTTGGTTGTTTTGACCTAATTGGCTGCACGGTTTGTCAGATTTGAATCAGTTATGCAGGTTTGATATTCAAAGTAACTGGTGATTTAATCTGCCTGAGTAAGTTTTCATCAAAGACCTTGCAGGGACTGCTATTATGACTGTATCTGTTCAACGTAGACGAGCACAAGGCCACCATAAGCAATATTAGGAAAAGGACAAGTGGAAACTGAGATTCTAAAAGCGAATGGAACCAAAGCGAACAATAATAATAATAAGGAAATAACGCTGTGGCATAAATATACAGTATATGCTTTCTAAAAGTGTTGTTGTTTCTAAGTAATATATTAATGAGGTCTAGAAAATGCATGCATTGGGTGCTGTCCTTTTTAAATGCAGCAAGTTTCGTCCAATTATAGAAAAAATCCATCTTGCCCTTGCTCATTTTGATCTTGTTCTACTTGTGCAGCTTATGGTTGATGACCACACACATCTCAGAACTGTAATTAGCCCCAGGAGAAGCTTGTTCACAACACTGAATAATTAGAATTTGCTCCGCTTGTCAATGGGAAGGACTAAATCAGATCATAAACGGTCTGATCTTATTGGTGTCCAAGGGAGCATCACCTGTCTCTTCTTACAGGCTATTATTAGGTGCATTAATAACAATGAATATCTTATCCTCTCATTTCCTGCAATCACTCTCTGATTTCCTCTACAGAAACCTGCATCTCCTCAGGCATTGGAAAAAGCACAGATGACATCAACAGAAGATAATTCCATTCTCTGTTTTACAAAACCTGACTTCTTCCCACATGGACGACCAGAATAAACAGCTGACAGCGATGCTAACATTACGGAAATGATGATGTTCCAAGACTTTTTCATGCCAATGCTAAATGTGGTGTAGATGATGGTTAATACTAGAGAGCCATTATCTGGGCATAATGTGAATGATTTCATTTGATAAAGTCCAGAAAACTAATTTAATATGAGCAAGCAG
This sequence comes from Xenopus laevis, assembly GCF_017654675.1. Classification (NCBI taxonomy): domain Eukaryota; kingdom Metazoa; phylum Chordata; class Amphibia; order Anura; family Pipidae; genus Xenopus; species Xenopus laevis. The sequence goes on from NC_054373.1 coordinate 162,097,677, forward strand.
CTATTTAAGAGCAGATCAATGTAATGGACACCGTTTTGTGTACAGTGGTGTTTGAGTGTTGGTGAACCCTTTTGCAAATTCAATATTTCTGCATTCATATGGCATAACATACAGGTATATATACAGTAGAACCCCCATTTTATGTTTTTCAGGGAAACAGAAAAAAATGGTATAAAATCCAGGAAAATGTAAAATCAGGGAAACGTATTATGCAAAATATATAGGTAGCACCACAAAACAACAATGTAAAATGGGTGAAAACTTAAATGCAAATCTGAGGTTCCACTGTATATAAAACTAGATAATGAGAACCCATCTCAACCAGTGAAAACATAATGCTTTTTCATTGATTTATTGAAGTAAATGATCAAGAGTTGCATATTTGTGTGTTGCAAATGTCTGCGAACTTCTAAGATTCTCAGTTCATATGAAGGGGATGTATGGGAGGCCCTGCCTTATTTAAAGAACAACAATCTGGATCTTTACTATCCAAGTCTGTTCTTGGCAACATAGATTTGTGGAAGTGTCATTGCTCCAACAATGGAGATTTCTAAAGTTATTGATGCTCACCAGGCTGGAAAAGGTTACACAACAATTATTTTTAAAGAGTTTGGATTCCCCTACTGTCAGGCACATTATGTATAAATGGAGGGCTACTCAATACCATTGTTACCCTCCGCATGAATGGTTGACCAACAAAGATCATGCCAAGACATGATTTCAGAACCACAGGCTCTAAAAAAACCAAAGGCCTTTCTTCCTATGGAGAATCTCAGCGTTCAACAGTTCAGGAAGACATTCAACAAATGGAGGAGAAGAATTGGGATGGGGAAGAACATGGGAAGGTAGCAAATGGGAAATGAGTGAGAAAGGGGAAGAAGATGAAAAGGAACGGAAGTGAAATAAAATGTGTACATTTAAAAAGAAGCAAATTGGAAGGGAACCAAAGGGAGGCAGAGAGGAGAAGAATTGGGATGGGGAAGAACATGGGAAGGTGGCATACTAGAGAAGAATAAGAAGAGCAGAAAGGGAATGAAACAGAAAAAGGAAGGGAAGAAAGTTATGGGTGAAAGAACAGAAAGGAGAATCCAAAAGAGGATTGAAGAAGGAGAGTAGAAGATAAATTAAGAGAATGTAGAATGTTAAGGCAAAGGTCAGGAGTAGATGAGAGATAGAAATGTGAAAAAGAAAGAAGAGAATGCTCTTAAAGTGGGAACATGAGTATAAGTGAGGGGTGTGAAGGAGAGGGGTTTGGCTACTTTCCTACTGTATTTGTTGGGGTCAACAACATGAATAATCAGAACAGCTTCAGACGAAGAGGAGCTGCGACCTCTCCTCACTTCCTTTCAGCCGACCAATGGAAATTTTCTTCCAGGGCAGACAATACTGGAAAGTAGGATTATCCTATTTACCATATATGCCCAGGTGGTCATGATGAAAATCAACCCTGGCTAAATCGGAGCAAGTATGACCATCTAAAGACACAAACTACCTCTGGCTCCGTTGCTTTCTAGAGCTTTGCCTTCCCTTTCTACATTAGATGGAATTTTACAAACAAGCTTTTGTGGTGCAGCGTCCCTATATACACAGCAGGCAGGCAGACATTTATTAAAGTGGATTTTAATAGCAGCACTGGCAAAAATGAATACATTAATGAAGGAAACCAAAGTTGAACTGTGAACCTAATTTTAAAGTTTAACTTCAAGTAAATTTTCTACTAAGCCGCTAAGAGGAATTAAGCTGCAGAACAAGGCGAATGTTGGTTTTAATGTTCATCTAGATAGTGTTTATGCTGGTAATAAACATTATACATGATATTATCACTGCAGGATAACGGCTGTGTTTGTAATAAATCCAATCTAGGAGACGTTATATAAATGTGGAACGGATGGTTTATTTAGTTCTGAAATGGCTTGTGTAATGAATAGAGGCATCTTGTATATTGCTCTGTTATCTTCCCAACAATCAGCCCGAACCAATATTCTCTTCTCTAACCAAAAACAGTCTAACAGGTAACCTAGGCTGACAGACTATTATTAATTTGAACCCCACACAATCAACAAGAAAACATATAAACAGCACTAGCATTTTGCTGTGGATCGGAGAAGTGATTCCTAAGATCTATGCCACTAATGTTAATGATTCCAAGAAGGAATCTTGGATAGGAACCATGACAAACACTGCTTAACATTTATGCAGTTGGTGTACAAGACAAAGGAAGTACAAATTACTCTAAATGGCAAATAAAATGTAAAGAGGGTGTGTTAAGATGACCCACACCAACTATGTAGTTAATGTGGGACCCAAGTGTTGCCCCAGTGTAGAACGTTTTAGCATTCCCATCCAGAATTGCACTACTGGGAACTGCTTAAAGGAGAACTAAACCATAATAATGAATGTGGTTAAAAATGCCATATTTTATATAATGAACGTATTACGCCAGCCTAAAGTTTCAGCTTGCCAATAGCAGCAATGATCCAGAACTTCAAAATTAATTCACCATGTTGGAAAGTGTCTGCGACTCTGAGCAGCTGTTGAGAAGCTAAGCTTAGGGGTCGTTACAAATTATCAAGCAGTGAGGTTGGTGTGTAATATACCGCAACTTAACCAAAGGGGCCGCTTCAAGCTCACAATTCCATGTGGCTGCTCCTAAACTTCCATCTGGGTGCTCAGTCCACAGCGTCCCCACTGCATGTCACACTCAAAACCAAGGAAATAGACAGCACTCTGGTGAAGGAAGGCAGGTATTTGTGTATTTTTCTTTTCATATTGGGGATCTATGCATGGCTCAGTGTCAGTGTTACAATCCACACAACAAGTGCTTGAGACCCAGGGGCAAATTCACTAAGCGCCGAAGCGCCTAATGCTAGAGTGAATTCGCTAGCGTTGGGGATTTTCGTTAATTTGCAGATTCACTAACGGACGCTGGCGTAACTTCGCTAGTGTTTCTTCGCACCCTTACGCCTGGCGAATTTGCGCAACGGACGTAACTACGCAAATTCACTAACGCGCGAATTATTCTGAACGCTACCTTTTACGCCAGACTTCCTTCGCCACCTCAGACCAGACGAAGCGCAATAGAGTAGATAGGGATTGCTTCAAAAAAAAGTTAAAATTTTTTCTAAGTCCCAAAAAACGCTCCTTCCCCCCTACATTTCCTAACTCATGGCAACTTAACTATACAGTGGGCACATGTGTACGGCAAAATAAAAATTTTATTTGCTGTTTTGAAGGTTTCCCAGGATTGTGCTACATATACCTCCACTACAACTTCAATTTGGCGCCGTATGCAAATTAACCATCGCTAGCGTAACTTCGCTTTGCTTGGCGAATTAACGCTAGCGCAACTTTGAAACCTTACGCTTCCCCTGAGCGCAACTACGATTCTTAGTGAATGTCCCATCAAATCTCACACATGCATTCAGAGAGGTAGTGTTATCCTGGCACCAGCCAATCCTACTGCCAGGTGATGATAAAATGCAATTTTCCACTCCAGACTCCCATGGAAGTGACGTTACACTGCTCCAGCCAACACTTAGCATTACACATGGCAATGTTAGACTCGTTTGCCTCTGCTCACCCACAAAAATCTATATAAATTACTCCGACGTCATCGGTGCTTCTGGAGACCGTTTGGCACCCAGCAGTGAGTCCTACAATATCACTTAAACCAACATGCCATAAAGAATTTTCTGAAATCATTTCAACATCGGTTAGTTGTTGCCTATCCATTAAGATTGTAAGCTCATATGGACGGGGCTCTCTAACCTATTGGTACATTCTGTGATGATTGTTTTGTTCACGGGTTCAAGTCCCCTGTTTGATCATACAATGTTTAACATAATGGCTCTATATCAATGTTGCTATTCATGAGCACAGAATAACATGAAACCCTTCTACTAACATTCAAAGCCTTTCACTCCTCTGTTCCTCACTATATTTCTTCTCGTCTCACTATACGCTCCTGGCCGTCTTCTCCGTGTCACCTTCTCTTCACACCATCCACTGCCACCTCTCGTCTCAAATCCTTCTATCTTGCTGCTCCTTACCTCTGGAATTCCATCCCTGAATTCCTCCGTAAAGAATCCTTTCTTAATCTCTTCAAGAAAAAAACGAAGAGTCTACTTTTTTGGAGCACTAGAACATTAGCCTAGTCCTGTCCCTACTGACTATGCCTTACCTTGTGCACTTTCTCATCTCCAATGTGTAACTGTATATTAGCCTGCAATCCACTTAGACTGTAAGCTCTAAGGGGCAGGGACCTCCTTCCCACTACATCGCTTACCACATAGTACTTAAGCTCCTTGTCCTGATATGATTCTGTATATGTTTATTATGTGATTTGTTTTCCCTGTGTATACTTATATATATTTATATTGTACTTTTATGCACTGTACAGAGCTGCGGCTCTTTAACTGCGCTTTACAAGTAAAGTTATACATACATGATGGCCAACTAGACCTGCTGCAAAATTCTGTTTAGTATATTCTTTAATAAATACCCTAGTTATTAGGGCCTACTACTAAAACCAAAAAGGAACTATGCATGTTTCTCATTGGCTGTAGCCAGATATTATAGACGGATTTTCTTTTTTAATTCATTAACATAAATAAAACGGTCAGTAGTTTGCCGAGAGGATAATAAGTGGACTGTGTGTGGCTACCAATGAAAACTACTGCACTAGAAGAACTTCCACCACTGGATTGTGGGTTTTTCTTCCTCATGACAAAGTGTCAAGACACTGATAAACATGACAATCTTTAGAAGCTTTCACAGTCCCATATGTTTTGGGCAAACATTATTGAAGATGGTGTTGCATCTTACTTGGCTTGGAGCTGTTACATGTCTATCAGCAGTAGGCGCAAGCTACGAGGAGAATAACACAGAAGAAGGTATTTTCTGAAAATGAAGACCAACTCCTCCAGTGGCCATGCAGGCATGAATTGTGGTCACTAAGCAAGTAATATATGGAGGAAAGTAGAGCAGGTTGTGCCTTACTTACTATTCCCTATTCAAAAGATAACACTGGTCAATATAACCAATACATATTGAACTATAGTAGAACCCTCATAGGACCACAAAAAGGCAGACAAGGGAATACAGAATCCCCTTGACAAAGGCTATTTTGCCGAAACGTTGGGGTCATTCTCATTTAGGCAGGTGTATCCGCTACTTGTATTCCCTTGTCTGCCTTTTCTGTACTTAAGGGTGGTATGTATATTATGACAATGTGAAATGTTTTTTGTTCGCTGTGATGATGATGTCATTGTCTGTTTTATTAAGTAAAGCATATCTTAAATCTCACCACCTGAGTCGAAAATTCCTTTTGAGTCTGCAGACCCAATTTTCTGTACTTGTTATATTTGGTCGCTCGGTAGGGGCGACTCATGGTTTGTTGTGCACCTCATATTTAATATTTGCCTATGTTTATTAGAACTAGGTGTGCCCTCCATTTACTTATATTGTATTATTTATTGGTGGGACCAGAAAAAAAAAAAAAGGTTTAAAATGATAAAAAAAACCTTAAAAATCCAGGGATGTAAAATTGAGGTTTCATTGTATTCTCTTTTAAAGGGTTGTTGGCCTTTGAATTTTAGTATTATCAAAAGAGCGATATTCTGAGACTATTTGCAATTGGTTTTCATTTTTTTTGAGTTATTCAGCAACTTTCCAGTTTGCAATTTCAGCAATCTGGTAAATAGATTCCAAATTATCCTAGCAACCATGCATTGATTCGAATAAGAGACTGGGATATGAATAATAGATGGGGTCAGTGACCCTTATTTGAAAGTTGGAAAGAGTAAATATAACAAACAAATAATGAAGACCAATGGAAAAGTTGCTTATTATTAGCCATTCTAGAACATACTAAAAGTTAATGAACCACCCCTTTAAAAATGACTTCATTAAATCTCTATGAAGCTTTAACCAATTTGAGAAATGTAAACAGACGCAGAATCTAACAAATAATTCATCATCAATTATCAAATGAAGTTAAAAAAACCCCATAAGAGATAGACATGGTGTCTAACCCACAACATTTATCAATGCACAAAAGGCTAAAGATTTTTTCTGGAAAATGCCAATGTATATAAATTACAAAGCCACTAGCTTGTCATTAATGTGTATATACTGCAAAGCCTTTCATCTGTCTATATAATTGTACAAAGTACATTGTATACACAAGAAGGTTCATGAAACGGAGCCACCCAAAGATGCACGCATAAAAAGGGCATTCTCAAATTACGCTGCCCCCTTAAATATGTCAGACATAAATACTGTACTATCATCTCAGACATAGGAGGACACAGAAATACGTTTATGTACCACTTCATGCTAATTTGCACTTCAAAAGAAAAAGAAACAGTTGTTCTTTTTCCCTAAAGTCTCAATGTAGAATTCTCAGTTGGCACAGAAATAGAGGAGATCGAGGCAGCTTTTGAATTACTGTTCTCTCTAGAAAAGATGCTTTTAAGATAAATAGATCAATATCCCGCAACTCCAGAACTGATCACAAACCCTTAAAGGACCAGTAACATCAATTGTTTTTATTAAAAAAATTCGTAGAACGAAAAAAAACCCACAAAAGACAAAACTTTTAAATCGCTAAAATTAAAGATGTTTTTTTTTGTTTTTTTTAAAGGACCAGTAACATCAATTTTTTTTATTAAAAAAATCGTTCGTGTAGAACGAAAAAAAAAAACCACAAAGACATATTAAACTTTTAAATCACTAAGTCTTTATTAAGAAATAACTTACTGAAACTCCGCTTGCGCTTCTCTTCGGTAAAGGCGATCCGGCGATCCATCGTGAGGCACTCAATTCCTCCTCCCTGCCTTCCTTATAGGAGATAGCCAGGGAGGAGAAATCCAGCGCTGCACGATGGATTGTCGCCGTGTCGCCTTTTCTGAATAGGAGCGCAAGAGTTTAATATGTCTTTGTGGGTTTTTTTTTTCGTTCTACACGAACGATTTTTTTAATTAAAAAAATTGATGTTACCTATCCTTAAAAAAACAAACATACATCTTTAATTTTAGCAAAGCATTTGTAAAATGGCACATTGTATATGCGTTAGGATTTTTAACAAGACAATCTGCTTTCAACTACTGCAATAATATCTATATATATATATATATATATATATATATCTATATATATATCTATATATATAATATATATATATCTATCTAACAACATAGCAAATGGACCAGCACTCCTTTTGTCATGAAAGTTAATGTGTTTTATTTACACTGCATATCCAAAGTTTCGGCCTGCATTGGGGCCTTTATCAAGGATATATTTTTAATATATATATATATATATATATATATATATATATATATATATATATATATATATATAGTCAATTGTGGTGAGCGCACTCTTACCGGATTTTTTAGATGATGGGTGCGTTGGTCAAATTTTTTGCATATGTAGTAAAGAATGGACCCGCACTCCAATGTTCTTAGTGAAAAAAATGATGTGTTTTATTCACAATGCATATCCAACGTTTCGGTCCACGCTGGGACCTTTCTCAAGGATGAGAAAGGTTACTATATATATATATATATATATATATATATATATATATATATATATATATATATATATATATATATATATGACCAGCAACTCTGGGATTTTTGTACAGGTTGTATATGCTCGCATAAATATGTTTTGGTTTTGCACAAAAATCCCGGAGTTGCTGGCCTTTTTTTTTTTTTTAAAAGTTTTTATTTTTCCATTTTTACAACAAAAAAGTACAATGATAGAGAAGGGAAGAAAGAAAGAGAGAAGGAGAGAAAGAAAGAAAGAGAGAGAGAGTGGTCTCAAGGGCCAACCAGTGTTGCTGGCCTTTTTGAATGCTATATGAAGTTTTACCGTGCGCCTGGGTAGAGTACCGAAGTGGTGTGTCACCCTCTTGAGATATATATATATATATATATATATATATTAGTACTGTAGGAATTTCCACCTTGAGAACAGATAGAGCTTTTCATCATGGAGGAAAGCTTCAGTGCGTCAGTCAAAATGTGACTCCTGGGGTTATTATATGCACATACATATTTAAATGCATTAAGAAATATTGGGCGGGGAATACAGAATTTTATTGATACTGTCAGTTACCCAAAATGAAAAGATCATCCGTAAGGTAGGGTCTTTCATACATTATTTAATATAGCCAACACATTAAAAAAAAATTAAAATATTTTAAAACCTCTTCTTATAATATGCAGTGCCATAATACAGTCAGCCTGGCAGCAATACTGAGTTGGAGAATGACAACAATTGGATACGCACAATCAATTCAGCTGTGTATGGCGTTATCCTAAGGAGAATCTGTTCTTGAAGTCAAAGGAGCGCCGAGGTGGAAAGAGGTGCCCAGAGACAAAAAGAGTCGAAGGTAAAAAGACCATTTAGCTTTGCATTAAAACAATGGCAAGATATTTTTTTTCACAGTAAAAAGCGACGAGAGGGGGGGGGGGGTAAAACGGCAAATATTGCTTCAATTCCATATGAATCTTTTTCATACCTTTCATGTGTCCATCGTATGGAAAAAAATCTGATGTCCGTTCAGGTAAAAAGTCAGTTTAAAGCTGCAAAACAAAAGCTATACAAGCACTTTCTGAAAAAAAAAATATTGATATTTACACGTTCATGTCTACATGTCCAGCACACAATACAAATCACGAAAAAGTACCCACAGCTAATGACAAACGATTGTGGCTGCAAATGAAGGGATAGGAAATGTATTGTTTAAGCGCGTTGTCATTCGTCTCCTATGTACAAGCAGCCTCACGCTGCCTCCTATAGCAGTGGCCCTTCTACTTCGCTTCACTGTCAGTCGTCTGCTTTGTCCAACTTCATCGTTTTTTTGCAGATCTGAGTCTTCCCTGGAGAAAATAAATGCAAAACATTAGCAGAATCGTACAATTACAGACAGATTAATGGCACATGGATAACATATCTGCACCAAGAATACAATGCAGCAATTGTAATGAGGGTTCTGGTTTAACGAAGGCATTAAATGACGAGTTAATATACAGTAGAGTTCAACCATTCTGTATATTAACCCTTATAAATAATGTAAGTGGAATGGCTTTATTGCTCATTTTGGAACTACATGAAGGTTGAACGATATTATCCATATTGAATGCTCCTTTTCCCTCCGTGGTATATTCTATGTGAGCATTGCACCACCATGTTTCATCATTTTCCCAGAAGTTCCATTTGACAATCCATGGCTGGATATTTTACTTTAAAGGAACAGTAACACCAAAAAATTTGTGTTTTAAAGTAGAGTCCTGCAGCGGGTCACACCCGCACCCTGCGGAATGATTTTCAGGTGCGGGTATACCCGCGGGTCGGGTTGCGAGTCTCATCTAAAATTTCTGTGGGAGGTGAACCTTGTGGGGGTTTGTTAGCACTGGCGGCATATGGATTTAAGGGTATGTTTTAATATGACATGAACTTATTTCACATGAGTGATATCCCTGCAGTGACCACCAGCCATGTGTTTTTTGGTGCGCTACCGCCATTAATGTGGGAATTGTCTAAACATTTCATGTGATAACATGGGTGTGGTTTAAACCGGGTGTGGTTTAAAAAACAGGCTTCCATTATAGGCCCCCCACCACGTAGGTCAGAAAAATGTCCTCCCTCAGAACCACAAAAGTACAGCACTGCTCTAGAGGAAACACTGATTTTAAGTTTTTATCTAAAAAGTGCAAACCTGTGTGATTCTATTTGATATTTTCCCAGAACTCAGTAAATCATGGTCTGTGTTTGGAGTGCTATACTGTTGGCTACAACTACTCTGAATAGTCAAGAATTGTGGTTTCTGATATGTGGCGAGACATTTATATAGCGTAGCGATGGTGTACTGTGTATACTCTGTGGATCTTTCACACATATTCCAACACTTTGTGCCAGACATATAGTTTCCTATTTTTTACCATATACTTTGCATGTCTGTAATGGGATCTACCTCTATGAATAAACTAGATTTACGGTATATCTTTTAAGTGTATATAAAGAAAACAAAATACTTACAGTACTAGGAGCCACTACTACTTCCTCTGCAGATTCATCTTCATTAGAAAGGTGTTCACTAAGAGCTGGGCTATTCTGGGACATTTCCATTTCTTCTTCAGATTCAGGTTCTTTACTTACTACCTTTCTTGGACGTCCAACATGGCTTGAGAAAGGAAATATTTAAATGAGTAAATTGTTGTGCTTCGAAGCAGTATTTTATTCTAAAATAAAGAAAGGGCAGTGTGTGCTGGGTTTAGTCCCTAGAGCTGGGAGAGGGAGGGAATATAGCAAGATGAGGACAAGTACACAGGAGGATATAGGGGAATTCACAAAAGTGGAGATAGTTAATTGGTGTAAAATACTTTCTCCATATTCAAAAACAAAAACCCGCCTAAATTCCGACAGTTTACAGACACTTCTATGAATTTGTCTTTCAAACGACATAAAAATTGTGCAAAAACTACATTTTCTCCCGACATTTTAAAAATTGAGTAAAACTCCGTATGACTCTTGTGTCATATCAATTCTAAAATAAACTGCACTGCTTTGGTTCAGATAATATTAATTTCACACCTCTTGTAGGTGCCCCATTGGATATTTATTAGCATATTAATCGGGATTAGCATTTTATAGTCAGGACACAAGTTTCTGTCTAACCCTATAGGTGTAAAAGCCTCATTAACTAAACAAGTAAAAAAAACGGAACAAAAAAAGTGTATTTTATACAATTTAATATGTAAAAAGTTTTTAGCTCAAACTTGCGTTATTTTACTTGTTTTAGCCTAATGAGGCAAGATGAGCTATTTGAGTGAATATATTATCTAAAAGAAAAGTAAAGCCTCCCAGACAATATATTTTGTTTTAGCAGCAATAAGACACTTGATCTAAGCTAATAAAATACAAATCCCTATATTATGCAAAATAGCATTTCTAGTATTTAGACCTTTATATCTTGTTACAGAAGTGGAATTACACAAATATGTAGGCAGATTTAGAAAGGATATCCTGAAAAAAATGATAATTTTCCTAGGTAAAATGAACTCTGTCCCCCAGAAATCCCAAAGTGATGGCTGACTCACAGGTTTAGAAAGAGCTAAAGACAATTTCAGAAAAAAATGTCGTTAAATGTCACATGAAAGACAAAATCTGAAAACTGTCTGTTTTAAAAGACAAATTCACAAAAGTGGAGATAGAGGTTTGCGAATTTGGTGTGAAATCCGACATTTTTATCTCCACTTTTATTTGGTCTCTGTATCACAACTTTTGTGAATTCCCCCCATTGAGGTCAGTGACTTTGCTAAAGGATCAGTTCTTTTCCCAATTTGGTCTATTATGTGATGGATCTAATCAGGGGTTGTCTGGCCAAGGGGGGCAATGACAGGATCAAAAGATGGGCCTGTGCAAACCCTACAGGAGAGCTTTATCCTGTTCTAACCTCTAGCCTTATGTATTTTTCCCCAAACATAATCGAAATCTTAACACTATACAGAACACAAACATCAGACAAAGCATAATGTGAAAAATCTACCTTTTCTTTTGCTGCACTGTGGGAGTTTTGGGTGGCCTTCCTCTCCTCTTCTGTGGTGTGGGCCGACTGGTGTCAAGAAGAGAATCCGTTGAATCGGACCTGACAAACCAGACTCAATTTAGCTCTACAGTAACGGGTTGGGTTTATGGAGAGTCAGAAATGAAAGCGCAGCACTTACTTTTGAGGGGTCCTCCTTGATGAGCCCCTGCCTTTCCGCTTCTGATCTATATTTTCAAAATCTTGCTCTTCACTTATTTCTAGATGATCATCTTCATCGGTTGGAGGACTTTCAACAGGTACTGCCTTCTTCCTTCCCCTTTTTGGAGTTGTGACTGTTGGCTCCTCTTTTGATATGGCCATTTTGGCCGACTTAGGTGGTCTTCCTCTTCTTCCCTTTTTTGGTGGGCTATTTTGTTCATCTTCATTTTCCAACAAGTCTTCTTTTAGCCTCTTTTCCTGCCACGTTTGTTCCTCCGAATCAGAAGCTGCTGCAGCTCGCTTTCTTCCACGCTGACCAGTCCTTGATTTTGGTTCCTGTGCTGGTTTTGATAATTCATCCATGCTTAAACTGTCATCTTGGTCTATAAGAGATTGCTTTTTCCCTCGCCTTGGCTTTTCTAACTCAGACTATAAGTAAAAAAATAAATAAATACAATAATCCCTGTTTTTCAGAAAAAAAACGTAATTGCCTACTTCAGGAAAGAGACTGATCTCTTGTATAAAATGTATATGCTTTGGTGAGCAGCAGGTAATGGGGGTCATTTATCAACACTGGGAAAATTTGCCCATGGGCAGTTACCTATAGCAACCAATCAGTGATTAGCTTTTTAATGCCAGCTGCAAGTAGAACAATGAATGCAGCAATCTGATTGGTTGCCATGGGTTACTGCCCATGGGCAAATTTGCCCAGTGTTGATAAATGACCCCCAATGAGGCTGTCTAGGTGTGAACTAATGAGCTGATGTGATCATATTCAACCAACGAATCGTTTTATTACACAAAGTTTTACAAGGAGTATATTGGTCTACCTACCAAATTATTTGCTAACGTAGACAGCTATAAAAAGTATACAATTATATTTATTTCTTTTTATCATGCTGCTCTGGAATCTGATACTACTTTGCCAAAATGCTTTTACAAAACTCTGTTGTACCTTCAAGAGATCCGAGTCGTCCCTTTTGTCACTTTTTTTCCCAGAAAGAGGAGAAGACATCGTATAGTCTTCATTTTCACTTTGATCCAATTCCATACTGTCAAGTCTAGCAAAACATAAACCAATCAATAACTAGTATACCTGGAATCCCTTTTTGAGTGAAAGCCAATGGCACATAGAAGTCAATTCAACGCTAAACCCCCATAGAGAAATGTAGGAGATGCACTACTTGAAGTTGTGGTGCCATATAAGCATTTCCCAGCAGTGGACTGACTGTCAGTGCCGCATCTCTTCCAAAGTTTTCCTTTCCATTACAATGTTACAGCAAATGCAAGAAAACACAGCTGATCATACCTTCCTTTTATCTTGCCTGGAGAGCTTGGGTTAGAACCGCTGCTTGCATTGCTTACAGTCTCCATCCTAGATGACTTGGATAGCATTTGCTTTCCTGCGCTCGATAAGGGTTTATTGACTGCACCCAGAACATTAGTAGATTTTGGCTGAAAGATAAAGCAGCAACATAAAATCTTCAATATTTTGCAGGAGCTTGAAATTTCATTGTTGACATGTTCCCTGATCCTATAGTGCACACCCATGTGGAACTCATGCATGTACCCCAACAATGCATAGCACTTACTACAGGAAAGTTTTGAAATACTATTGGTTCTTTCAACCAGAGAGTGGGCTCTTAATATTATATCTACATTAGGGATGCACCAAACCCTGCTTTTCAGGGTTCGGCCGAATCCCAAACTGAATCCTTCTTCTGTGCCGGAACATTCGGTGTGCAGGTAGAAATACCCTCGGCAAAGTGCATGCCAATTTTGTCCAGTTATATAGGGTTTAGAATTGGTTCACCCAGGCTCTTGGATTCGGCCAAATGCTGATAAATATAGCTTGTATTTGGCTGAATACCGAACGCAGTCTGCGATTCAGTGCATCCCTAATGTATATCTAAGTGTCTGTAAAAGTGCCTGACTGGGCATGTTTCTGATGTCAGCACTAGAACTGGGACAGAGAAGAAAGAATAAGTTTGCATGCAATGGTTACTCCATATGCCAAAAATATCAGAAGAAGCTCATAGACTTATTAGCTGTCATTGTTTTTTGGTAATTTATGTTTTATGATTAAAAACATTTAATAATATATTATTTGGATTTTAACAAGTAAAAGATAAAGGTGTACAACCTAGTATGGGATAGAAAAAGAATAGTAGAATAAAGGAAATACTGTTATTTAGAGTTATAACACAATATCTCAGACATAGCAGAGAACAGAAAGAAAGAGAGAGCGGAAAAAGCAAATATTGGGGCTGTAAGGAGCAATATTTCCAATATCAATATGAATGATAGGTCTGGAGTAGGTTAAGTTCTAGATTCATCAGGAGATCAGGAAGCATAACCCGAGTTCCCAAATTCCCCATATCTCTAAATGACACGATACCTTGTTCTCTAAGAAAGCTACATTTGCTTCAAATGTTCTGTTGGCATTGACTCTTCGGATTATCTCCGGTATAGTAGAAATGTTAGGGGGTGGAGTCTTTTTAATCCATTTGGGATAGTGGGATTGATGAAAAACTCATGCCCATCAGATTTCAAGCTCTTTGAGCAAGGCCCTCTGATCCTATTTTTATTCTGTTTCCCTTGTTTGCTACATTATTTTAAGAGCCCTGTTTGTTATAAATGAATGTAAAGCACTACGTAACTTGCTAGAGATATATAAATCAATAATGATGATGATGCCAGTGTTTCCTCTGGTGCACTTTCTGCCTATACTTCTATACCCTCGTGTCAGACATTGCTACTCTATTAATAAGTGAATGCAAACACAGAAGAGAAAAAAAAATATAAAGAGCATATTAAAAGGTCTGCAAAGTAGCCAGAGAAAAGGCAAAGCATGGCTCGTGTCATTAGCTTATGAATTAATTTGTTTGGTATGTGGGTATTTCATGTTTTTTCAGCACATCAAACACATTATAAACCTTGGTTTCTTGAGACCAGGCAGGAATTTACCAAAAGCAAATACAACCGCTTGGACTGCACAAACAAGAACGCTTTTAGAGTATAAAATATTTCACAAAGTGTAAAATAAACGCGGGTCTAACGTGCAAATATGATTATCAGATCCACAGAAAATGGAAGCCATTTGAACTTAAAGGAGAAGGAAAGCTACGGAGGCATTTTATTGCCAATAGATTAGCTGCAGTAGTGCAAGCTAGAATGCTATATTTATTCTTTAGAATATTTTACCATACCTGAGTAAAAAGGCTCTAGAAACTCTCTGTTTCTTTAGAATAGGAGCTGCAGTATTAATGTGGTGTGACATCACTTCCTGTCTGAGTCTCTCCCTGCTCTGGGCTCAGATTACAGTAGAGAAGGGAGGGGTTGGGGGAGAGGAGCAAACTGAGCATGCTCTTGCCCAGGGCAATGAGGTTAAGCTGAAAACAGGAAGTCAGATACAGAAGCCCATGTGTACACAATAGAAGGAAAGAAATGCAGTGTTTCTTTTGACAGGTGACAGAGCAACATTACTTTGGGGGTTTACTGGTATATTTAGATGAACCTTTCTGATAAGGCTTACTTAGTTTTAACCTTTCCTTCTCCTTTAAACAAACTCGCTCCATAGTCAAGAGTCTAAACATGGCAGAAGTAACTGTATAAAGCAAACCTGCACACATACAAATAAACTGCATTTGCAACATCACCTTAGGTTAAAATAATGCATGCGCAGTGTCGAATGCTTACACTATTCTTAAAGGGATTCTGTCATGATTTTTATGTTGTAGATTTATTTCTAAATTACACAGTTTACACTGCAAATAATTCACTAAACAATATAAAAGGTAATAACTGAACCAGCAGCCATCTCACTGGGTTACCGGCTAGCTAAGCAGGACTGTAAATAGAATCTCCCAGCTCAAAACTTGTAATAAACGATGTATTCAGCACAATTTTACCCGAGGGACACATGCGGCCCAGGATGCATATGAATGCGGCCCAGCTTGGTTCCCGAGGAAACGTCATGTCACAAAGGATATAGGAGGGACTCTGCCCATTGCCCAGTTAGTAATAATAATATAATAATAATAAGTCTGTTTAATATCCAGGTGTCCCATATTCCAGTGTATAGCTCCATCTGGTTATCCAACTGCCATTGTAGTTCTTGTCTGTGTATTTCCTTTACTTTTACAAATCAAACGTGTTTGTGTATTTCATGTGTGGCCCCAGACAATTTTTCTTTTTCCAATGTGGCCCGGCGAGCCAAAAGTTTGGACACCCCTGCTTTAGTAAATAAGGAACAGGCTGATTGCCCTAGTACCTGTATATGTGTGCGGCCACTAAGCTATATAAATAGAGAGTTTTAGGCAATACAAAACATAACAGCTTACCTTTCCTGGTGTAAAGAAGGACTTCAATTCAGCGGGAAGATAATTTTTTGTGTTGCTGAAATTCTAGAAGAGGAAAAAGTAAAGGACAACCAAAAGGTTATGGTTGGTTATCAAAAACATAACCAATAAACAAAATTTTGTCATAGAAAAATTACAGATTAGCCACTTTCATTATACCAGTTTATTTTTAAACAACTGTTAATAGTTTAAAGGGATACTGTCATGGGGAAAACATATTTTTTTCAAAAAGCATCAGTTAATAGTGACTTCTGCACTGAAATGCAATTCTCAAAAGAGCAAACAGATTTCTTTATATTCAATTTTGAAATCTGACATGGGGCTAGACATATTGTCAGTTTCCCAGCTGCCCCAGTCATGTGACTTGTGCCTGCACTTTAGGATGGAACTACTTTCTTGCAGGCTGTTATATAACGGAATCAGTCTCAGTGGGACTTGGCTTTTATTATTGAGTGCTGTTTTTAGATCTACCAGGGAGCTGTTATCTTGCGTTACCTTCCCATTGTTCTGTTGTTAAGATGGGGGGGGAGGGGTGATATCACTCCAACTTGCAGTACAACAGTAAAGAGTGACTGAAGTTTACCAGAGCACAAGTCACATGACTGGGGGCAGCTGGGAAACAGACAATATGTCTAGCCCCATGTCAGATTTCAAAACTGAATTTAAAAAAATCTGTTTGCTCTTTTGAAAAATGGATTTCAGTGCAGAATTCTGCTGAAGCAGCACTATTAGCTGATGTGTTTTTATTTTTAAAAAAAACAAACAAAAAAACATGTTTTCCCATGACAGTATCCCTTTAAGTGTTTTGTCTAAACCACTGCAGTTACATTGCCTCAACCTAGCCTCCTAATCTCTCACTCTCCTACCCAGCTATCACTTGTCGGACAGTGGCTCTGATCCCGAGATTATAAATTAAACAGTTGCCATAAAGCAAGATAGAGTTAGCTTTTTCTGCTGAAAGGGAAAGAACTTGCTTGCCAACTTGCAGCATCTGTAATCAAAGAGTGCCCTAAAGGGGTGAGATCGTAACCCTAGTTATTTGCCTGATAAGCAAGTCAAGATAAGATAAGGTTGATTTAGAGTGTTTTTCCATGGAGCTTCTAATCACTTGAAATCACCCCTCGTGCCATTGCCCTTCAAGACAGATTCTGACCTGAGGCAGGCAGGAGAACGCAGATAAAGATTTGTTGTGGTTACAGATAGACCGAAAGTTTCAACACGCCAAGTCCCTCTTAAATATAAGTGCATCCTTTTAATGCCAAAAACAAGCATCCTTTTAATGCCAAAAATAACGAAGATTAATCAGACCAATTGACAAGAGTTCTTGTATGTAAGAGAATGTACCTTATCTGGCTGAGTGAAGAAACGTGCAGGCAATACAGGATCCTTCGGGGACTCTAAGCTGTATGTTGTGCTCTTTGAAATAATTATATTCATTGCCACATCACACACTGTGTACATTTTCTACAAAACAATATACAGTCTCTCATTAGTACGGTAATGCAATGTTCAATCAATTTCCTGTGTCATAAAGAATGGGCAGTTTGTACTCCAGCAGATCTACAATCCCCATCATCCCATACCATCGATGTTATGAAATAAACACTTGGGTTGTTGGGATTCTTACACAGCTGGAGCTCCAACAGTGCCAGTTCTTGATATTAAGCATGCAGGAAAGTACAATAAACTATAAAAATATGGAAAAATAACGTTCTAGAATTTGTTATGATATTAAATGTGCACACCATCTGCTCAGCATTGATTTGCATTCTGAATTAGGAATGAAACACTGAATATTGCAAGAACCAACTTCTTGGTTCATTTGCAAAATAATACTGAATGTTTGTCTGTCTTGCAGGTAGAAGATATCTCCTGCCAGGCCCGGACTGGCAATCTGTGGGTTCTGGCAAATGCCAGAGGGGCTGCTATAAGGTGCAATAGAAAGTCACTATTTAGTGGGCTGGTGGGGGCTGATTGGGCCTCTGTGTACCTGAAATGCCTGGGCCTATTTTAATTCTCAGTCCGGACCTGTCCCCTGCGCTACTAAGCAAGCAAAACAGTGGTCAGACAGCATTTGGAGCTGAACACTATCCAGATTTGTGCAAAAATGCTCAAAGGTTTGGAGTGCTGTGCTTGTGATTAAATAACATGATGAGTAGTGACAGGTGGAGAAGTGGTTTGTCCTTAATCGATCACTGCTACTTTCTACTGAATGGCAGCACAGGACAAAACAGTGCCAGTAACCTGCGTCTCCTAGGCCTACGGCAGCAATAAGGATGGTCTGATGGTAATTCCTCAGATAAGCCGTTCCCTGTTGGAATATATATATGAAAGGAATGAGGGGGGAGGTAAAATAAAAACTATAACATTAATCTTACTTCATTCATCTTCTGGTCATCGGGGTTTTGGCCATCTTTTGTTTGCTTAATATATTCTACCATTTTCCGAATAAAAGCATGGCTGTTATTTTCATTCTTTGACATAAGAATCTCCAGCACGAACCACAGGCACCTATTAAAATGTCAAGCAGTGAGCACAGAAGATCATTCCTATATTGTTCCACTGTAAAGAGACAAACTCTGGACATTTTTTTTTACACCTCAACATATAACAAAGATAAAAGGTATGGGATTTATTATATGGAAAACGCCGAAATAATGGCAATGCTTCTTCCACCGACAGTGTCATTTTAAAACAGGCAATTGCTTGGCAATGCCTTGCATGTTTATTTACAGCTCTGTTAATCAGCTGGCTTCTTCTCCCTTGAATAGTCAGAAGTAGAAGTGCAAGGTAGAGTTCTGCAGCGGGTCGGTAACCTGCGTGTATAGATTTGGGTGGCGGTTCTGTGGGTCTCATCTAAATTTCTTATCTTATGTAATATTGTCTATATTTTGCTCCTTTTAAAGTTTTACAAAACTTGTTTCTGTCCCGCCCACTTTTAAAGACGCCACTTTTGGTTTGCAGCACCATCACTTCCTGTTTGATGGTGGTTGGAGGGTTGCGGGTCAGGTTGCGATTAAGGCAGTTGCAGGTCGTGTATCGGACCAAAGTGGGTAAATACGCGGGTTGCGGTTTGGGTCGCAGACTGCGGTGTTGGGTCTTAGAAATTGGTTCCAAGCAGGACTCTAGTGCAAGGGACCAGCATTTTGTTTTCATCTGCAATATCATTTAAAAATATCTGAATTTTATATTCATAATGGCTTTAAGTTGTGTTCCACATTAGGGAAAGTCCCATTGCATGGAACAAAAAGTCCCAAGCATTCCGGATAATACATCTCATACCCGCATGAAAAATTTAATTTTATTATATTTAAAGTAAATTCAAATCTAGCAATTAAGTCAATTGCTAGGCTAAACCATGCATCACTGCACAAAAGGATTCCCCATATTATAAAACAGACAAGCACAATATAAATACAAATGCACATTAGGCAGATCATTTATTTTGCTTAAACACAATGAGCTATATACATTGATGAAAATAAATTAATAAATATTTACACATTACACACATATTTAAACTGGCCTGAAAGGCACCTGAGAGAGGGCCAGAATGGTAAAAAAAAATGTGATCTAGGCACAATGAGATTGTTAAAGAAAGCACAGAGAATTACACAGGAATGACAAATCTTACTCTTTGATGTCCTTTAGCTGCTCTATATCTTGTACTTTCACATAATCTGGGTCATGTGCAAGCAAATGAACAGTATATGGAACCACATATTCAGGCAGAAGAGAGAACAATTTTTCTAGAGATGCCAAGAAAAAAAAACATTAATATGAATAGTTCACTTGTGCTGTTCTGTACTTAAAAGCAAAACCAGAATTTAATAATCATACATGTAGCCTCAGCTTCTATGACAGACAAAACTAATTGCCTGCTTCTCAACAGCAGCCCAGAGCAAACTGAGCATGTGCAGAGTCACTGACACACAAAATGTGGCCTAACAAGGTCCAAGATTGGGGGCTGTATTGCAACATATCTATAGTAATAAATCAAATCAACTGCACTTCAAGAGAGAAAAATACAGCAAGTCCAGTCGATTTATTACTATAGATATACCGCGACCTGGATAAATGAGAACCTTGACAGACATTCTTCATTACAACATTAGTGCAATGAATAGGGCTTGTACTGGACAAACTTTTTGCCTATTGTTTTAATCACAAACAATGTTTGTTTGTTTTTGGGGGGGACATTGCTAGGTAAATCCCATCCCAAGGTATGGGATTGTTATAACAAATGCTTGGGACCTGGTGCTTTCTTGATAAGGGATGTTTCCAAATGTGGAGCACAATGCTCTAAGGCTAATAAACAATGGGAAACAAAAACACATTGTGCATCAGAGCACTGCTATGATTTAACACAAACTCTTCTGCAATTGAGTAAGCTTAACTAGAGGGGTAATGAGTTCTGTACAAACAACCCCATCCATTCTGTTCTTCAGTGTGAATAAAGTCCATTATGCAGGCGAGGTATATGTGCACTGGTAATGTTGTTAACTAACTTGCATAAAACATGAATTGTTTACATTTTTTTTTAAAATAGGCTAAACTGACATGAATAAAAACTAGCTTATACACTAGGGATGCAACGAATCCAGGATTCGGTTCGGGATTCGGAATTTTCCCGAACCCAAAAAATCGTGACTTTTCGTTTCACAAACAATTCTAAAATTAGTTCTCTTTCCGTCTAATATACATATGCAAATTAGGGTTTTGATTCAGCTAAATCTTTCACAAACGATTCGGACTAATCCTAAAATTGTGGATTTGGTGCATCCCTACTATAGACAGGCCAATAAAAGCTGCTGACACGGCACCTCCAGACCAGATCTTCAGTTTATTGGCCCATGTATGGAACCCACCCCACTGATATCTGGCTGAAAATTAGTAAGATTTGAAAATCCTGTCAGTAGAGAACAATATGGATGAGTTGATGTGGCCACTCCTATTGGGGGTCTCCTTAAAACCGGATTATGAAACGATCATTGCCTCAAGGGCCAAATCATCAGTGTCCCAGGGGCCAAACGATTGGATCATCCCAATTTGAACTGGATGAAAAAGTCCCTCATTGCTGCCTCGGTAAACAGATACGATACAATAGGATTAGAGCGCACAAGAATGGGATAACTTTTTGGATGTTGCTCTCTAAAGCCAAGGTAGCTGGAACATTAAAGGGGAACAATAGCGAAAATGAAAATTTAATATAAGCTTCCTCATACTGAAGTAAAAAACTTTATAAAAACAATTAAAATCCTGAAGTGTTTCTGAAATAATCAAGTTTATACTCACTATTCCTCTCTCGGTATCTGTTTCTCTTCATTCTGTCTTCATTCAGCAGTTGGATGTCAGATGAATGATCCAATATATCTCATAGGTGGCTCCCTATCCTGGCATATGTATTAGAGCTCACTCAAATAACTGATTCCAGTACAAACAAAATCTAACAAAATAACTGCCTTTTGCATATATTCTGCATGTAGAGAGACATGATGTCTGGTGATTTTAATAGAGTGAGCTCTAATACATCATCTAGGAAAAAGGAGCCCCTATAAGATATATTGGATCATTCATCTGACACCCAACTCCTAAATGAAGACACAATGAGGATAAACAGATGCTGAAAGAGGAATAGTGAAGATAAAATTGATTATTTCAGAAATGGTAGAGAATTTGTAATCGATTGTATTTAGAAAGTTTCTTATATCAGGAATCTTGTATTAAATTTCAATTTTTGCGATAGTTCCCCTTTAATTATAAATAGTATAATTTAGCAGACACTTGTACTTACCACTCACAGCTGCATGCTGTTTCAGATACTCTCTTCTGACATTAATATTTTTCACCAGACACTGCCGTGCGTGAGCGCGCCTCTCTTTCACAGGATCTTTTGCACACAGAGCACAGATGGCCATATATTCTAATGGAAGTCTTAATCTGGAGAGCCCTTTGTGAATTTTTTGAGCAAACAACTGTCTAACCTGGTAACACTCATCCTGTTACAAATAAGGGGGGACAAAAAAAGAAAAACATAAAATAAATCATGTGATGCATTTAATGGAACAAAGCTGAATATCAAAGTCATTCAAAATGGAAGAAACAAAACACTTAGGGGGTGCTAACCACATTACAGGATACAATGCTATTTAAATAGCATTTAAGAAGGAATAAATATTGTTTCTAGCATTAGCATTCTTACGTTTAGATTTTATGGTGCAAGTTACAGATATAGCAGCAGGATTGCAGCTATTGGGTAGGCTTTAGTGAGGCTGCAAGAGGCATAAAATGGTTTCTTGTTTATCTTACAGGTGAAAAGAGCCCGTCACCCAAAAACAATTATTCATCATCCTATTTTAACACATTAGTCAAGCAAAATGAACTTTAATTAAACTGTATAAATTATTTGAATTTTGTTTTTTTTTAGTCTGGGAATTCAGAATTAAAGCAAGCAGGCAGGAGCCATTTTGTGGACACTGTTATTAAAGCGATACTGACATGTTCCTATAAAAATCAAAGGAACGTGTCAGCATCAAGTAAATGCTGCACCCGGAATAGTTCCCTGCAAAGCCGCCCACAGCTCCGCAAACCTGCGTTCATCCGACCCTCCAGCACTGCTAAATGATCTTCTGTGCCGTATACATGACACTGGGCTGTGGCAGCGCAATCCTTCCATAGGCTGATTACGAATGAAAACAGGACTTCAGCCTATGAAAGGATCGCTCCGCCCCCAGCCCAGCGTCACTGAAGCAACGCAGAAGATCTGTTAGTAGTGTCAGCCGGTCTGCAGGGAACTATTCCGGGTGCAACATTTACTACATGTTCCTATGATTTTTATAGGAACGTGTCAGTATAGCTTTAAGGCAAGCGTTGCATCATCTCAAAATCTTGTTTGTGCACCAGAATGGGGGACCTGATGTCCATCCCCATGCCCTGGCTACACAATTAAATGGTGAAGAGAATTGGGGGAATGTGTGGAGAGTAGTGACATCTAGGAAGTGCTGAATGGAAAGTGAAAGTAATTGTCTGCCCCGCCTCTATGCCTAAGGGCAGACAATATTTGATTGACAGCTGAGATTTTTAATGAGCTTACAACAGCTATGAATGCTTTCATAAAAAATAGAAATTGGATTTCATGTTTTATTTGAAAAGGACTTTTATTCTACAGCTTTTTGTGTCAGGGTGACAGGTCCACTTTAACAGGTAGACAAGCACAAAACCGAGAACAGTTGCTTGCCAAACACTGAAGCTGTAAGACAGCCTTTATGAGCAGATTTGTATCCGTAATAACTGGTAAAATGCATTAAAGCAGATAAAGTAAATCATAACCGGGAAAGGTTTCAAAACTTGTCAAAATGATCTGAAACAGGTGCATTCAGAGCACAGGTACTTACATTGATGACCAATGCACATAGCTGATACTGTTCTAAGGTAATAATTTCATGGTAACATGGCTCCTGCGCTAGTTTAACAATGGCACTGGCAGCAGCCAGTCTCAGCCGTGACATGTCTGGTTTACTGAAAGAAACAAAATAAGATCAGCTTTATATAGAAAACAATACATATACAGCTTATGGACACACTACCATTGTCACACCTAGGGGAATGGAATACTGCTGGTAAAGGGTATGTTCATCTTCAAACAAAAGTCTGAAACTGAACAGCCCATGAAATTCATTTTATTTTTTTCAATGAAGCTTTACTAAGATATTTAGATCTGCAGCAACTCCAAAAAAAATCAATATGGCGGCTTCTGCAACGTCCCATGCACACAATAAGCTGCGGTCTGACATTGTACACAACCACAACTGAGACAGCGAAAATTCTTTGGCACTTGAAACATATGAATTGTTTATTTCATTCAAACTTTTATTTTATTGATTCAACCAATTTTGTAATTACTCAAATTAAGCCAAAACAATTCTCGTCACAAATACTAGACCTCTTATGTAAAAATAACAGAGCTACTTATAATGAACATGGTAGTGCAAAAAAAAAAAAAAAAGGGAATATAAGCGTTTTGACACTAAGGGGCATATTTATTAAGGGTCGAGTTGACAATTCGAATTCTGGATTTTTTTTTTTTTTTTTTGGTCAAAACCGTCAAATTCAACTAGGGAGTTATCCAAATTCAATTTGAGTTTTTATAAAAAAAACTGAATTTGATTTTTGAGATTTATCATACTCTAGTCCTTTAAGAGTTGACAATTAAAACCTGCCTAATTGCTGTTTAAGTCAATGGGGGACATCCAGGGATCAATTTGAAGATGTTTGCAGCCTTCCTGCCATTTGAGTTTTTTTTTGGAGAAAAAACTCAAACCGAGTTTGATTGATTTCAGTTCTAATTCGATTAGAATTTTCAGGTCTTTTAAATTCGTAAATGAAGGGAGAATTTCACTGCATACAGTCAGGTTTCTTATAAAAACAATACACATTTTTTAATTAAATAGAGATAAATTACTTTTTCATTAAAGGAATTTTACTTTTTTGCCTTTACATCCCCTTTAAATGTTTTCAAGAAGACTTAAGGGATGGAGATATACATTACATAAAGATCCTTTTTCCAGAGCATGATAGATTCTAATGCCTTACAGCATTCAAAGAAAGGTCAGCATAAATATAACAGCCTATTACCTGAGCTTTCCATGTTCTGTCAAGTCTCCGTCAGTGTGCAATATTGCCATTAGGAGTCGTAAGGTAGAATTCCCGGATTTACTGAGATTATTTTTCATTCCCAGCAGCCACCGCACCATCATTTTAATTGCTTGAATCTAAACAAAAGAATGGGATTTATCAAAAGGTACAGGTAGGAAAGAGAGAGAAGACTTTAAATCTGAGAGTGTGTGTAAATAATTGCATATATACTTCTAGCCAGTTTTGATACTCGACAAATGAATAACACCAAACTGAATGCTGAGTGACCTTGGTGCCAAAATACTCAGGGGCAGATTTAACAAGGGTCGAATTAAAAATTTGAAATAAAAAAAATCGAATTTTCGCGTTTTTTTATGGCCAAACGGTCAAATTTGACGAGGCAATTGTTAAAATTCCATTCGAGTTTTTTTTTTTTAAGAACTCAAATTCGACTATTCGCCACCTAAAACCTGCCGAATTGCTGTTTTAGTCAGTGGGAGACATCCTGGAGTTGTTTGCACCCTTCCTGACATTCGAGGTTTTTCCGGAGAATGTTCATCAAGTTCATGGGAGTTTATTGGAGCTTTTAAAAACTCACATGAATTCGAAATGCGACCTTTGATAAACGTGCCTCTCAAAAGAATTGCAGTAGCTGCGTTACAAACAAAACATTAACGACTTACTTTAACCTTAGTTTCTGTCGACACCTCATCATCTGACACCCAGAGTTTTGTTGTCTTTTTACCTGGAAGCTAAAAGAAAATAAAGTGTTTCACGTGGTCATAGATACATATGGCAGATCTTTTTTTTTTTTTTAATTTTTTTAAAACTTTTTATGGAGGGGTAGTGTACATTTCCAATGAAGCTAGAGCCTCTAGACCTAATATAGCATTAGTTTATGATTTTAAAGGGCATTTCAAGTCCTTATACATATAAGAAATCATGTAAAGCACTAAAAAAAATAGCAATAACAAAACTGGCTTGGGCACACCTGCCAAGGAATGTGCACCAAAAACCACGCTGAAACAAAAATACATTGATAGAGAATGTTGAATTGTTAGGTCAGAAAGCCACAACAGAACATTACTTAGGATCTAAAGCTGTGCACATAATTACTCTATTTTCAGGGTTCCGTAAAGCTTTTCACATAAAATGAAGCAGTGTGTGCGGCTAGAGGTTTAAATCCTATTTGCAGTTAAAGGACAAGGAACGTGTAAATCACAAACCATAACAGCGTACCTTGCTCTTAATAGTAACAAAGCTGCATAAAATCCATACGGATACTTAACATTATCTACTGGGTTTATTGAAACACTTAAGTAGACTAAATAGTGCAGCAATCCAAATGACAGAAGAATATCAGGGAGCCCATTGATCTGATCACAATGCTGGGAATGCAGGCGGCCAGTGCGAGGACCACATCAACGAAGCAATGCAGCCCTTGATCCAACTGAATTTTTTAAACCTGCCCCGTGTGTGGGGGCTTCTGACGGGTCTCCTTGATCGATATCAGGCCAAAAATCAGTCTGATATAGATCGGGCAGGTTTGATTTTTCCTGTGATCGAGGACCGCTGCTTTCAATGGCCTTCGTATGGCCACCTTAAAGGAACAGTTCAGTATAAAAAAAAAACTGGGTAAATAGACAGACTGACAGACAGACAGACTGTGACCAGCTCCATGTTGTAGCTCCCACCCTTCCCAGCTATAGTCAGGTGATCCCACTGGTGTCTAATAAAAGGGCAGCCAAGTATGGAGGTTTACTTTGAAAGCAGCAAGTTAAGTTGCAGGTAAAACCAAGTCCCTTTGTAAAATGTATAATGAAGCAATAGAATTCTTAATGAATCAGATGAAAATTAAGCATAGGACTGGCCAGATATGGGATGACTTTGACGTAGTTGGCCAGCTTAAATATATTGCAATATATGGACAAACAATCCATGTTTTGTTTAAAGGGTAAGGCATTTTTTAGTAGCAGTATGCACAAAATGTCGCTGTCTTAAATATATTGATAATGGGTTGAGTGCAGAGGACTCTTGTATTTGACTATATGTATTTTGTGGTCACAGCCTCATTGCACCCCCGCCTAATGGTTTTAAAAAATAGTGGTGAGCACAACTTTCCCTTGTTTGTTATAGTTTATACAGGAGCAGTGACCAGCTCCATGTTGTAGCTCCCACCCTTCCCAGCTATAGTCAGGTGATCCCACTGGTGTCTAATAAAAGGGCAGCCAAGTATGGAGGTTTACTTTGAAAGCAGCAAGTTAAGTTGCAGGTAAAACCAAGTCCCTTTGTAAAATGTATAATGAAGCAACAGAATTCTTAATGAATCAGATAAAATTGAGCATAGGACTGGCCAGATATGGGATGGCTTTGACGTAGTTGGCCAGCTTAAATATATTGCAATATATGGACAAACAATCCATGTTTTGTTTAAAGGGTAAGGCATTTTTTAGTAGCAGTATGCACAAAATGTCGCTGTCTTAAATATATTGATAATGGGTTGAGTGCAGAGGACTCTTGTATTTGACTATATGTATTTTGTGGTCACAGCCTCATTGCACCCCCGCCTAATGGTTTTAAAAAATAGTGGTGAGCACAACTTTCCCTTGTTTGTTATAGTTTATACAGGAGCAGTGACCAGCTCCATGTTGTAGCTCCCACCCTTCCCAGCTATAGTCAGGTGATCCCACTGGTGTCTAATAAAAGGGCAGCCAAGTATGGAGGTTTACTTTGAAAGCAGCAAGTTAAGTTGCAGGTAAAACCAAGTCCCTTTGTAAAATGTATAATGAAGCAACAGAATTCTTAATGAATCAGATAAAATTGAGCATAGGACTGGCCAGATATGGGATGACTGACGTAGTTGGCCAGCTTAAATATATTGCAATATATGGACAAACAATCCCTGTTTTGTTTAAAGGGTAAGGCATTTTTTAGTAGCAGTATGCACAAAATGTCGCTGTCTTAAATATATTGATAATGGGTTGAGTGCAGAGGACTCTTGTATTTGACTATATGTATTTTGTGGTCACAGCCTCATTGCACCCCCGCCTAATGGTTTTAAAAAATAGTGGTGAGCACAACTTTCCCTTGTTCCTTAGTATTCAGCTCAGATTCAAAAGCAACAGTTATGACTAAGGTTGCCACCTTTTCTGGGAAAAAAACACCAGCCTTCCTATATATTTATCTTTTTTCCCCTATTAATAACATTGGGATCAACCATCATTTTTACCGGCCAGGTGGCAAGCCTAGTTATGACCCATGTGCCACCCCCCCTCAAGTCACTTATTGGTTACTGCCTGGTAACCAATGAGTGGAAACCATGAGAGCTGCAAAACAGGAAGTAGTGTTCTGTTCTGTTCTACATCCAGTCACTCCAGCTTTTATACATTTTTTATTTTGCACAGGCTATCAATTAATCAATTTTTATTTTTTACACTGAACAATTCCTTTAAGATTTTGATTAAGGCTAATTATAGATGGGGGCTGATCTCAGCCTGGGTGAGAATGAGCCTCTACCCTGCCATTGGCTTCCTTTCTGGCCTGCACCCGCAACCACTGTGTTTGCCTGGGTGCAGACAAGGAAGGAAGCAGATGGCAGTGTAAGGGCTATATCTCTGCCCGGGTTTTTCCATAGGCCGATATCAGCCCCGTCTGGCCTTAGCCAAAAGGCTAATGTCAGCCCTTGTGTATTTTAACTAGGGATGCACCAAATCCACTATTTGGTATTCGGCTGAGCGAATCCTTGGTGAAAGGTTTGCCCGAATACTGAAGTGAATCCCAATATGCATTTGCAAATTATGGGCAGGACAAAAAGTCACGTGATTTCCTACCCGCCACTAATTTACACATGCAAATTAGGATTCGGACGGCCAGGCGCAAGGATTCAGCCGAATCCTGCTGAAAAAGTCAGAATCCTAGCCGAATCCATAACCGAATCCTGGATTCGGTGCATCCCTAATTATAACGGAGATTCATCTCCTTCAGCTGCCACACACTTGAATAAAATACATGTGGAAGCAACTATGTGCTTTTTTCAGCAAGAGCAAACATAACCAGAGCAGGACAAAATTCCATCTGCACTAGCCTGCATTTTATATTCAAGTAAATGGGAGCAGGGGGAGGCACTTTTCAAGCAAGCTGAAACAATCCAGGCTGAAAAGCACTTGGACATCAGCCTTAAAGGCAATGCAGACAGGGAGATTAATTAGGTTACAGTAGCCTGGGCCCACTGCAGCGGTCATTCTCAAGGGCAGATTGCCTCTGCAGTGAATATGGGGGGGATTCTGAAATTTTTAGGTGCCTGTCTACTTAGCTTAAAATAAATTTCAAAAATGATGGATACTCCATGCACCAATAAATAACTTTTTGATACAGATTGGATGGTGATCGCTGTGAGTGCTTTCATGGACTGCTTTGAATATTTTTGGATAGCATCCAGCAAGTGACTATATGAGTGGTGAGTGCCGTCTTCAGGAAACAGTTTCCTATTATATTAAGTCCTGTTTGGTGCGGTTTTTGTTTGGTTAATGATATATATATATATATGACATATATATATATATATATATATATATATATATATATATATATATATATATATCTCTATCTATCTATCTATAGATAGATACACACACACATACATGAATGAATGCACAGCTTCCCAGAGAGAAATCATTTACATACCAACCTGTTAAATCTAGATAAGTACAGATGCAATATAGAGAGAGTAGATACAATAAGGCAACCAGTCTGCATAATCTATTTGTGTTCTAAATATTACCTTTTTAAAGAAAAAACATATGATTGAAAAGAAAGCCTGCAAAGATGATCGACTGGATAACGTGTCAGATTCGAGGAGGATAATAAAAACTGCAGAGTTCTGGGGAAATGATAATGAATTTAGCACTAAAAATTTATGGCACATTTTGCTGGAAAACAGCTGCCATTTATTGTAGAAAATCACTGCAGTTGTCTGTCCTTTTATGCACACGTTCTACTTATGGTTCATGGGAAAAGCTTGTTATCTGAAAAAGCAGTAAAGCCAAGGGGCAATGCACAGCACCATTTCCGTAGAAGTTGGGGGCACGGTTTAAAAAGCAGGGGCAATGAAAGAGAGTAAAAGTTGTGCAATGCTGAAAAGACTTGATGCCAGAGGGACTGGGTCACTGAGAAGCAAACACGGGGAAGGGTACACCACTGTATGAAACACTACAGGGGGAAAATATAGAAACCATTCATCATTTACATTACATAATATCATTTAAATATTCAGAGAATCTGGAGAAATTTCTATACGCAAGGGACAAGGCTGAAAGCCAATATTGGACAGACATGAACTTTGGGTCTTTAATGGAAGTCACTGTATGAGTTCAGGAATAGTTCCCAAAACCATTGTCTTGGAACACAGTTTGCTGCTGCATCCACAAATTGAATTAATAACTTTATCATGCAACTGTATGTACCAAGAAAAACATCATCCAGGAACACTGCTGCCTTCCCTTGACCCAAACTCATTTAAGATGGACTGAGGCAAGGTGGAAATCTGTCCTTTGGTTTGACCAATGAAAATTTGAATTTTATTTTTGGAAGTCATGGACGCCGCTTGCTTTCAGCTGAGGAAGAGAAGAGCCATACTGCTCGTTATCAGTGATGGTATGGGGGTGCATTTGTGTTGATGACATGGACAGCTTGTACATCAGTTATGGTATAGGGGTGCATTAGAGTTGATGGTATGGGGAGCTTGCAAATCTGGGAAGGCATCCTTAATGTTGAATATATATATATATATATATATATATATATATATATATATATATATATATATATATATATATATATATATATATATATATATATATATATATATATATATATATATATATATATATATATATATATATATATTTGAGTAACACATCAAGGAACAATACTAGAAAAGTAGACCCCACCCCACAACTGATGAAATCCTTTAAATGGGTTGCTCACCTTCCAAACACTTTTTCAGTTTAATTGCTTTCCAATTGTTCCCCAGAAATAAAGACTTTTTTCAATTACATTCTATTTTTTTTTTTTTACCGTTTTTTAAGTTTAATGTTCCCGTTTAAAGTTCAATGTTTCCGACAGCTCAGTAATTCAGGTGCAGATTCTGAACTGTTACAATTTTGCAACATTTAGTTGATACATATCTCAGCAGCATCTCTGGAGTATTAGCAACTATTGTATCAATTCTAAGAAATGCCTCTAATGAAACTCAGGTGTTCTGATCAGCAATGACAAATTTAAGGAATGTATCAATTTAGGACAGTCGGCGACAACCCCTCCCAGAGCTGATTTAGACGGTTAAAAATGACACTTTACACTTTAATATCAGAAAAACTGTCACTGTGATGCAACAAATGCCCCGTGTCCAACTTTCTTTGAAACATGTGTTATCAAATTCAAAATGAGCATATCCTGTATTTTTCACGAATTCTCTGTTCAAATATTGATGTTGTTTTTGTCCTGTTTAAACAGTTTGTTAATCATGCATTTACTTTCAGCCACATTTTTGACGTAATAAGTCAGCTTTTAAGCAAAACTGGAAATCTTGCTATAGCTCAGAGACCGGTAACACTTTTTAGTCCACAATCCACAATGAACAGGAATAAGGCAAATAATCTCACAAGGACTGGTCAAAGGCAAAAATTAAACTGGTACTGGTAACACCGAATCCACTATTTTGTATTTGGCCGAACCCCCGAATCCTTTGCCAAAGATATGGCCGAATACTGAAATGCATCCGAATTTGCAAATGCAAATTAGGGGTGGGAAGGGGAAAATATTTTTACTTTCTTGTTTTGTGACAAAAAGTCATGTGATTTCCCTCCCCAATTTGCATATGCAAATTAGGATTCGGTTTCAGGCGGACAGAAGGATTCGGGTGAATACGATTCCTGCTGAAAAAGGCCAAATTCTGGATTCGGTGCATCCCTAATTAATAATGTACCTATTACAAGTTTGTAAGTCAAAGTATAGATGGTAAACCAGGCATTTCTGGCCTTTTTTCTTTCGTCTTCTCATAAGATCAACAGTAAAATGGGTGACCATTAAATAATACAAAACTGGGCAGTAAATGTTACAGTTCAGAGATCTCCCTCCCTACTAGGGGGTTTGGCAAATAAATGCAACTGGTATTAGGCAACAAAAGAAGCATCCAAAATCTCATCTGCTCAGTATACAGTATATGAATTAAAATGAACCATAAAATCAGGACACACACAAAATAATGTTGCCCCAAGAAATAGAATTATATAGATAACTTACCCGATCTGTCATCAACAAATCTTTAACCACAAAGGTGGCAACCATGGATTTTAAAGGAGCAGTGAACTGATCTGGAGCAAGCTGTGCTATGTGGCCAATGGAGACGAGTGATGTGATGAGTTGCTCAGGGTTGCCAGGGTCCAAGCTTTTATGTAAGGGCTAAAAATGACAAAAAACTTTTCTTTAAACATAGATTCAGACACTCAGTAAAGATAATATATATGGCATGCTTGTACTCACTAGGACTCATCTGAATCTCTCTCTATAACACAATTCATTTAACAGCAAAATGGCAGTATTGATTTAAAGTTTGGAATAACTTCACGGTAAAACATCGAAACCCTGTGTAAAGTAATAGCATTTCTTACCTCAAATATCTGTGCAAACTGTGTCTCCTTGCTGGAAAATATTGCTTGTATGCAGTGAATGGAATACTTGGCTTGACGGGGAGGTCCCTTTTTAGCCTTCTGCTGCAAGACTGGAAGCAATGCACTGAAAAGAAACAACACATGGCATAGTAGGAAAAGATTGAAAAAAAAAAAAAAAAACTTATAAAGGGACAATATACACCTTTTTGCAAAGTGAGTTCAATAAAAAAAGGGGTTGTTTTTTGTTTTAATTAATATCATTTTTTATCTCCTGCACGAAGGGTGAAGACACACAAGAGCTATAAGTAGTAGCTAATAGTGAAGGCTACAAAATATACAATAGTAATATTTGGTTTGTTAAGAAACTACATGTGTTTTAACAGAAGCAATTCTCAGTATTGTCAATGGCAGGGTATTAATTCTCAGTATTGTCAATGGCAGGGTATTTTTTTGGCATTATGTAGCCACAACAATTAGCTGCTACTAGTAGCTGTGTGCGTCTTCACCCCAAGAGGGCAAAGAGTGAAACTACTACCACTTTCCAGGAGCAGAATGTAGTAGAAAAAAAAAAACTAGTGACTAAATAAGCCCTCTGTATAATGAGCAGCTTTGGAAGAGAGGCGTTTGTTTCATTGGAGGTAATGAACTCTATGTAAACAAATTACCCAGTTTACAGAAAGGGGGGGTAGCTTAGAGGAAAAGAATAAAAAAAGAATAAAAGTAATGTGCAGGTTACAATTAGGGATGCACTGAATCCAGGATTCAGTTCGGGATTCGGCCTTTTTAAGCAGGATTCGGACGAATCCCTCTGCCTGGCCGAACAGAATTTGCATAGGCAAATTAGGGACGGGAGGGAAATTGCGTGAACAATGTTGACAAAACGTGAACATTATATGACTATTTATGAGACAAAAATTACAACATTCTCTTGGGGCTGTCCAAGTACTGATCATATAATTAGTACTTAGTATATATAGTGAATAAAGTACTGTAAATTACTGTATAAGGATATCATAAGTTACCGAGGAGTTTCATGACCATATAAAAACACGAGGCACTCAACAACACGAATGCAGAATAATGAAGGATCAGCACACTCATTTGTTTCTTGTGAACGAAGTGTTTATTTGTAACGTATCATTGTATCCGACGTTTCCTTGATAAAGGCCCCCAGGTGGGACACATACACACATTATTTACACAAACATAATCTTTATTTTTGCACAAAAGTCCCACGGTGTTGCTGGTGTTCTTGGAGAATATATATATATATATATATATATATATATATATATATATATATATATATATATATATATATATATATATATATATATATATATATATATATATATATATATATATATATATATATATATAAAAACTACTGTATAGGTGCACTCAGAAAACAATGGAAATGCCTAGGTGCTGGAACATATATCAAAATCTATAGAGCAAAGAAATCCGCACTCATCCGCAAAGGTCTGTAGTAGCATAAAGAATACTGGGCACTCATTGGGCTTAATTTATGTGCAAAGGTTTAATGGTGTAAGTCGACGTTTCATTATATATAAATGCCAAAAACAGACTGCACTCCAAGGACTTTTATAGAGTGAAAAATCTATTTTTTATTTCAGCGTTTCGGCGCCATAACTCTGGCCGTCCTCAGGAAGGCGAGTTACGGTGCCGAAACCTCGAAATAAAAAATAGATTTTTCACACTATAAAAGTCCTTGGAGTGTGGTCTGTTTTTGGCATTAGGATGTGATTATTTTGACCAGCACCCAGGCGGTTGATGCGGAGGTTGTGAGTGCACCAGGTTGGACTTACTATTTTTTTTCCCAGCCCACATTTATCAAGGGTAAAGGCCCCAGTGTGGCCAAAACTTTGGATGCACAAGTGATGATTGAATAAAAATTCACTTATTTAATGAAATTGGTGTGCTGGTCATCTTTTGAAATTTGCATACAATTATTGTTTGACCAAGCACCCACAAGTGTATTAAGGGAAAGAGCACAGGAACTTTTCTGGACTAATAAATATATATATATGAAAATTTAGAAGAATGGCTTCAACCAGATTAAGACATTAGTACGGTATGTTAGGCAACACTAAACTGAAACCTGGGAAGTAAAACCTTCTACCCTAGGCAATGACAGAAAGAGCATTTTGTTACACACACGTTTTGTCACAGCGACAATACAGCCAAAACTTTCTTTCCATTGTGGGTAGTAAAAAGTGCTCCAGATAAAACACTTGGGGTGCTTAATCATGCAAAATGCATTGGAAGGAATTTTTTTTCACTGTTTCCCTGCAGCGGATTTCACTCCCCGTAATGGAAATTCCTTTTTTGCCATTTTACCGACGGGATAAAACAGCACATTGAATATAATTAGACAAAACAAGCTCAGGGGCAAACAACTTAGCCAGAACTTGAAAGGGTGAACTTTAACACAGTGAATTATTCTATCAGTCTATATGCTTTATAGGCTACCTACTCAGTCCCTACGATCCAAATTGTCAGCTTAGTTGCCCATGTATGTGGTTTGCTGGCAGTTTGCCTGTTCAATACCCACTGGACAGGTTACAACATCCCTTTGGATGACGCCTATTCGGCGTGTTGATGTGGTCCCCTACCAGTTCATCACCCTAAGCCCCTTTATAATCAGATTGTAGCCATGACTGCATCAGCTTGCTTTGACCCAGAGCATAAAAGGCCAATTCAGGAAATATTTTATTTCATGGCCTAACCAAACAAGAGGTGTATGCCCAGCTTTATTTGCAAGACCGGAAAAATAAGAAAATTTAAAACAAAGTTTAACAAAAATCAAATTATGAATCACAGCGTCAGTACTGATTAAGTGATCAATATTAAAACATTTTACACATAATTTCTAGGGTCAGCAATGAAGGTGTTATACAATTGAAAGTATAAAAAGGTGAGACACATCAAAGCAGACACACAGAAGAGACATGTCTGCAGAGATCAATGGATCCTTTAAAAGGAAAGCAACCCAAAAACATGTGAAAATTTTAACTCACGATCTGATATGAGGGAAATCCTCTTCAATTTTGCTCCCCGTGTTTTTGAAAATTTGTAGTGCTGCCTCGGCTACTTTTTCATCATCCATTTTTAAACAGGCTAAGAGAGATTCAAACGTTTCGGCTGAATGAAATGAAATTGGATGGGTGAAAGAAAG
Source organism: Xenopus laevis (assembly GCF_017654675.1). Classification (NCBI taxonomy): domain Eukaryota; kingdom Metazoa; phylum Chordata; class Amphibia; order Anura; family Pipidae; genus Xenopus; species Xenopus laevis. Next base: position 162,133,302 of record NC_054373.1, read on the forward strand.
AACCTGCAATACAGAAAGACGAGCTGTGAGTTGTGGCATAAACTGGTTGACAGTGCATTGCTTGTTATTTAACTTCAAAAATGAGCTTAATAGAGAAGGGTGACCCTTCTGCCATAGGGGAGGTGGCCCAGCTTGTTAGAACAACTCGGCCAGCCCCTTCCAATGTCCTGATGAAAGTCACAGCCTCTGAACTTTAAGGGATACGGTCCAAAATGCATCAGTTAATAGTGCTGCTCCAGCAGAATTCCGCACTGAAATCCATTTCTCAAAAGACAGATTTTTTTTATCTGAAATGGGGTTAGACATATTGTCAGTTTCCCAGCTGCCCCAGTCATGTGACTTGTGCTCTGATAAACTTAAGTCATTCTTTACTGCTGTACTGCAAGTTGGAGAGATATCAGCACCCCCCCAGCAGCCTAACAACAGAACAATGGGAAGCTAAACAGATAACAACTCCCTAACAGAAGATAACAGCTGTCTGGCACTCAATATTAAAATCCAGGTCCCACTGCAAAGTTTCCTACTGTAAAGTAGGGAAAAAAACAGCCTGCCAGAAAGCAGTTCCATCCTAAAGTGCTGGCTATTTCTGAAAGGCAAAACAACCTAAGATGGCTGCATACACACCACTAATATTACAACTTGAAAAAAAAAACACTTGTTGGTTATGGAATGAAATTTTATATTGTATTATATTATAATTATTTAATTATTATTATTATATTATATTGTGATGTATTTGCAGTGCGAACAATTAAATTTTTTTTAATTTAAAAATCATGACAGAATATTTTAGCTTCTTGTAAGGCTTATGTCACGTATGGTGGTTCCATCAATGACGTACATTTGCCAAACTAGAATCCCCTATCTACTGCCTTCTGCACAGCTGCATGTTGTCATATCAATGGGTTCTTTACGGGGTATTCATGTTGGCTGAAAGCTGCAGCGTTACATGATCTAAGTCTATTCAGATAAATGCATATATCTCAGCTTATCACTTTGTTTTTATGCAGAAGCCATAATATGCATGCATGGCATCGGCACTTACCTTCAGCAATTCAAGGCCAGCTCGAATTGCTTGATCCGTGGTCACACCTTCATCTTCATCATCTGCTGTCCCATCAATTGACTTGTTAACCAGCTTTATCAGAGCACTTTATTGAAAAAGATAACATTAACTGTTGCGTTAAAACTCATAATTAGACTAGATTTGAAACATTACAATGGTAATTTGGAGAAGGAAGTACAGTAAAACCCCAATTTTGTATTCCCTGTTTTTTCATGGTCGCATTCAGGCACACTGCGTTTTTTTCTTTCCCAGATTTACCCGGAATATACACATTTTTGACGTGGTCCCCTGGGAAACGTAAAAGCAGGGTTCTACTGTATATATGAAACATTCAGACCAACAAGTAAAACATATTTTTCTTACCTGATTGACTCTGTATCAATGTGTACAGGCGCTATCCTCTCTAAAAGAAACTTAATCATTTCTAAAAATGGGTTGGTCGGTTGCTTTGGGTTGCCCAGTTTTTTGGTAATATCACGCTTGGGGAATGAAAAAAAAAAACAAAACAATCAATGACATGTAGATACTGGTATGTTCATTGTTATCCATATTTCTACTTTGGTTGTACAAAGAATAAAAATTGGCAGGGCAATACAGCATCTCTTGCTGTTTCAAAATATCACAGAGTAGAACGACTTACTGCTGCAGCAGCAATGAAGGGCCTGTTGCCAACAGGGAACAGCATATCCAAATATCAAATGGCCCAAAAGAATATCAAAGGATATTATTCTATGTATATGCAGGGATTATGAAGATTTTATACTGAAGTCTCCAGTTTAATTTAATTTTGTCGCTAAAGCGGACCAAGATCTGTGACATGATCTATTATAAAGTACAAAGGTTTATACCAGTGTGTGATATTTTAGATCCGGTGAGGCTGAAATTCATACACACTTACTGCTTATGTAGAAAACAGATCCCTGTAGGTCTGAAACTGGTATTTATAGGCCAGTAAAATGAGAATTACCTATATACATAAAGTATGCTCACTAGTTATCATAATTATATTTATTATAAAAGCATTACTATGAATCTAGGGCTTAAAGGAGAAGGAAAGGCTTGGTGCACTTGGGGGTGCCAAATGTTAGCCCCCCCCCAAGTGATTGTATTGACTTACCTGAAACACCGGGCCGGTGCTCCTATCAGCAAAAAACTGCACCAGCCCAGGGTTATACCAGTGAGCCCTACAGAGTGATCCACTTCCGTCTTCTTCTCTCTTTAAATTTCACAGTTGAACGAAATAGCCAACTTTTTCGTTCTACTGCACATGCGCAACCGCGTAAAGACAGAGGAAGACTGAAGAAGATCGCTCCGTGGTGCTCATAGGAGCGCCGGCCCGGGGTTTCAGGTAAGTAAATACATAAACTTGGGGGTGCCTAACATCTGGCAACCCCAAGTGCACCAAGCCTTTCCTTCTCCTTTAAAGGGGGTAAATATGTGATAGGATGAAATGATATCAAACAGCATGTCTACAGGACTGTCTATCCACTGAAGCACAATTCAGCAGTCAGCAGCCCAATTTGGAGGCTTCTGCTAATGACAGATGTGATAATGTTTCCCATCAGGTAGCTCTGTGGAGGCGCATGTTGGCTTTGTGACCCATGGAAAAACATAATAGAGGTATTCTTTTCCGGTGATCCATTATAGCAATGCAGTGCTCCATAGTCAGCATTCTCTAATGACAGCACAAGCAGGTTGGCAGTTTGAGACATTTGTCAGATTTCACTGCTGGGGAAGTTAGTGTGAGTGCGTAAAGGGAGCAGGCATTTATGTACACAGTTCACCTCAACATAAGAGTGAGTGAAAATGGTACCCAACAGAGTCACAAAGAAAGTTATTTCTAACCGTCACAAAAATCAAAAGAATTCTTTATGAGCTTTAACCGTACCACGCAGACTTCAGCCTGCTTGCAGGAACACGTAGGACTGACAAGTTTCTCCAACTGTCCTCTGATTTTCTCATCATCTTCTAATACTTGAGTAAATTTCTTTAAAAAATCTTGACCTTTGCCAGGGTCTGGCAAGTTTCCTAAAAACAAAATAAAAGGTATATTTTATTAATTATATCTGGGTAAAACATACAAAGTAGCTTCTTTAGGCTCTACAGGACTGATACTTACTTGTAATAACCATCACTTTTGAAAATATTGCTTTGCTGCCAGCTTCTGTCTGAAAGGGAACAGAAATACAAGTTAGAATCTCAAAACACAAAGGTTTGCCAGAATTTTGCACAGATCTATGTTCCAAATACCACATGAGAAAAGGTGGCTCTTAGTCTCTCTCTCTCTAAAAGAAGCATATACCCCTAAGATACATAAACACAATTTAAACAGCCAAAATTGTCCCTCTGTCCCTCAGCGATAGACAAGCATGTTTTATTCCATGTAATCAGGTATGAGAAAAAAAATATATAAATATTCATTTTTGGCAGTCCGTATGCACTTTTTTGTTTACATAAGCTAAATGAGCGAATATCAAAAACCGGGTATTCTCTCTCTTTAATCAGGAAGAATTTCCCTTACCGACTGCAAAGCGTGACTGCATACAACTCTTACCACACTTCCTTTGCCTTATAAAGGTTAGAATCTCATTTTAAAAATCATTTTCACAAATACAGGTATGGGATCCACTATCTGGAAACCCATTATCCAGAAAGCTCCAAATTACAGAAAGGCCTTCTCCCATAGACTCCATTATAATCAAAAACAAAATCCAAATTTTTAAAAATGTCCTTTTTCTCTGTAATAATAAAACAGTACCTTGATCCAAACTAAGGTATAATTAATCCTTACTGGAAGCAACGCCAGACTATTGGGTTTATTTAATGTTTACATGATTTTCTATTGACTTATGGTATGAAGGTCCAAATTATGGAAAGATCCATTATCCAGAATACCCAGGTCACGAGTATTCTGGATCACAGGTTCCATACCTGTATTTCAATATGCTGTACAATCAATTTAACTAATTCGAATGTTGTGCCTACCATATCTGAAAGAGTCTTTGTCCCAAGGTAATAAAGCCACATAAAAATACGTTTATCAAAATTAATGTTAACTGACCAACTGCATGTGACCCAGAGAATTTGCCTCACTTCTCTTTGACTGTTTTGCTTTCTCATCCCTTTATTGTTTTAAATTTTATTTTTGTTAATTTTGGGGAGGGGGGGGGATAAAAGTTTACCTATAAAAGCAAAAAAGATGGATTTTTGTCTTACCTGTAAAATCCTTTTCTCTCTTCATCGAAAGGGGGACACAGGCACTGGAGGGTTAACTTCACCTTCCGGGAGGAAAGGACACTAAAAACAAGAACTTTGACAGCCCTCCCAGGGGCCGGCCCGCCTATCCCAGCAGGCCACACCCCCACCAGGAGGCTGTCACACCCCAGAACGTTAAAAGTGTAAAAGATAACTGAGGAATTAACTAGAACTGACCAAGGAAGAACCTTGGGCTAACTTGACGGATGTCCACGCAACAAGGACAAAAAGGAGCTAAAAACACTAGGGCTTGGGAGCCCCACCAGGAGGTGATGCTGGATCTAGACAGAACTGTCTAAGGAACCTTCCGCGGCTAAGCTTGAGATCGTACGGGATGGGCGTGCCTGTGTCCCCCTTTCGATGAAGAGAGAAAAGGATTTTACAGGTAAGACAAAAATCCATCTTACTCTCTCATCTCAGGGGGACACAGGCACTGGAGGGACGTTCAAGAGCAGTCCCCAGAAGGGTGGGTAGATCAAGCTGAAGATTGCACAGCAGCGTGCAGTACCTTCCTACCGAAAACAGCCTCGGAAGAGGAGGCAACATGAACCTGGTAGAAGCGGGTGAAGGTATGGATGGAAGACCATGTGGCAGCCTTGCAGATCTGCTCCACAGACGCCATGTTCCGCGCTGCCCAGGAAGCCGCCAGTGATCTGGTCGAGTGGGCCGTGACCCTCAGAGGAGAAGGTCTACCGGCGATCTGGTAGGTCCGGTGAATCGTGGATTGTATCCATCTGGCAAGGGTGGTCTTGGAAGCTCTCAGACCCCTCCGTGGACCAGTAGGAATGACGAGGAGAGCATCACACCTGCGAAAGGATTCGGATCTGTGAACATAATATTTGAGAGCGCGGACCACATCCAGGGAATGCAGTGCAGTTTCCTTAGAACACTTAGGGTGTGGACAGAAGGATGGAACCACGATGTCCTGGTTGAGGTGGAAGGCCGATACCACCTTTGGCAGGAAAGTGGGTATGGGCCGGAGCACAGCCTTGTCCTGGTGAAAAATTAGGAAAGGCGAACGGCAGGAAAGTGCTGCTAGCTCGGACACTCGTCTGGCAGACGTGATAGCGAGGAGGAACACGGTCTTCCAGGTAAGGAGGATATCTGAGGCCTGAGCGAGGGGCTCGAACGGAGCACCCTGTAGAGCCGACAGGACTAGGTTGAGGTCCCAACCGGGTACAGGTGCCCGAATGGGAGGGGCGATATGCGCGACTCCCTGCAGGAAGGTCCGAACAGGAGATTTCAGTGCAATGTTGAGCTGGAAAAGTACGGACAAGGCAGAAATCTGAGACTTGAGGGAGGCAAGGCGAAGGCCTTTGTCGAGGCCCTGCTGCAGGAATCCGAGTATGCGGGCCGTGCTGTAGCGATGCGGGGGAAAAGAGTGAGCGGTACACCAAGCGATGTAAGTCCTCCATGTTCTGTAATAGATACGAGAGGAGGAAGGTTTTCTGGCAGCAATCATGGTCGCTATCACTCGGTCATCAAACCCCCGCCGTTTGAGGACTAAGGTCTCAAGAGCCAGGCCGTCAAATGGAACAGATGAATATTCGGGTGGAATACTGGACCCTGGCTTAGAAGATCCTGACGATTTGGAAGATGGATGGGCTCCGTCTCTGCGAGATTGACGAGATCTGCAAACCATGCCCTTCTGGGCCAGTATGGAGCCACTAGCATGGTCCTGACCCCCTCTCGCTTGATCCTCTTCAGTATCCTGGGAAGGAGAGGTAGGGGGGGAAGACGTAAACGAAGTGGAACGGCCATGGAGCCGTGAGCACGTCTACTCCTATGGCCCTTGGATCCCTTGACCGAGGCATGAAACGCGGAGTCTTTGCATTGGTCCTGGAGGCCATCAAGTCGACCTCTGGCATGCCCCATTGGTCGGTCAGAAATTCGAACACTTCTGGGTGCAAGGCCCATTCTCCTTGATCGAGAGTTTCCCTGCTGAGGAAGTCCGCCGTCCAATTTTCCACTCCCGGAATGTGGACTGCGGAAATGGCCGGTACGTACTTCTCCGCCCAGGTGAGAATGCGCGAGGCCTCCTGCATGGCTCCCCTGCTGCGAGTCCCTCCCTGATGGTTGATGTATGCCACCGCCGTGGCATTGTCCGTCTGAATCTTGATGGTCTTGCCCCTGAGGAAGTCTGTCCAGTGAAGGAGAGCCAGGCGAATGGCTCGGAGTTCCAGGACATTGATTGGAAGAGATGTCTCTGAGGGGAGCCATCTGCCCTGTGCTGTCTGGTCCTGACACACCGCACCCCAACCCCGGAGACTGGCATCCGTGGTGAGGAGGGTCCAGTGAAGGATTGCAAATGGCTTGCCCTGGTTGAGATTGGCTGGTTGAAGCCACCACCCTAGGGAAGTCCTCGTCGGAGAGGGGAGGGTGATGGGAGAGTCCAGACACGTTATCTCTGGATTCCAGTGTGTCAGGATGGCTCGCTGAAGGGGGCGAGTGTGAAGCTGAGCAAAAGGGATGGTATCTATCGCAGAGACCATCAACCCCAGTACCTGCATGCAAGATCTGAGAGGAGTGCATGGCGAGTCCGCTAGAGAGAGAATGCGGCTGCGTAGAGTTAGAGCCTTGTCCGCTGGGAGAAAGGTGCGGCAGAGCTGGGTATCGAAGAGAGTCCCCAAGAATGTCATTCTCTGTGCGGGAACCAGGAACGACTTCTTGAAGTTGATGATCCATCCGTGTTGTTGCAGAGTCTGGATCACGAGGGACAGATCGGACCGATTCCTCTGGGCTGATGGAGCCTTGATGAGGAGATCGTCCAGGTAGGGGGTAACTGATACCCCCTGAGACCAAAGGAGAGCTAGAACTGGGGCCAGGATCTTGGTGAAGACCCGAGGAGCCGTGGCCAGGCCGAAGGGGAGAGCCACAAATTGGAAGTGCTTCCCCAGAGAGGCAAATCGCAGGTAGCGATGATGCGCCGGGTGGATAGGGATATGGAGGTAAGCATCCTTGATGTCGACAGAGGAAAGAAACTCCCCGGGTTCCATTGCTGAAATGACGGAACGGATGGATTCCATCCGGAAAGAGAAACGTCTGAGGCAACGATTGAGTTTCTTGAGATCCAGGATGGGGCGTATTCCTCCGTCCTTCTTGGGGACGCAGAAAAGGATGGAATAGAACCCCTGCCGTTCCTCCTCCTTGGGTACCGGTACCACTACCCCCGCCCGTTGGAGGGCGGAAATGGCCTTTAAGAAAGCTGCTCTGCGTACGGGATTGGACGGCGGGGGAGAAGAGAGAAATCTCTCCGGAGGAGGGTGTCGGAACTCTATGGAATAACCTTGGTGGAGCACTTCGTGGACACAGGCATCTACGAAGGAGTGAGACCAGACCTGCCGAAAAGAGAGGAGACGCCCGCCCACCCTCTCGATTCGGGAGGTGGTCAAACCTTCAGGAAGAGGATGCTTTGTCGGCAGAAGGTTTCTGAGTTTGTCTACCAGCGGACCAGGCAGGTCTCTTCCACTTTCCCCTAAAGGAAGGGGCGCTCCTTTCTGTGGTTGGAGTCTTGGCTTGTTTGGAACGAAAGGGGCGAAATCGAGAGAAACGGCGATTAGCCGACTGCTGCTTAGGCTTGTTCTGTGGAAGGAGGGTACTTTTGCCCCCTGTAGCCTGGCTGATGATTTTATCTAGCTCAGTGCCAAATAGAACCCTGCCTGCGAAGGGAATAGAGACAAGAGACTTCTTGGATGTCAAATCCGCCGACCAATGTTTGAGCCAGAGGAAACGTCTGGCCGCTATGGAAGTGGCGGAAGCCCTGGCAATCATCTTCGCCGAGTCCAAGGATGCCTGGCAGAGGAACTGGGAAGCCTCCTTGAGTTGTTCCGCCAGCTGTAAAATAGAAGCCTGGTCAGAACCATCTATAACAGCCTGACAGAGCTGATCGGCCCAAACCTCTGAAGCGCGACTGACCCAAGCGGTAGCGAAGGTCGGTCTGAGGGCTGCACCTGAGGCGAAAAAGATGGATTTGCAGAATCCCTCCAGCCTTTTGTCAATAGGATCCTTGAATCCAGCAGCGTCGGGAACTGGAATGGTGGTGGACTTGGCTAGACGGGAGATAGGAGGATCGACTGTAGGAGAGAGGCACCAAAGATCAGTGTCGTCCTTGGGAAAAGGATAGAGAAGGGCGAAGCGACGGGAAAGATTGATTTTGTGTTCTGGAGAGGCCCACTCATCCTTGACTACAGAAAAAAGTTGGTCATGTGAAGGGAACAACTTAGCAGTCTTTTTCTGTCTCTTAAAGAGATCCTTGGAAGGATCGGCTGAGACAGGTGGAGACACGTTAAGAGTCTCAAGAACAGACTCAATCAAGCTGTCTATGTCTGAGATAGCAGGGGGAATCTCTGGTTCCCGGTGGGAATCCTCGTCAGAGTCCCTGTCAGAAATTTGGCCATCCTCTGCAAGTTCCGACTCCTCGTCGGAGTTCGGAAGTAAGACTGTGTCAGAGACCTTGCGTTTCCCGGCTATCCCCGAGGGAGGTTGGGAAGTCAGCTGGGCAAGGAACTTGTCTAAGGACTCGGGGAGCCGTGCAAGTCCCTGAAGGGAAGAAATAGAGTCCGCTAAATTTTTAGCCCAGGGAGGTTCAGGTACAGCAGCCGATGCGCCCTGGCTGTCCGTAGAAGCAGGGGCATGGGAAGGCTGCGAACATGCTGTACATGTAGTCTCAGGGTGACCCAGGGGAAGTCTGGCGCGACAATTGGAGCATGCTAGAAAGGAGACCTTAGGCACGGAAGGAACCTTAGCAGTAGATTGCGTAGAACGCAGCTTAGGACCCTCCCTGGTGGGATCTGCCATAGTCCCTATATATATATAGAATACAAAATATATATATCTATATATAAATAATATACTGTATATACCTAAGCTAGAGATAGAAAGGTAGCCCAAGGGTCTATATAGGTAAGGAATGATACAGGCCTGAAAGGAGTGTCAGCCGTCCCTTGTGAGATGCAGCCTGAACGCTGAAAAATCTGTGCCTGTAAGGACTCTGCCTCTGGAAGAGGGAGTTAGCCTGCCAGTGCCTGTGTAGGAGGATGGAGCTCTGTGCGGTCTGGAGAGCCTGTGGCAGACTGGTGATCCGGGAGGAGCGCTGCAAGAACTGCGCCCAGCGAGAGGAAAAACGGCGCGAAGTAGAAGGAAGTGCGCGCGCATGCGCGATGACGTCACCTGTGAACGGCGCGAAAGCCGCAAAAGGCCTCAGGAAGGAAACCTGCCGCTCCTCTCCCTAGGTAAGGGAGTAGTGTGGTCGGCGCCAAAAGTGGAGAGCCACTACTGGGCTGGGGGTGCGGAAGAGCGGATCCAGCCGCTGGCCCCCCAACCAGGAGAACTGAGCCGCAGCTCCTGTCTCAAGGTGCGCAAGGGCTCAGGGGACAGAGCAGTAGCTCCTGCCCCATCAAAAGAATGCCCTGTATCAACCGGGACTGAACCGGAATTCCTGCCCGGGGATTACCTAAAAGGAAAATAAATAAATAATAATAAAAAATTAAATAAATAAATAAAAAAACCAAATAGAAAATCTCCCCTGAGGGGAGAGTGTCCTCCTCCCATGAGGACACTAAAAGAACTGGGGTGTGACAGCCTCCTGGTGGGGGTGTGGCCTGCTGGGATAGGCGGGCCGGCCCCTGGGAGGGCTGTCAAAGTTCTTGTTTTTAGTGTCCTTTCCTCCCGGAAGGTGAAGTTAACCCTCCAGTGCCTGTGTCCCCCTGAGATGAGAGAGTAATGAATATAGGAAAAATGCTGTATATATACACATGTAACTATGTGTGACGGTCCCTAGTCTCAGGTAAGTAACTTTTGCAATCATAATTTTTAGCTCCCTATATATTGAGCACATTCAATATAATGCATACAAGAAAAAATACCTTTGGCTTTTTGATCAAGTCCAGCAAATCCTTAACATGATGCCGCAACATGTTTTGACATTTCCACATTTCATTCAGAGCTCTGGTAGGAAAAACAAAATAAGCTGAATATTAGTCAACAGCCCAGCTTGCAGAGTTGTATTTTTCATAACGGACAATTGCTAGCCATAAGATAGAAGCCTGCTGCCGTATACGGTAATAGCTATTTTTCCTAGGAATGATTGATTCTACCCATAAAATAATTACTCTGCGATGTTACAGCAGTATTGCTATATTACTTTTTTTTTTTTTTTTTTTTTAAAGGTAATTTTTTATTGGTTTTAACAACACAAACATAAAAGTACAATATCTGGTAGAATGACACTGAATTAGTGTTGGGTCACGGTAGAACTGTACCCGTTGGCCCAGGACTTGACCTTCTAACTCTTGATAAGAGGGAAACTGGGGCCAGACATCAGGTCAGAGAGTTTTTTAATGCCCAAGCGTGGCCAGCAGAGGAAGTTTTGTACTTTGTTTAGCTGGGGTAGGAGAGAGTTGGCCTAAAATGGGAGATAGGGTGACCGAGGTGGCTTAAGATTTTCAAAGCTGCAGTCCAGGTCAGTAAAGTGTTCAGTAAGGTGGCCATATCTGAGTGGTGTCTATAGGGATAGGTGCTTAGACCCTCTATTGAGTGGAGGATGGATGCTTGAATAGTTGTGTTACGGTTGTAGGGATTGGGGGAGAGGCACCAATGCATATAGTATATTTGGGAAGCAAGGTAGCAAAAGTAGAAGTGCGGGAGTGCCAGACCCCCTTTCCCAACAACCGCTGTTAGCCTTTCCCAGGAGATGTGAGGGGTATTATTAGCCTAGATGAAAGGGATTATGATTGTCTTTAGTCTCTTAAACCAGGATCGAGAAATAGTGAATGGAGATTTGTGGAATATATAGAGGAGCTTGGGCAAATATATAATGTGTATAATGTTCACTCTACCCCATAGAGTGAGTGGTAACTTGGCCCAGTTCTTGAGTGATTGGGAAAAGGAATCGATTATTGGGTCTAGGTTTAGTTTCAGGAAGAGTTGAGGGTCCGGATGCTCCCAAATCCCCAGGTATTTGAATGATGTGACCCATTTTTAGTTGTGTCCGTGAGGGCAAGTGGGGCGGTATCAATGCTAAATAGTTGCGATTTCTCCCAATTAATGCAGAGACCGGAGTATTTGCCAAATTCCTGGACTGTGGTTAATAGAGTAGAGAGGCATTCTAGGGGGTCAGCTAGGTATATTAGGATATGGTCGGCAAAAAGGGAAACCTTTTCTGTGATATTTGCAAATTTTTGATGGTTGGGCACTCCCGTATCATAATGGCCAAGGGTTCGATTGCTAGAGTGAAGAGAACGGAGACAACGGGTATTCTTGCCTGGTCCCCCTGTGTAGTTGGAAAGGTGGGGGGGGGAATGAAGTTGTTGACCCTCACCTCAGCAACAGGGGAGTTGTATAGCAGTTTGACCCACCAGATGAATTTATTGCCCAGGCTGAACAAAAGGCTTAGATTATAATAAAATACACATTAAGAACAGTGGATAACTTACTTCACAGCATTTGTATCCAATGTTGCATACAGGTAGTACAAGCATTTCATTCTCTCTGTAGTTTCTAAATTGTGAGGAACCATGTACTGAGCAAAAATCCTTTCCACAAGTAACCTGGACAAGAAACAAATACGATCCACGACTAATTAAAAGACACATAAATGTTGCTAATTTCCCAAAGATCCACATTACATCTGACAATGTTGTGAGAAATGTAACACAAGCAGCAATAATAGGATGGCAGCAACCAGTCGTCTATTTCTGTGATTAAAAGGTTTATTTCTCCCTGAAACCTATAAATTCACCCACACTCAGTGGTGGATACTATTAGGCTTGGCCTATAGTTAAAGAAGAAATAAAAGTCTTAAAAAAAATCTAAGAATTCAAAACTGACAGCAAATACAACAATTTTCAAATGAACTAAACAGAGTGGGCAGCCTCTGGACAGATTTTGCTCCTGAAATGATTGCAAGATCATTAGGGGAAAGGGAAAGTATGACCCACACAGCCAGTCCCACAAGTGAACACAAGATTATCTCAGTGAATATTTGTGTGCTTTAATTTAACTCTATTTATACATTCAATTTAATGTAACTATAGGCACAGGAAACTCTCTCTCTCTCTCTCTCTCTAGAGATCCGTCCATCTCTCTCTTCATCCATCTCTCCCTCTCTCCATCCATCTCCCCCCTTCTCCATCCATCTCCCCCTCTCTACATCCATCTCTGCCTCTCTCCATCCATCTCTGCCTCTCTCCATCCATCTCCCCCTCTCTCCATCTATCTCTCCCTCCCCATCTCTCCCTCTCTCCACCCATCTCTCACTTTCCCTCTCCCCCTGCATCTCTCCCTCTCACCATCCATCCATTTCTCCCTCCCTCCATCTCTCTCTCTCCCCCTCCATCCCTCTCCTGATAAGGCTAAAGTTATTCTCCTATGCTCAGGACCAATTTGAGAATAGAGAACTACTTGATATTACTACTACTAAAACCTTGATGTGACATCATATTATATGTCTGATCCTCTGCTAGTCACCAAAATAAAAATGTTACAAGATTATGATCTATATACATATGAATATAGACATATATGAAAAACATGAAAAACAACCTTACCGATCATCAATACTGTTCTGGTAATATATGTGCAGCAGCTTATCTTTAATCCATGAAATCTGCTTTGCAGATTCTTTTCCAGCTTCAGCTTGCAGGGAATACTTTTTGTAGATCTGAGCAAGCCCCATCATTGCTTCTTTTCGTACTCTCCACTTCAAGGAAGGGAAGAAAATGCACAGAAACAATACACAAGGATAACTATAAATGAATATAGTTGGCTGACAGATTTGAAACTTTCAGAAGTGTGTGTCTATATTTTCTGATTCAGTTTCATGTCAGTTTTTTTTATGGGATACTGTCATGGGAAAAAAAAAAAAATTTCAAAATGCATCAGTTAATAGTGCTGCTCCAGCAGAATTCTGCACTGAAATCCATTTCTCAAAAGAGCAAACAGATTTTTTTATATTCAATTTTGAAATCTGACATGGGGTTGGACATTTTGTCAATTTCTCAGCTGCCCCTGGTCATGTGACTTGTGCCTGCACTTTAGGAGAGAAGGCTGCTGTTTTTCCTTGTAACTGAATGTATCTGGGTTTTTACTATTGAGTGTTGTTCTTAGATCTACCAGGCAGCTGCTATCTTGTGTTAGGGAGCTGTTATCTGGTTACCTTCCCATTGTTCTTTTGTTTGGCTGCTGGGGGGGAAAAAGGGAGGGGGTGATATCACTCCAACATCCAAGTCACATGACTTTGGGCAGCTGGGAAATTGACAATATGTCTAGCCCCATGTCAGATTTCAAAATTGAATATAAAAAAAAAAATCAGTTTGCTCTTTTGAGAAATGGATTTCAGTGCAGAATTCTGCTGGAGCAGCACTATTAACTGATTCATTTTGGAAAAAAAACATTTTTTCCCATGACAGTATCCCTTTAAGTTTCAGTTTTAACATTAAAAAAAATGAAAAGCTACATTTTCAGCATTGGCTAAAGGTTGCTCAAAATGAGAAAATGTAATGGAGTGGAATAAGTGAAAACTGCACATAACAGTGGCATTATGCTGTGGGGGGGGGAGAATAAAGCAATGACAATTTTAAATGTGTCAGTGTTTGCACTTAATAGATGCCAACTAAATCCATCCAAGAAATTGTCCAAGAAAAGAAAATTCGACTATACTTTCCAAATTATTTTAAACTCCCAGTTGCCATAGGGCTACTAGTCATTTTGATTGCACAGTTAATAAAAAATATCATTAGTAATGAATCACTTTTTCATATGAAGTCACAAATCAGTGGGGGTCACCTGAAAAGCCACATAAGTGCACTGATGACCCAGCCATTTCCATTGTCACAAGAAGTAATCCACAGGAAACAGGATCCATAATGTCTAAGAGGTATCATGGCCCTAAAAAGGGCAGATAGGCGAGGCTTGGCTTTACATTTACAAATCGGAAGCACAAACAATACTGATGAACTCAATTAAGTGGTCTGAAGCCTGGGATCTGCATCCTACTGAATAATGCATGAAAACGGAAAACTCTGATGGACAATATGTCCTACCTAGAATTCAAACTGTACTGTGTACAGGAAAGGTGGATATTATATAGACCCCCACACAAATAAAAAAAAAAACAAGAGATAGTGTTTACCCTTTTGTCCAAAGTTCTTTCCCGAACAAAATTCAGTAGTTGGTCATTGACCAGGAGAAGATCTTTCTTAGCAGCAGTAACTATAGACACAATCACATCATGCCTAATGGCTTCTTCAGGGTCATGCGATCTCACTTTAAGATAATCTTTAAAAAAAAAATATATATATATAAAAATGTAATAAGCTTTTTTTATTTCAATAATTTTTATTGTGTTTTACAGAATACAATATATATAGTTAGCAGACATCGACATAAGGGAAATGCAGGTCATTATACAGATTTGAAATCAGGAAAGCTGTCAATCATAGTTACATAGGTACCTACAATCGTTATGCAATAGGATAGATAGGGCCTCATCCATACAAATAAACCTGACATAAAATCTAACATAAGATAACCAGTTCTGCATGATTAAACATGGTAAGAACACATTGTAGTTTTCATAACAATTAAACTGACAGATCTACCAATGGTCCCAGTGACTGATGGTCCTACAAAGGACGCCAGTAAACAGATATTGCAAATTAAGAATTAAATACTAAGCAGTGCCAAGTGATATCCAGGCTCGTACCTGTATAATAAGCTTTTTTTAAAAAAAAAAATGCAAGGCCATATTTTTGACCATATCCCTTCTCAACTCTTAGGCTGATAGCATGTGGGTAAATTCTCCTTAATGCATTTTTTCGCAACTGGGGAAACACCCATATTCACCCCATATCTCCTGTTACTGTCATGTGAAACAAGTGGTTTTGGGCACACAAATGTGCAATTTCTGCTCAAAAACTGCGCGTTTTCAGTTTGTGTACAGATGGTTTATAACAAAGGGGGATGTGGCATTCCTCTGTCGCCCAACAAAGAATTCACCCAGTGTGCTATCAAGCCTTAGGTACAGTACTCCGTTCATGAGTTAGTTCCTTGATGCTCTGGCAAAATCTCCCTTATTTTTTGCTGTGTACAGGAGAATGCCTGGCCTTTATAATCTCTCTCTCTCTACACATGGGAATATTCAGGTTGATGGCACAGTCAGCTCAAGTGTGTCCATAATCTCTCACCTGACATCTCCCAAATGAAATAAGCATGACTGTGCTTTTATCTCATTCAAGTACACCTCTATATCATACCCAAATAATCAACTGTGTGAACATCTCCATGTTCAGCAGCCCATTGGGTTTTAAGATACCTTTCTAAACTACCCTTCTTTGTTGGGGACAAGGATTATAAATTGAGGAGAAACTTCAAAAGGAAAAATAATTATTACTCTGGCATGCATAAATTGAAAATAAAGTCCAATGTGATGCTTTTTAGAAAAAAGAACGAGATAATTTGCATTCTATATAATTACCCAACAATGTTGTGGACCTAGACATGTGAGGTGTATTAAATTTAGGGGGGTCTTTTAGTTCCGGAGTATCCCAGACTTACTGAGTGTAACCCTGAAAACTAAGAAGGCTATAACACTGCAAAGTAAAAGGCTGCAAAAGTAATATGTCCTAAAGAAAACCTTTCCAAATTACAGACACAAGAATCTAAAAAAACCAATACATTTTGTAAATGATATACAGATACCTGTTAAATCCTTTGCAAGGTCAGGATGGTTCACCAAGCTGTGGCTAGCAAACTTCACACATTCTAAACGAACGGGCACATGTATGTCATTAAATCTACCAAGAAAAACATTGAATAGAAATATATGAGTTCATGGATTTGGAAAATAAATTAAGCATACATAGAATTCAGTCTTCTGAAAGGTTACCGTACATCATCTAAATAACATCTATTTGTTAGCTTTACATTTACTTTAACATATCCACAAATACTTACGCAAGAATTTCTTTGCAGGACTCTTATCTGCATAGTTTGTTTATGCACATGGGTAGGACATACCATACTATTTCTTATATAGGCAATCAGGAGAGAATTGTGCTCTCTCTGGCTATAAAACACTGCTAAATAGGAACTTTACCATTTATTCAGTCAATGAGTGAGAGCCTAAATACATGGCCTGTTTTATCAATCTGTGAATGGGAGAGGTACTGAATGGTGTGACCTGTATCAACCAGGGAAACAGAACCTTTCTAGAACTGACAGCCAGGAATACTCCATTGTATGCAGTTGTGCAGCACCCCAAGAACAGCTGTTTTGGGTACACCATGCATATTCCAATACAGCTGCATGACAACTGCCGAATCTGCTTCACTTTAAGGTTTACAAAATATGGGTTTTATTAATATGGTCATCATTCACCCATATTTGATGGCCAATGCAACCAAAATAATCTTTCCATTCCTTGGCAAATTCACTATAGTAGAAGCTTCCTCTGATAAGTGGGTATTACTCAGAAAATAATGAGTTGAGTGAAAACCACTTACTCTCAAAATTATCTGCCATTATCTTCCCATCTTTGAGAAGGAAAAAGGAAATTCAAAAACCTATGTGGCATAAGCCTTTAAGTTAACCTTTAAGTTAACTTTTAGTATGTTAATAAACTTTTCAATTAGTCTTCATTATTAACTGTTTATAGTTTTTTTCTTTTTGATTCTTTCCAGCTTTCAATGGGGGTCACTGACCCCATATAAAAGAAATGCTCTGTAAAGCCACAAATGTATTGTTGTTGTTACTTTTTATTACTTGTCTTTCTATTCAGGCCTATCCTATTCATATTCCAGTCTCTTATAAAATCAATGCATGGTTGTTAAGGTAATTTGAACCCTAGCAACCAGATAGCTGAAATTGCAAACTGTAGAGCTACTGAATAAAAAGCCAAATAACCACAAAACTGAAAACCAGTTGCAACGTGTCTCAGAATATCACACTAAAAGTTAACTCAAAGGTGAGAAACACCTTTAAAGTAGAATCACACTCAAAATTCTTTATGACTTGATTTTTGATTCTAAGCAAGTTTCCAAAACACATTAACAAAATATTTTCAGCTTTTTTTGTAGTTATTTGTAAATGCAATTGCTACTGAAAGCAGTATCTGTTTGGCTGTTTGTATTCTCTGCACTGCGAATTCTGACTGCTGAAACAAAGAAACAACAGGCAGCTGTACAATGTTTACAAGTCAGAACCAGAGAACAGGATGGGATAAAGAAATGCCGCTTCCAACTGCAATTACATTTACAAACACAGTGTAGAAAGCAGTACCTCGGTGCATTATTAGAAGAAGAGGAGCACTATTCCAGGGCAATATGTAAGCAACTAGAATCACTGGGATGTGCCAAAAACTTGACACCCCTTAGGCATTTTAACTTTCCTTGTGTTTTATGAACTTGGACTAAATTCTTACTAGTTCAGCTCTGCCAAGGCATTATCCGAGCTACAATGGGCGAGGGATATACATGTAACCAGGTATGCACACAGTAGTAATAGGATAATTACCTTCCTAGGTAGCACTGCCAAAGTGTTTTGTTTTGAGAAGCCAGTTCCGAATCTTTGGCACCAAACATTTTTGCCAGCAATTTAACCACCTGCAGTCGTTCTTCATTGTCGTTACTCTGAATTCCAAAGACAAAACATTTAAGCTCAACAAAAAGTACAGATAAAGCCACATATCTCTCTCTCTCTCTATTTTTTTAATCATTGTACAAAGGACAGCATTACATTATACCCAAGCAAATGACATTTGAGGATAGGAGAACATTAAACCATGTGCAAAGCAGATATAGGAAGGGTGAAGTCGATGCATTCATACAGCACACCAATAAGTAGCAGGTGTTCCATAAGAAATGGGTGTGCCAAATTGCAAAGGGTATCCTTATAAACAGCATAAATACCGTTTTTTAAAAGTACATATAGCGAACAATAAAATAACCCCACAAAGAAGATCAGTCTTTAGGCCATTAAACTATTAGTTAAAAAGCACCCCCCATGTTTATAAACTAGCAATACTGATTCTGTTAAGCGATACATGTACAAAACCTCATAAATATGGCACTGCCATTTCCAAAATGCCTTTCATTTGTGACCGATTATTTTTTTTATCCAATTGTGATTTGTTTTTTTAAAGTTAAAATGTCTTTAATGCATGGGCCTTTCTATAAAACGAAGCTCCATTATCTGCATGAAACCAGCTATCAAAAAGAGCATTGATAGGATGGTCAAAGTACCACTTTGAATACTGATGCAAGGGCTAGAAGAATTATGCACACAACACTCTTGGTTATTATGCCCAATAGCAATTTCCCCCCCCCCACTCTATACAAACACAATAGTTGTGTGCCTTAAACTTAAGAAAGATTAAGCACCAATTTTATATTTAAAAGCAGATATTTATGGGAATTGTAACCAAGATTGGTTGGTTGCTTCAGTTCAGACCACGCGTTAAAATAGGATGTCCTTTTTTTTTACCAGATAGGTAAAAAAGTTATTTTGTGCATAGGGTTTATTAAAAGCAGAATATTAACCTTGAGCTTGAACTCCAGCTGAGGTAAAACGGAAAGAAGCAAATGACTATCGATGTTGTAGAGCTCCAGAATCAGATCGAAGACATGTTCTGACAAATCGCTGATGGAGGTTTTACCAAGCATAAGAACTTGGTTGAAAAACTGCAGATACAAAAATGGATAATAAGCATAAAATGAACTGGTTTACTGCTGCCTGAAACAAACTGGAAGGATGATTTTAGCATAGTTCATCCTATAACAAAACTGTGCTGCAGTAAGGAACACAGGGTGAAACTCCAGTATTTTAGAGACCTTACAACTTGATGAACGTGTCACTTCTTACACGTGGAACACATCTAGCGGCTCTAGCTAGCTATGCCAGTTTTCTATGAAATGCATTTACTATGAAATACAATCACCTAATAAAGAATGCCTCTGCAAATTCCACAATTTAATTGAAGGACTTGTTCACCTTCCAAACACTTTTTTTAGTTCAATCGTTTTCAAATTGTTCACCAGAAATAAAGACCTTTTCAGCAGCATCTGTAGAATATCAGCAACTATTTTATCAATTCTAACAGCTGCCTTTAATGAAACACAAGGATGCTGCTCAGCAGGGACAAAGATAAGAAATGTTTCAACTAAATGTATCAATTTAGAACAGTTTACAGGGTCAGCGACCCTCCCGCCTCCCACAGCTGCTTTAGAAACTGTCAAAGACACTTTAGGGCAGAGACAAACATGCAGATTCGGGGAGATTTAGTAGCCCGGCAACAAATTGCCTCTTCTTCGGGCTACTAATCTCCACAAACTGCCTTCCCGCTGGCTAGAATCGAAATCGCCGGTGGGATGGCATTTGGATCGCTTCGTTTTCTGAAGGCGGACGCCTTTGGAAAATCCCGCCGGCGATTTACATTCTAGCAAGTGGGAAGGCAGTTTGGGTAGATTAGTCGCCTGAAGAAAAGGCGATTTGTTGCTGGGCGACTAATCTCCAAATCTCCATGTGTGTCTCTGCCCTTACACTTAATGTTAGAAAAACAGTCACACATAGAAATAATTGGAAAGTGTCTATTTCTGGTAAACAATCTGAAACCAACTGAACTGAAATAAGTGTTGGAAGGTGAACAATCCCTTTGCTAGGCAGGCTTTCACCGCAAAATATTTTGAAGGGCTAGAATAGTGTGTCAGTATCTATCTGTGCAATTCTGTATTTACTTAACCATTGGGTTGCAGACACCCAGTTGAGCCAAAAGCCTGTCATTAGAAGTATAAAAATGTAATTACCTTAGTAACCGCTAAAACAGATAAACAATGTTACCTGCAAAAGTGCACAGAAAACATTGAGTTTAAACTATTTGGGTTTAGAACCCCTTTAAAGGAAAACTATACCCCCCCGAACAAGGTAGAATTCTAAAAAATATATTTAATGAAATAGCTCATTTAAAACCCTGCTTCATGTAAATAAACCATTTTCATAATAATATACTTTTTCTGTAGTATGTGCCATTGGGTAATCCTATATAGAAAATTGCCATTTTAAAAAATAAGGGCCGCCCCCCCTGGGATCGTAGGAGTCACGATGCACACAAACAAACCATATATGTTCGGTCACATGAGCCAATTAACAGACAGAGTTCTGTCTTTTGCTTCCACACTTCCTGTTACAGTTAGAGCTGCAGTATTTGTGATCATGTGATCTCTGAGGCAGCACAGAGACCATCACAAAATGGTGGTTCAAGGCAAGAGATGTAAAAGGGCAATATTTACTTAAATATATATTCCAGTTTGATAAGATTTTTTAATATGCCATTTAATTTGATATAAACTATCTGTTGCTTAAATATTAATTTTGGAGGTATAGTTTTCCTTTAAGGAAAAAATAGCAATACCAGTAAATCAACTGAATGATACTTACGTTTGTAATGTATGGTTCAATAGCTTGAGCAGTTCTCTTAAGCAGAGCTTTTGCCAGGTCATATGCTTGTTTGTTTAAATTCTGAAACCCAGAAGACACATTATTTGGTATGTTATCATTCTAGAAACCAAAGTCCAATAGCGGACATAAAAGGTGATTAAGTACTTGGAGTGTCAATAGTGTGAAATGTAATGCGTTTCAAATATTGGATCTTTTGACTTATGTATGAATGGTGAGGAACAGTAAACAATTTTTAGATATTCCCAGCAGAAATACAATACATAAAGTAAACACCACAAATCATGTAAGAAAAAAGTAATGTTTGACTCTTCCCATATCTCACAATGTGTAGCTACCTGAGGCTACTTATGTTTAAACTTAAAGGAGTAGCATATGGGATACAGCTGACTCCCTATGGCATATCATAAGAGCAAGAACCAGCAGGCAGTCAGTGAGAGAAATTTTATAAAGGGTATAATAGATTTGAGAGTTAAAAATAAAGATGAATGATCGTGTGGAAGATGTGGCAGTTTATTTTAGGATGCCTTTTTTGTAGCCAATGAGGTAAAATACTTTAAATAGTTTTAAAATTCTTTTAAATCCGATCACAAAACTAAAGTTTTACAGCTGTAACAATTACATTCTATGACTTGTATAGGGGTTTTATATTAGACACTTTTTCTGAGGATGATCACAGTGCAAGTAACAGAAGAATACGTACAAAGTAAAACAGTTTATTATTATTGCCAATACCCCTTTGAAATAGAGAAATATACCTTGTGTGCAGGAACCAAGTTCACTAGGACACTATCGAGCAGCTCCTGAGAAACAGTATCTCCTTCACAAACGATAGAGCTCATTAAATCCACCATATGCATATGGACTTTCTGATTATGTCCATTACTAAAATCAAGGATACATCAAGTTACATTTTCAATTAAAACATTTCTATATAGTCACTAAGCCCTTCTTAAAAGAGAATTCAACCCTAACTGAGAAAAAACCCTACCCCCTTACCCTACGTAGACCACCCCTCCTCCCCCCAGCCTAGCTGCTACTCTGTGAAATGCCCCTAACTTTTTACTTACCCTTGCAGATTCAGGAATCGCAGTTCACGGCAGCCATCTTACGGGTCTTCATGTCTTCTTCTGGCGCTTCGGCAATTTCCATCCATTTCGGCGCATTACCAGTTGTTGCAAACTGGGAACCCGGAAGATAGCTGCCATGAACTGCGATCTCTGAATCTGCACCGAGGGGTAAGTAAAAAGTTAGGGGCATTTCCCCAGGGAGGGAAGCGTTTTTTCAGTAAGGGTTGAATTCTCCTTTAAAAGCAAATTGACAGGCCAATCTATAATGCAATGCACAATGGCCTATTTGAAATATGTACAGGTTTGATTCTTAATCCTCAAAGTTGTGCAGTGAATGTTGTAAATAAGCATTATACGGCATCTCTAATAGTTAGGGAGCGTCTGAAGTTTCCTATCCGCAGCTGTGAGAGCAAGGAAAATGAAGGGGGAATTTCATGGCATACAGTCAATATACTTAATTAAAGTATATTGAAGATAGATTTCTTTTTCATTAAAGAAAGTAAAAATGGGATTTTATTTTTTGGCCTTTACATTCCCTTTAAAGATGGAGACCACTTTAGTGAAACATTACAGCTGACGTTGAATCCTATTCAGCCTTTATGGAGAAAAAGGATCTGTTTGTCTGACTGCCTAAATGCCAAGAGATTTTTAAGTCCCACTGCAGGTCAAGAGCTCAAATAAAATGTTTTCTTTAAAACATAAGCAAAATAAATAGAAAGGCACGAAAAGATCATTGTTTTGTTTTTAACACTTACTATGTCTCCAGTAATTAGATGACTTAACCCACTTGCTTATAAACAAACCCTTCCCTGCTTCAAGGAAAGCAAAAAGTGCAATATATGGGTTTTTTTTTGTATAAAATAGCGAACACTTTATTACAAAAACCATCAGTGTATAAAACAAACTAAATTAAATGATATACATCAAGGAGGAACAGGCTTTATATCTGCTCAACTGGCATTTTAAACACATAAAATACTCATTTGAATTTTAAAGGGCAAGAAAAGCCTAATTCACTGGGGTGCCAAAATGTTACAAATCCCCTAATAAATTGAAGCACAATGTCCTGCCATTTAACCTGTCTCTTGCACAACAACAGTAGTGTAAAATCAGTAATTGCTACTCTATTGTGGAGGCCCAAAGCATGGAAAATTATGGCTAGCGCAAACTTATTTATACTTACTTGATCACAGAAAATAATGTTCTATATAGCTGTGTAAAAATCTCATTGCTATCTTCTAGCTCAAAGCATATATTATAGGATTTCACCCATGCGATATTCTGTTAAGAAAAAGGGAGCAATGTAACGATTCAGACAGAAAATTACAGTCAATGTAAACATACCCAAACAGAATATTCATAGCTTACCTCTAGTAAATAGAAATATCTATTAAACTGGGGACTCTTTGTATCTTCAAGCCCCTTCAGTTGTCTTGATATGAACATAAATATATCCTAAAGGCAAAAATATAAACATATTATAAGCATCTACCAAAAGCAAACAAGCAACAAAAGCCAACAGGCATAACTGATCACGTGATACGTTACTTAGAAAATAAAGTGACAGGCAGATCTTTACTCGCTGTGCATTTGATAAATTTAAATACTAGCAAGGGAGTACAACTGCTTCCCAAGTAACATATTCAGGTTTCATTCGCAGTAACCAAATGGTAAGTTGTTCCATGTGAGATTTTGGGTATAGAATATGTGATTTTTCTGTGGATTTCTATTTGCAAATCAGTACTGTGCCAGGACTTCTGTAGTTACTTTGAATGTATTCCATGGCATGATACAGTTAAATGAATTATAGAAAGCACTTTTCTAACTCTGATGTTTCATATAATGTAGAATACATGTAGTATTCAATGTCAACAAAAGAGCCTACAAGGTCCAGCACACTTTTTTCAAGAGTTTTCAATAGCTCCATCTGGTTATCCAACTGGCATTGTAGTTCTTTTCTGTGTATTTCCATTACTTTTACAAATCAAAAGTGTTTGTGTATTTCATGTGTGGTCCCAGACAATTTTTCTTTTTTTGTGGCCTGGTGAGCCAAACGTTTGGACACCCCTGGCTTATGCCATCTATCGTTGTTTAAATATTAATCTAGTTTCTAAAGATAAACACAAATGAAACTTTGAGATCCGATTTCTGTTTCTGGAGAATGCTATTCTAGATACTTTTGGAACTCATAAGTAAATATTGTTGAATCAACAATTCCGTCAATCTGTAACCTTATAAACACGCTAAAAGGTGCCTTGACCAAATGTTTAACCTTAAAGGAGAAGGAAAGCTACGGAGGCATTTTATTGGCAATAGATTAGCTGCAATAGTGCAAGCTAGAATGCTATATTTATTCTGTAGAATGTTTTACCATACCTGAGTAAAAAGCTCTAGAAACGCTCTGTTTGTTTAGGATAGGAGCTGCAGTATTAATGGGGTGTGACATCACTTCCTGCCTGAGTCTCTCCCTGCTCTGGGCTCAGATTACAGTAGAGAAGGGAGGGGGGTGGGGAAGAGGAACAAACTGAGCATGCTCTTGCCCAGGGCAATGAGGTTTAATCTGAAGGCAGGAAGTCTGATACAGAAGCCCATGAGTACACAATAGAAGGAAAGAAATGCTGTGTTTCTTTTGACAGGGGACTCAGAGCAGCACTACTTTGGGGGTTTACTGGTATATTTAGATGGACCTTTCTGATAAGGCTTACTTAGTTTTAACCTTTCCTTCTCCTTTAAAGGGATCCTGTCATCGGAAAACATGTTTTTTTTCAAAACACATCAGTTAATAGTGCTACTCCAGCAGAATTCTGCACTGAAATCCATTTCTCAATATTATTATATTATTAATTAACAGATTTTTTTATATTCAATTTTGAAATCTGACATGGGGCTAGACATTTTGTCAATTTCCCAGCTGCCCCTGGTTATGTGACTTGTGCCTGCACTTTAGGAGAGAAATGCTTTTTGGCAGGCTGCTGTTTTTCATTCTCAATGTAACTGAATGTGTCTCAGTGAGACATGGGTTTTTACTATTGAGTGTTGTTCTTAGATCTAACAGGCAGCTGTTATCTTGTGTTAAGGAGCTGCTATCTGGTTACCTTCCCATTGTTATTTTGCTTGGCTGCTGGGGGGAAAAGGGAGGGGGGTGATATCACTCCAACTTGCAGGAGGGCAGTAAAGAGTGATTGAAGTTTATCAGAGCACAAGTCACATGACTTGGGGCAGCTGGCTGACAATATGTCTAGCCCCATGTCAGATTTCAAAATTGAAAAAAAAAAAATCTGTTTGCTCTTTTGAGAAATGGATTTCAGTGCAGAATTCTGCTGGAGCAGCACTATTAACTGATTCATTTTGAAAAAAGAATTTTTCCCATGACAGTATCCCTTTAAGGTTAAGGTGGGGCCTTCTTGAAAAAAATAAAAAGTCCATAAACCACTGCAATTAGGGTTGACACCTTATGGTTGGCCCCTTTCGGGCCCAAGAGGTAAGAGTAGGACAAAGTAGGGGTGGATCTATGATGCAAACAGGGGCAGAACTGGGGCACTGGCAGCCAAAGGGGAGGCAGAATTTGGGGGAAAAGGGTTGAAAGAGGTAATAGGCAAGATGGAGAGGGGGGAAGTATGGAGCGAATAGGGTTTACAAAATTACTGGCAAGTACATACAGGTATGGAATCCTGAACATTCTGGATAACAGGTCCCATACCTGTATTCGGTAAATTTGAAATACAGGTCCTGGCTGGTATTATATTGGCCAGGCAGGTGAAATCCCGGCCGGGTGGCAACCATAGCATTAATATAGCCGAATTGATACAGACTGCATTAGTAACATTGGTCTGGAATTCGCTAGTTTATGGATTTAATGCAAACTTCTGTACAAGGTTATACTTTCATGCATAATTAAAAGTAAAAGAGGGTCTATATAATTATTCCCTATATCCACACTACAGTGATAAAAAGTACTTCAGTGCAAAGTATATTTTAGCAGTAAATAGAAACATCTTACTTTACGGTGTGTCTTTACCGAAGTTTCCTGCTGTGCTGAATAATTAACATTTTGAGCATTATCTGCCTTACCTTCAATTTATCAGGCGATGTATATGGTGCTTCTGGGGCATAGATTCTAAAAATATCAGCAAGGCAGCAGGCTACGAGCAATCGTACGTCTTTGTCGGGATGTTTAAGGAAAAAGTCAGAGGCTAAGTGTAAAGCAAGGTTCAAATATTGCTCCTTTTCCTCTTCAGAGTCTTGATCCATATCCATGAAAGTTTTCACAACCATCTAGGGAAATAAAATAGGGTCAGTCTCAAGATATGCCTAAATGTTAAAAAAGATGCAAACCCAAAAGTTAAAAAAAACCCTACCACCCTACACTACATGGACCCCCCTCCCTAACTCTTTACTTACCCCTCAAGCATCGGAGTTCACGGGAGCATCTTCAGCCACTTCGGTAATCTTCGGAATGAGACTTACACTTCGGCAATTTTCGGCGCATGTGCAGTTGTTGCAAAACAGCAAATTGCTCTAACTGCTCATGCGCTACTCCACCGGTCTCATTCCGAAGAGAAGAAGATGGCGCCCGTGAACTCCGCTGCACAGAATCTGCACAGAGGGGTAAGTAAAGACTTAGGCGCATTTGCCGGGGTAACACTTAGGCTGGGGGGGGGGGGTCTATGCAAGGTTTTTTAACTTTTGGGTTTGCCTCTCCTTTAAAGGAGAAATCAACCTGTTCTGAAAAAAACCCGTACCCCCCACCCAAGGTAGACCCCCCCTTCTCCCCCCAGGCTAACTACCCCCCCCAGGGAGATGCCCCATACACCATACTTAGCCCTCACCGCAGATTCTTCCAGCGAAGTTCCACACGTCCATCTTCTGCGTCCTCGGTAAGCTGACTGAGAGATCGGAAATTTCTGTGTAATTCCGCGCATGCACAGTTGCGCAAACCGCTCCAACTGCACATGCGCAGAAATACCGATCTCTCAGTAAGCGTACAGAGGACGCAGAAGATGGACGCGTGGAACTTAGCTGGAAGGGGTAAGTATGGAGTATATGGCATCTCCCTGGGGGGGTAATTAGCCTGGGGGGGGTCTACCTGGGGTGCGGGTTTTTTTCAGAACAGGTTGAATTAAATAAGCAGCATCCAGAAACTATGGTAAGAAAATGGGTTATCACCCAACAATTCTCTTCTGCAATTCTTCTACAGAGTTTGCAACCATTAAGGGGCCATTTCCGCAAACAGCAAAAAAAACACACAAAAAAAACAACTCACCTTCAACCGTCTAACCATTTCTTCTTTTGAAATCTTGTCTGAGATTTCCTTGACACCTGGGGGATACGTGATTTTTCCATCATTGCCCTTGGCCTTTGAGTGAGCCATGGTCATTCAAATAATTTTTGCACCTGCAAAGACATAATTATATCATCTAAAGAGGAAGCTAATGCAAATGATCTCCTTTATCATAACTGAAATGAGCAGCAATACAGGGATGATGAAACGGCTAGATTAGCAGGCAATTATTATTAAAGATTCATTAGAAAATGTAAACGGTCTCAGATTGTGCATTCAAGAATATTATTAACCCTACGACCCGCCCACTCAAAATCTAAAAATTAGCAAACAGATTTGAACGAAGAGACCATAAAAAAGAATGGATTAATAACCAGGAAGAGCCTGAATATGCTGAATCCAAAAGCAGACATGTCATTTCCTATAGCATTCTATGTAAACGAACAATTATTCAACTAATTTGCTCTCATTAATAAGACAATCAACATTTTAAGCAAGGTTAACAAAGTTTGCATAAAAAAAGTTTAGATGAAAAGAATACAAACATATTTAAAATAAATAGTATTTGGGTAGAGGAAAAAAAAAAAAAAAAGATATGCTCCCAAGGGGATATGCTAAATGTTGAACAGCACAGTGGTGCTTGACACTACTCCCATTTAATAAATTATCAGTGGTTTTGTTCAACTGCACCAAAAAAAGACAAGGATTCTGAGGGACATACCTTATTTACAAACATAATTAATATATTTCAATATATTATACTGGCACATAATGTATATTAAACGGTTAGTCCTGCAGCCAAATATGGCACCTCTGTAGTTTCAAACAATATAGTGCTGGGAATACAGTTAAAGGAACAGTAACAGCAAAAAATAAAAGTGTTGTCAAGGAACGGCAATATAATGTACTGTTGCTCTGTACTGGTAAAATTGGTGTATTTGCTTCAAAAACACAACTATAGTTTATATAAACAAGCTGCTGTGTAGCCACGGGGGCAGCCATTCAAGCACATGATACAAAGTAGCTAACAGAAAAGCTCTGCAGAATCCCATTGTATACTACAGAGCTTATCTACTATCATCCCTAATTCCCTAATTGTGCGACTATGTGAGTCATTTTCGCAGGGAAACTCGACAAAAATTTCACTCATCACTAATTGCACTTGAGTACATTACAAAAGTGATTCATATTCTACAGTGAAACTACAAAGTTGAAAACCATAGTTGCAAATGAAGTGCTACAGAGTCGAATACAATGTTGCATTTGCATTCCCCCCGTCTGCACTTCCAGTTAACCAGTTCAGGCGCAAGACAAATTTATTTTGTTAAAACGTAACTTTTAATAGTAGTTTTAATAAAATAACGCTGCCAAGTACAAAAAGACTCACTACTATATTGACTCATAAGTAGGGATGCGCCTATTTTGGATTCGGTTCCGAACCCCTAAATCCTTCCCGAAAGATTTGGCCGAATACCGAACCAAATCCAGATTTGCATATGCAAATTAGGGATGTGAAGGGGAAAACATTTTTTACTTCCTTGTTTTGTGACAAAAAAACACACTATTTCCCTCCCTGTCCCTAATTTGCATATGCAAATTAGGATTCGGTTCGGCTGGGCAGAAGTATTCGGCCGAATACGAATCCTGCTGAAAAAGGCCGAATCCTGGATTTGGTGCATCCCTACTCATAAGTAGTGCTGAACCATGTCCATAAAACCACAATTATTAAAACGAACAACAGGTGAAACGACGGTGTAGTGTAATAATTATAACCACATTTCATTACTGTTATTACTTCAAAGATTAATTAATTAGGTAATTGATCAAATATGAAATCCTATTTCTGTGTCCCTAAATAGGGCTACCACCCTTTTCAGTCAGGGAATATGAGAAAGCTTTCCTCATGCCATTCGTTTTAACCTAAATAGGTCAACAAATAGTCAGGATTAAGCCTAAGAAAGTTCAAATCACAGCAAAATGCCGTGATTAAGAGCACCCTTCCCCTCCCTTCCATCTGTCCCCAGTGTTTTCTGCCTATCTACGTAGGGAGCGAGTGGGAGCTATATATCAATATTTAGTCGGGAATCCACATCTGATTTCTGTATATCCTCCATTAAGCCAAAGGGACTTGCCCCAGTTCAATGGGCAATCAACAAACAATAAATGATATCCAAAAGATATATGTCCCAAGGCTTTTCATTAGTTAAAACAAAGTATTTATTTAGGTTACATTAAAATTACAATACATACTGACCCCACATGGCCCACCTTATGCGTTTCGTACCCTCCGACACTTAGACACCTATGACTAAGTGCCGGAGGGTACGAAACGCGTAAGGTGGGCCATGTGGGGTCAGTATGTATTGTAATTTTAATGTAACCTAAATAAATACTTTGTTTTAACTAATGAAAAGCCTTGGGGCATATATCTTTGGATATCATTTATTGTTAGCGAGTGGGAGCTAATCACCCACCGTCCACCTTTGCCGCACAGTTGTTTTGAATGTGCATAATGTAGCAGATTCTCCTTGCAATAGGACTGCAACATTAAATCAATAAACCTTTGTAAATACAGTTTTGAAAAATTTTAGGTATGAAACGTGCAAGGCTTTTATGGTATGTAAACCATAAATGCATTTTTTTTTTACATTCATTTAAAGACATTTTCCAGTGTTCCTCCTGCTCTCTTGAAATTTCCGTATAGGCACTTTAATTCTAGCCAAGCCATTAACATCTTTACAACCCAATTTCCCAGCTGTCACATATTCACAGAATTA
The DNA here is from genome assembly GCF_017654675.1 of Xenopus laevis. Classification (NCBI taxonomy): domain Eukaryota; kingdom Metazoa; phylum Chordata; class Amphibia; order Anura; family Pipidae; genus Xenopus; species Xenopus laevis. The sequence goes on from NC_054373.1 coordinate 162,163,197, forward strand.
GCACCAAATACTCTAAGCAGAGAATGTCTACAAATGATATATACATTTTCCTGTAGATATTGCCAAGGCAACAGACAGCCTGCTAGCCATTTTCTACCATCAGCTTTATGATATACAATAATGCATGACTCTCTTAAAACGCACTTATTTAGAGAAGCCTACCCTCACTCTGCTTAACAAATGCAATGCCACATACAGTAGCACATCTCTCACCCACTTAAAGTAAAAATGGCATTTTACTTTTTGCCTTTACATCCCCTTTAAGGTTAGTTTTAAAAATGCTAACTTTTTTATTGGAAAGTAATTGTCGTTTTAATTACTTATGTCTTAGACATGTTGCGAGACAGGCGAAAGTTTTCATACAGACTTCCCTTGAAGCCATTAACTTGTAACCCTGTAAATAAATATGACAGAAACCAATCAGGGACTTGAGGGGGCCACATGGGACATAACTGTTCAGTGAGTTTGCAATTGAGCCTCAGCATTCAGCTCAGATTCAAAAGCAACAGATATGACCCATGTGGCCCCCCTTCAAGTCTCTGATTGGTTACTGCCTGGTAACCAAGCTTGGCAACCTGCTGAAAAGCAGGAAGTAGTGTTCTGGCTATTATGTTAGACATCAAGTCACTCCAGCCTTTATACATTACATTTTTGCTAACTATATAAGAAACAAGTTTTATTTTGCACAGCCTATTTACCCAGTTTATATCTTTATACTGAACAATCCCTTCAAGCATATGCACAAACTAGATTGTACAATATCTAGCAGACATTAACAGATTTACCTCATTATAATTAACCCAAAGCAAAATTATACTTATGGTGCTGGTGAACGCTCTACAGTTAAGTACCCTAGATCAGGGGTCCCCAACCTTTTTTTGACTGGTTCAAAAAAAAAATTTTTTTTTCTGCAAGGACTGGGGGGGGCCATGGGGTAGGTGGGGGTCATGGGCGGCGGGGGGTCGGCAGCAAGTTTGGACATGCCGGCGTTTTTGCGCACTGGGCTTGGCGGTTAGGGACCCCTGCCCTAGATACACACAAACAAACAATGAATGTATATTTCAGCAATTGAAAATATGGGGTGGAAAAGTGGGGAGCAACCTTGCAACATTTTGTACTTTTACTTTCAGGGGCATTTTTTTATGGTCACAGAAGCCCTCAGGGACTTCTAATGTTCTATTCAGAGTAGATATAATCCTTTATAATACACAAAAGCCATGAATATCTTGTAAATTATATCCTTATAAACGGTGAGTTCTGATGTCATCAGTTATAATCGTGAGTTCTGATGTAATTTCTGTCACATGACTCACTGAAATTTGTGTATTATAATAAATAAAGTACCCCCTCTTGTAAAATCTGAGGATATTAGAAGTTACCTCGGAGTTCCATGACCTGTATAAAAACACTCGGCCTTCGGCCTCGTGTTTTTATATGGTCATGAAACTCCTCGGTAACTTATAATATCCTTATATTTTACAAGAGGGGGTACTTTATTCACTATATATTACATGAGTGATGATACTCAAGAGTTCCCTGTATAACTTGGTCTGCAGCCTTGTGCCTTTATGTGGTCACAGAACCCCTCAGTGACTTCTAATACCCTTATCATTTACAGTAGGGGTATATATAATGCCTTATAATATAGGAGTGATTCTCAGAGCTCCCTGTATAACTCAGCCTGCAGTCTTGTGCCTTTAGGGTAACCAATTACACACATACAGTAGAACCCCGATTTTACATTCCCAGATTTTATGATTTCTTGGAACGGACACAGTCTTCTCGCAGTCCCATACAGGCAAGCTGCATTTTTTTCCTTTCCTAGATTGAACATTTTCCCAAAATGTACACTGTTCTGACACAGTCCCCTGGGAAACTTAAAATCAGCGTTCTAATGTAGGTAGATTTATTTTTAGAACTTTATGTGTCTAAATATATCAGGGCATCATTTCAACACTTCATTATCCAGAAATCCACTGTCCAGAACGCTCAGAATTACAGGAAGGTCATATCATACTACTACTTTTAAAAATGATTTTGCTCTGTAATAACACAGTACATTATACTTGATGGCAACTAAGTTGCATAAATCCATATTGGCGGCGAAACAATCCTATCAGGTTTATTTAATGTTTTATGATTTTTATTAAACAAGATATGGTGATCCATATTACGAAAAAAAATCTCTTATCCTGAAGTCCCAGGTCCCACGCATTCTGAATAATAGATCCTAAATCTGTAATACTAAACACATATTGTTTTATGAAGATCTGTATAAAAGAGTATAAAAAGAGGATTTTCAGTGTATAGCATAATAAATAAGCAGAGTATTGATACAAGGACAAAATACATAGGAATTGCCACATTCTGACCTCACAATTTATATTTTATAAATAAAAATCCCACTGAATTCAAAACATCACAATATCTTTATTTAAATAATAATTTTATTTACCAGTCAATTTCCAAATCTTATCAAAACAGAGAATCACAAATATAGCACTATATTCCCCACTTGCCCTTGGGTACAAAGACAAAGAATTCCAGAATAAAAGAAAAGGCCAGTAAACCATTGCCTGATATTCATAGGGTAACAAAAGTGAGTGTCCAAGAATCTCCAAAGTACAAATAGATCACTAGGAAACAAATAAACTGCAAATTTGTTCTACAATAAGTGGAAATCAAAAACTGCATTTTAACAGTCTTCTGCTTCACTTGTCCTATGATGTGAGGGTAAATCATTAAACAGGTGCAGCATCCGTTATCTGGAAAACAGTTAACCAGAAAGCTCTGAATTATGGGAAGGCCGTCTCTCATAGACTCAATTTAATTCAAATGTTTTAGAATGATTTCCGTTTTCTCTGCAATAACAAAACAGTACCTTGAACTTGATCAACTAGGATATCCTTATTGGAAGCAAAACTATTGGGTTTAATTGATGTTTAAATGATTACTAAACATAAGGTATGGATAAGGTATTAGGTTTAATTAATGTTTAAAGAGATACTGTCATGGGAAAAAAGTTTTTTTCCCCAAAATGAATCAGTTAATAGTGCTGCTCCAGCAGAATTCTGCACTGAAATCTATTTCTCAAAAGTCAAATAGATTTTTTTTATATTTAATTTTGAAATCTGACATGGGGCTAGACATATCTGTTTCCCAGGTGCCCCCAGTCATGTGACTTGTGCTATGATACCTTCAGTCACTCTTTACTGCAACCAGTTGCCTAACAACAGAACAATGGGAAGGTAACCAGATAACAGCTCCCTAACATAACAGCTCCCTAACACAAGATAACAGCTCCCTGGTAAATCTAAGAACAGCACCCAATAGAAAATCCAGGTCCCACTGTAACACATTCAGTTACATTGAGTAGGAGAAACAACAGTCTGCCAGAAAGCATTTCCATCATAATGTGCTGGCTCTTTCTGAAAGCATATGACCAGCAAAATTATCCGAGATGGCGCCTATACACCAATATTACAATTAAATAAATATACTTGCTGGTTCAGGAATTACATTTTATATTGTAGAGTGAATTATTTGCAGTGTAAACAATGTAATTTAGAAATAAACACTGCATCATAAAAATCATGACATTATCTTTTATTATTCGGCCGACCTGGAAGTCCCAGTGTTAATAGAAGGATAACTATAGCACACTCGGCAAGTGGTCTAAGGGGGGTAAAGCTTTGTTTGAACTATGCAGCCCTAGGTAATTAGATCATTAGCACAGAACGACTTATTTTTGCAGAACCAGTAGAGAGCAATGCTCCACTATACATACTGGATTTTAACAGTCAGCCTTCATATACAGTCATCCTGTAAGGTACCTTTGGTCGCAGCTCAGTCTTCTCGTGGGCGCAGGCGCAGGGGTGTGCAGGGTTCTGCGCATCCTTGGCGTCTGTTTCCGGCGCCCGCGTCTTTGCGCGGGCGCGCGTCCGTTCATTCGGGCGCGGGCGCGCGTCCGTTCATTCGGGCGCGGGCGCGCGTCCGTTCATTCGGGCGCGGGCGCGTCGCGACGGTCGCGGGCGCGCTAAAGTTGACGCACGGCGTCCTGACGCTGCGTCCTTACGTTTGGCGCCAATCTGTCCCTATTTATCCTTGTCGAAAAAAGCAAACAGTGCTTGGTGATTATTTTCCTTGCTCCTGAACCTTTGCTGTTGTACCTCTCTTTGAACTTGATTCCTGGATTTTGACCTCGGCCCGTTTCTGACCACCGCTTGACTTCTGCCTGCCTATCGACCCTGCTTGTTTTGACTACCGCTTGTACTCCGCCTGCCTTCTGACCTCGGCCTGTTTCTGGTTTGCTTGAACTCCGCCTGCCCTTCGATCTCTGCCTGTCTACGGATTCTTCTCTACTCTAACACGGCCTGCTACCTCCACCTGTGAGCTCCTGCTGTACACTAAAGCAGTTTTAACTGCTAAGCTCTTCTCCAGTGGCTCCTACCCTCCCGGCACTCCTGACACATCCCTATTACTGCCTCACATGAAGCCCAGTTCTTTGAGATATAAAAAACACAAAGACACAAAATAAGTAACAAACACAATTCGGTCAATAAATTTTCTCTACTTCTAGATTCTAAAATGAAAAATGGCTTGCGCTTTGTTGCAATTGCCACAGCAACACACGGGTATAAAAGGCAAAGTGGTGGCACTCAGATGCTGTAGAGCAGAAGCTCAGCAATATTAGTGTTGACAAAATAAAAAAATCCTTCCACTTAGTCTGGACATATAATAACATGGATATCTCAACCTTTGGGCTTTCCTTCCCAGACAAGTTAGTAGAAATGGCTTATGCCACTTGGGCTACATAATAGGGATGCACAGAATCCACTATTTGGGATTCGGCAGAATCCTTCATGAAAGATTCGGTCGAATAATGAACCAAATTCTAATTTGCATATGCAAATTAGGGACAGTAAGGAGAAAAAGTGGATAAAAAAATAATTTTACTTCCTTGTTTTGTGATAAAAAGTTAAAGGACATAGCTCTAGTTTGGACATCGCAGTCAGCGCAACCCCCAATACTAACCCCATGCTTAGCACACACACACACTGACACTCTGGGATAAGAATGCTAAACAATATTCTTTGGTGACCTCTCATACCCCGGTAGTGCCAATCACAGGCAACCTTCACTTCAGCCCAGGGGTACAAGTATATCCTTTTGCCTGGTGGTTTTCCAAGAATATAACCAGAATTGCCAACCTTCTCAGTGTTAGGGGCCACTTACACAATGGCCCATCTAACAGAAACGTATAACCTACCGAGCACTGAACTTTTCAGAGCATCTCAATTTCTTCACTGGGCTAGCGACAAATCTCCTCTTCTTCGGGGCAACAACTGCCTTCCCCCTGCCCTCCGCCGGCTAAAATGAAAATTGCTTGGGGGAGGGCACACTCAACGTTTCATCTTCCGAAGTCGCCCGAAGTTTTCTAGTGAGGCAACTTCAAAAAACAGACAATATATCCACAAGTCTCCAAACTAAGACAATTTGCAATTAGTTTTCGTTTGCTATTATTTGTTGTTTTTGAGTCATTTAGCTTTTTATTCAGCAACTATTCAATATTTTAAGCAATCTGGTAGCTAGGGTCCAAATTACCCTAGCAACCATGCATTGATTTGAATAAGAGACTGGAATATGAGTAGGAGAGGCCTGAATAGAAAGATGAGTAATTAAAATTAGAAATAACAATACATTTGTAGCCTTACAGAGCATTTGTTTTTTTAGAAGGGATCAGTGATGCCCATTTGAAAGCTGCAAAGAGTCAGAAGAAAAAGGCAAATGATTATAAAACTACAAAAAATAATTGAAAAGAATTTGCCATTCTATAGCATACTAAAAGTTACCTTAAAGGTGAACCACCCCATTTGAAGTTATATCCACAAGTCTAGTTTAGTTCAGTTTAGTTTAAACTAGACTAGTTTTTCAGTTTGAGAATCTGATTTGAATAAAATTCGAGCTATACTGCACAACTTAAAGGGATACTGTCGTGGGAAAACATGTTTTTTCAAAACACAGTTAATAGTGCTGCTCCAGCAGAATTCTGCACTGAAATCCAAGTATCAAAAGAGCAAACAGATTTCTTTATATTTAATTTTGAAATCTGACATGGGGCTAGACATATTGTCAGTTTCCCAGCTGCCCCCGCCAGGCGACTAATCTCCCTGTATCTCCACGTGTGTCTCTGCCCTAAGTCTGCAGCTAGTCATTCGGCATTCCTTCTCCCTGACTTGTTCACTCTCCCCCTCCCTTCTATTTTGGGAGATTAGTCGCCCAGCGACAAATCGATTCTTCGGGCGACTAATCTCCCCGAACTGACTTCCCATCGGCTAGAATGTAAATTGGGGAAGTCGCCTGAACTGTCCTCGTGAGGCAACTTTGGAAAATGAAGCGCTCCGGAGTGCCAACCCGCTGGCAATTTAAATTATAGCCGGAGGGAAGGCAGTCCGGGGAGATTAGTCGCCCGAAGAAGCGATTTGTCGCTCCCAAAATAGCAGCGTGTGCCCTTATCCTTAGTCTTCCCTACAACGGTTACTATGGAAACTCTATCATGCTCCACTGGTAAAACATTCCTTATCTTGACTTCAGCAAGGGAACAGGAGTGGACAGGTTAACCCATACGCTGCTTAATCCAAGTACTTCTTATGTAAGTAATGGAAAGACTTAGTAGACAGAAATTAATGTTGTTCTGAATCACTGATGATCTAATGCACCTATGAATAAAGTTTTATTGAAAAAAAGTGAACAGAGAAGCCAAGAGTGAAGTTATCTGTGATGACGTCGAATGGAGAAAAATGGCCACTGGGAGAAACTTAGTCTGCACTTTGAGTTTATGTGGCGGTGATGGAAATAGAAAGTAGTTTGAGCTTCAAAAATGATGCGGTAGTGGAACAGTGCTCTCCCCATTTAAAGGAAAACTATACCCCCTAAACAATGTAGGTCTCTATTAAAAGATACCGAGTAAAACAGCTCATGTGTAAAACCCGGCTTCATGTAAATGAACCATTATCATAATAATATACTTTTTTAGTAGTATGTGCCATTGAGTAATCATAAATAGAAAATTGCCATTTTAAAAAATAAGGGCCGCCCCCTGAGATCGTAAGATTCACTGTGCACACATACAAACCACATGTAAGGTCACATGAGCCAATTAACAGACAAAGTTATGCCTTTTGCTTCCTCACTTCTTCCTGTTACAGTTAGTGTTGTAGTATTTCTGGTCAGGTGATCTCTGAGGCAGCACAGATAGAGTCACGAAATGGTGGTTCAAGGCAAGAGATGTAAAAGGGCAATATTTATGTAAATATATATTCCAGTTTGGTAAGATTCTTTAATATGTCATTCAATTTGATATAAACTGTTGCTTAAGTATTCATTTTGGGGGTATAGTTTTCCTTTAACGTCTAAGTAAAATTTGCATTCACACGTCCTTTAAGTGATTTCCCTTCCCGCCCCTAATTTGCATAAACAGGCATGAGGATTCAGCCGAATCCTGGCCAAATCGCGAACCAAATTTTGGATTCAGTGCATCCCTACTACATACACACTGGTACTTTGAACTGTCCTTTTAAGCACAGAAACTCACCTGGGTGTATGTATCCTTGGGCTTAAAGGATCATCAAAAACATTTTTACAAAAATTTGTTAGAATACAACGGAAAAAAAAACACCAAGACAAATTACAATTTAAAATTGCAAAGCCTTTATTAAGAAAAAAACTTACCGAAACTCCACTTCCGCTCCTCAGAAAAGGCAACATGGCGACCATCCATAGTGCGGCGCTGGATTTCTCCTGCCTGGCTAGCTCCCATAGTCTACTGACAGCAGGAAAATCTCGGACGGTGCTGGAAAGCGGCCCAGCTGGATGAAGATCTTAAGTGCTGGATGAAGAGCTGAAGTGCCTGCTGTGCGGCTCCTTCTACAGGGGGCCCATTATCCTCCCCTGCTCCCACAGCCTAACCCTATCCTGTGTGCCTGGAACATCCTTGTGCAGACCCAGGACTCCCCACAGAACCAGCGCGCCTTGGGGGGAGATCTTGCGGGGACTGGGCCTCCTAGACACACCCGGTAGGTGATGCTTAGCGAGAGTGCCCGGGGCGGGTGGCAGCTCAGGCGGCAGGACATCGCACTGCTCGCACAGGACCGTCGCCTCCTTGGGACACACAGCTGACACCTCAGGGCGGCCGACTAGCAAATAGCTGCTATGGGCCACAAATAACCAGGTTCGGGACCCCTGCTCTAAGCCAAATAAAGATGCTGCTGTAATAGATGATGGCATTGTTGCCCTTGTCCCGGTCGGTGGCTTGTGCCTGCTGGATCTGGGTGTTGGGGCTGATGTTCTCCGGCACCTGCACCACGTATCGCTTCTCACTGAACTGCGGATAGTTATCGTTCTAGTCCTCCACTTAGATATACACGGTAGCCGTGGCACTCTTGGGACCCGTGTCCTTGCCTTGGTCATTGGCCTCCACAATGAGCAGACAGCCCGTTACCACCTCCCTCTCCACAGGCGCTCGGGTGCGGACAATTCCAGAGCGGGATCTATCTCAAACACAGATGCCCGCTCGGTGCCCCCCAGGAGCCGGTACAGCTTGTTGGCGTTGGACAGGGCGTCCCCATCAGTGGCCCGGATAGTCATCACCTCTTAGCCCACCTCGATTTTCTCTCTGATGTTCTCCCGGTACTCGGACTCGGTAGGCAGTGGCTCATCTCCGGGGGGAAACGAAGTCGGTTACCGTTACTTTGAGCACATAGGTGTCCTTGGTCTCCCGGTCCAGTGGCTGGCTGGTGCTCACCGTGCCAGTCTCTAAATCGATCTCAAAGTAATCATTGGAGTGGCTATCGAACAGTGCCTCCATGAAGTACTCCAGCCGGCCCGCCTCCCCCGTGTCCGGATCCACCGCAAGCAGAGAAGTCACCTGGGTCCCCACACCGACGCCTGATAGTTATGAAGTTGGAACTGGGGGCTGCGATTAGTGTGCCTCTTTATTCTCCTGTGTCTGCCCCGAAGTTTCCTCCTCACCCACCAGAGAGGAGAAATCCAGCGTTCCACTATGGATGGTCGCCATGTTGTCTTTTCTGAAGAGGAGCAGAAGTGGAGTTTTGGTAAGTTATTTCTTAATAAAGGCTTTGTAATTTTACATTTTAATTTGTCTTGGTGTTTTTTATTCGTTGCATTCAAACTAATTTTTGTAAAAAAAAAATTTGATGTTACTGTTCCTTTAATAGGGATGCCCCTTGGGTTCCTTTAATAGGGATGCCCCTTGGGTTGTGGGTTTTTCTTGTATAGGTATGGGATCCGTTATCCAGAAAGCTCCAAATTTACGGAAAGGCCTTCTTAAATAGACTGCACTTTATCCAAATTTTTTAAAATTATTTCCTTTTTATCAGTAATAATAAAACAGTACCTTGTCCTTGATCTAAACTAAGATATAATTCATCCTTATTGGAAGCAAAAACCAGCCTATTGGCTTTATTTAATGTTTACATTATTTTCTAGTAGACAAGGTATGGAGATTCAAATTACAAAAAGATCCGGTATCCGATAACAGGTCCCATACTCGCATTTATTTTTGCGTGGGGGAGGCTAGGCTGCTGGAAGGACAGTATATGCAATTGCCTCTCACAAGTTTTAAAAGGGGTAGTTCACATTTAAAGAGATACTGACACCTGAAATTAAACTTTTTTTTACATCTATTATAATATTGGCTTTGCAAGCTACTTCTAACTTTGCCATAAAGTATTTGCATGATGCTTTTACATTACCTGTCTGATCCCCCATGTTCCTGTATGAGGGGGCTGCCATATTTGTGCAGCAGGAGTCCGTTAGCATTAGAAACTGTAACTAACAGGCTGAGATGGGACAGTCAGGTTGGCAAAGTCAGAGTGTCAGAGAGTCAGAGAGTCAGAGAGTCAGAGAGTCAGGGAGTCAGAGAGTCAGAGAGTCAGAGAGTCAGAGAGTCAGAGAGTCAGGCTTAGGAACTTCAACCAAAAATTATATACAAAAACAAACCTCTCAGCAAAAAAATGATCAACATGACCTATAGGTAACATTTAATGTACATTCATATGCTAAAATTCATTTTTTAGTGTCAGTATCACTTTAAAGTAAATTTAAGTATATTTTAAGATGCCCTATTGTTAGCAACTGTTCAGTTGGCCTTCATGGTTTACAGTTTTTGCACGATTTGTCTTCTTTGTACTTCTTTCTGTCAGATGGGGGGGTCTCTGACCTCAGCAGCCAAAAAGCTACTGTCCTGTGAAGCTATAACTTTGCTACTGTTACTTCTTATTAGTTATTCGTTTACTCTGACCCTCTCCTATTATTATGCCAGTCCCTTATTTAAACCACTGCCTGGTTGCTAGGGTAAACTGGACCCTGCCAACCAGCTAGCTGCTGAAAGTCCACACTGGGGAGACCTGCTGAAAAAAAGCCAAATCATTCAAAACAACAACAGATAAAAAATGAAAAAAATTTGCAAATAGTCTTAGAATATGAATGTATACATTTCACTAAAAGTTAAAGGGGTTGTTCGCCTTCCAAACACTTTCTTCAGTTCAGTTGTTTTTAGATTGTTCCCCAGAAATAAAGACTTTTTTCAATTACTTTCCATTACTTGTTTTTTTACCGTTTTTCCAAAATCGAAGTTTCAAATTGAATGTTCCTGTCTCTGGTGTTTGAGTCTGGCAGCTCAGTAATTCAGGTGCAGACTCTAAACTATTATAATTTTGCAACATTTAGTTGATACATTTCTCAGCAGCATCTCTGGAATATTAGCAACTATTGTATCAATTCCAGCAGTTGCCTGTAAAGAAACTCAGGGATTCTGCTCAGTAGGGACAAAAAAAAGGAAATGTATGAACTAAATGAATCAATATAGAACAGTTTACAAGGTCGGCATTTCCCCCTCCCAGAGCTGCTTTAGAAGGTGAAAATTACAGTTTACACTTCAATATTAGAAAAACAGAGACACACAAAAAATAGAAAGTAATTTTAAAGAGTCGTTATTTCTGGTGAACTTTCTGAAAACAATTACTTGTTTGAATGTGTACAACCCCTTTAAGTAAAAGATGAAGCACCCCTTTAAGACTGCAGTTTGAGCCATTACCATGTACCAGGAGCAACATGGTTTAATATAAAACAGGCAATGTACAAAAGAGGTTTCCCATAGGGAGGAAGCACACCAATACCTACGGCAATGCCTTTAAATAATTTATTTAGCAAAATGTGAATAGGACGACTGGTTTGGAAGAAGCCTGAGGAGTGGAATACACCTGAATAAAGTAAGTGGGGTGCCGAAGAAACTGTATATTGATATAATGTCCAAAAGAGTCAATTTAAAAAGAACTAAGATGCTAGCAGTTGCTCTGGTTTGATATTATTTTGATGTGTTTGATGACAGAGAAGGGCATGAGTGGAAGAAGGTGGTCTGCGCTTTATCCGCACTGTTCAATCCCATTACAGAAGCAGCAAAACTACGAAAGCTCAAACATCACAATTAACCCCACTGAGTTTACCTTGCAGTCCTTATAGAAAGGGCACTTGCCTGCCTGCATCCTGAAAACTCTACATTACGGGTCACAGATGGATCACTGCTGTGTTTGTCACTGATCAATACTTAGCTATGTGCCACTGATCCTTTCCCATTAACCTGCATGGGAAGAGACAGTGAAGTCTCACAATAACCATAAATATCAATTTGATAGGGGTAAACGCCTGTGTGGATAGACTAATGCATCACGTTCAAGTGATTAGCACATTAACCGCAGAGGCTAATACTAGTAGCACTCACTCTGTAAACAGGAAAATGCAGATATCATATGAATTAAACTATCACAAAAATGTAATTATAATAGCATCATCTCACAGAGATAAGAAAAATTCTAATCTGTTTCTGTTAATACTCAAGTTATTCCACCATCCCTCTTTCAGTATTCTCTCTCTCTCCACGCATCTTTGTGTAGGAGTCAGTTAATATGAAAGCTGCAATAGATTGCCTAGGCCAGTGGTCCACAACAAACATTTTGCTCACCAACCACCTGGATGTTGCTCCCAGTGGTCTTCAAAACAGGTGCTTATTTTTGAATTCCTGGCTTGGAGACAAGTTTTAGTTGCGAAAAAACTAGATGTGCCAAACAAAGCCTCCTGTAGGCTGCCAGTCCACATATCAGCTAACAAATATCCAAGCACAGTCCTTATTTGGCATCCCCAGGAAGTTTTTTCTTACTCCCCAACTCTTTTAGATTTGAATGGGGCTCACAGGTAAAAAGGATTGGGGATCCCTGGTCTAGGCAAAGGCAGCACACCATATTTCTGTCTTGTGAATGAAAATGTGGCTCGGACTCCAGCTTGTAGAGAGACAAATTGCTGAGATGGGGATAATGAGAAAGAACTTGATTTTGAGAACAATGCAGAATTAAATGATCGAATAGAAAGGTTCTCATTTCCATTAGATGAAGCTTATATTCCCCTTTAAGGAGAATGATCATTTGCATGCCCTAACTGCAGCGACGGACACACTTTTGTTTAATCCTATGACATCAGAACATCAAAGACTAAGCTGGCCTATTTTGACCAAGCACGAAAGCCAAACTGTCCATGATCTGTCAATAATCTGTCACCCAACAGTCACTCCTGTGCACACTAACACGTCAGACTGTTAGCAAAGTTGCATGTGTATGCCTGAGAGTGCACCAGTCTCAGAGATCCTGATTGTATTGCGGATTACATTTCTTATAAGCAGCAGTTCAGCTAAGTATTCAAGTAGCCAAAATACATCTTAAAGTGGACCTGTCACCCAGACATAAAAATCTGTGTAATAAAAGTCCTTTTCAAGTTAAACATTACTGTAAATCCAAATTTTTTTATTAAAGCATTCATAGCTGTTGTAAAGTATTAAAAATCTCTGCTGTCAATCAAAAATTGTCTGCCCCTCCTCTATGCTGTAGGCAAAAAAAAAAAAATTAAGAAAAAAAAATTATTTATATATATTATATATATATATATATATATATATATATATATATATATATATATATATATATATTATATTTATATATATATATATATATATATATATATATATATATATATATATATATATATATATATATATATATATATATATATATATATATATATATATAAAATATATATATATACATACACACACATTCACATTGCAGGCTATGTATAATAAGTGTGCTACACAGTATCATGCCTCAGAATGTACAACGGACCCTGCACAGCACACAGTGTGCTTGTCAAGCAATGGGGTTTACATAGTTGGGGGCTGACGGTACAAGTCACAGTCTCTGGGTTAAGAAGTGGAGGTGGAAGATGGGTACAGGCAATGCGGGGCACACAGTGTCAATAAGAGGCAATGCGGGGCACATAGCGTCAATAAGAGGCAACGCTGGGCACCAATGTCAAGGCAGTGTCAATAAGAGACAACGCTGGGCACACAGTGTCAATAAGAGGCAATGCGGGCACACAGTGCTAACAAGAGGCAATGCTGGGCACACAGTGTCAGTAAGAGGCAATGCTGGGCACACAGTGTCAGTAAGAGGCAATGCTGGGCACACAGTGCCAATAAGAGGCAATTCGGGCACACAGTGCTAACAAGAGGCAACGCGGGGCACACAGTGTCAGTAAGAGGCAACGCGGGGCACACAGTGTCAGTAAGAGGCAACGCGGGGCACACAGTGTCAGTAAGAGGCAACGCGGGGCACACAGTGTCAGTAAGAGGCAACGCTGGGCACCCAGTGTCAGTAAGAGGCAACGCTGGGCACCCAGTGTCAATAAGAGGCAACGCGGGGCACCCAGTGTCAATAAGAGGCAACGCTGGGCACACAGTGCTAATAAGAGGCAACGCTGGGCACACAGTGCTAATAAGAGGCAACGCTGGGCACACAGTGCTAATAAGAGGCAACGCTGGGCACACAGTGCTAATAAGAGGCAATGCTGGGCACACAGTGCTAATAAGAGGCAATGCTGGGCACACAGTGCTAATAAGAGGCAATGCTGGGCACACAGTGCTAATAAGAGGCAATGCTGGGCACACAGTGTCAATAAGAGGCAATGCTGGGCACACAGTGTTAATAAGAGGCATGGGGGGCACTTAGTGCTAATAAGAGGCAATGCTAGGCACACAGTGTCAATAAGAGGCAATGCTGGGCACACATTGCTAATAAGAGGCAATGCTGGGCACACAGTGCTAATAAGAGGCAACGCTGGGCACACAGTGTCAATAAGAGGCAACGCTGGGCACACAGTGTCAATAAGAGGCAACGCTGGGCACACAGTGTCAATAAGAGGCAAAGCTGGGCACACAGTGCTAACAAGAGGCAATGCTGGGCACACAGTGTCAATAAGAGGCAATGCTGGGCACACAGTGTCAATAAGAGGCAATGCTGGGCACCAATGTCAGTAAGAGGCAATGCTGGGCACGCAGTGTCAATAAGAGGCAACGCTGGGCACCAATGTCAGTAAGAGGCAATGCTGGGCACGCAGTGTCAATAAGAGGCTTGGGGGGCACATAGTGCTAATAAGAGGCAATGCTGGGCACACAGTGTCAATAAGAGGCAATGCTGGGCACACAGTGTCAATAAGAGGCAACGCTGGGCACACAGTGTCAATAAGAGGCAACGCTGGGCACAGTGTGTCAATAAGAGGCAAAGCTGGGCACACAGTGCTAACAAGAGGCAATGCTGGGCACACAGTGTCAATAAGAGGCAATGCTGGGCACACAGTGTCAATAAGAGGCAATGCTGGGCACCAATGTCAGTAAGAGGCAATGCTGGGCACGCAGTGTCAATAAGAGGCAACGCTGGGCATCAATGTCAGTAAGAGGCAATGCTGGGCACGCAGTGTCAATAAGAGGCATGGGGGGCACATAGTGCTAATAAGAGGCAATGCTGGGCACGCAGTGTCAATAAGAGGCAACGCTGGGCACACAGTGTCAATAAGAGGCAACGCTGGGCACACAGTGTCAATAAGAGGCAACGCTGGGCACACAGTGTCAATAAGAGGCAACGCTGGGCACACAGTGTCAATAAGAGGCAAAGCTGGGCACACAGTGCTAACAAGAGGCAATGCTGGGCACACAGTGTCAATAAGAGGCAACGCTGGGCACACAGTGTCAATAAGAGGCAAAGCTGGGCACACAGTGCTAACAAGAGGCAATGCTGGGCACACAGTGTCAATAAGAGGCAATGCTGGGCACACAGTGTCAATAAGAGGCAACGCTGGGCACACAGTGTCAATAAGAGGCAACGCTGGGCACACAGTGTCAATAAGAGGCAACGCTGGGCACACAGTGTCAATAAGAGGCAAAGCTGGGCACGCAGTGTCAATAAGAGGCATGGGGGGCACATAGTGCTAATAAGAGGCAATGCTGGGCACACAGTGTCAATAAGAGGCAACGCTGGGCACACAGTGTCAATAAGAGGCAACACTGGGCACACAGTGTCAATAAGAGGCAACGCTGGGCACACAGTGTCAATAAGAGGCAACGCTGGGCACACAGTGCTAACAAGAGGCAATGCTGGGCACACAGTGTCAATAAGAGGCAATGCTGGGCACCAATGTCAGTAAGAGGCAATGCTGGGCACGCAGTGTCAATAAGAGGCAACGCTGGGCACCAATGTCAGTAAGAGGCAATGCTGGGCACGCAGTGTCAATAAGAGGCATGGGGGGCACATAGTGCTAATAAGAGGCAATGCTGGGCACACAGTGTCAATAAGAGGCAACGCTGGGCACACAGTGTCAATAAGAGGCAAAGCTGGGCACACAGTGTCAATAAGAGGCAATGCTGGGCACACAGTGTCAATAAGAGGCAATGCTGGGCACACAGTGTCAATAAGAGGCAATGCTGGGCACCAATGTCAGTAAGAGGCAATGCTGGGCACGCAGTGTCAATAAGAGGCAACGCTGGGCACCAATGTCAGTAAGAGGCAATGCTGGGCACGCAGTGTCAATAAGAGGCATGGGGGGCACATAGTGCTAATAAGAGGCAATGCTGGGCACACAGTGTCAATAAAAGGCAATGCTGGGCACACAGTGTCAATAAGAGGCAACGCTGGGCACACAGTGTCAATAAGAGGCAACGCTGGGCACACAGTGTCAATAAGAGGCAACGCTGGGCACACAGTGTCAATAAGAGGCAACGCTGGGCACACAGTGTCAATAAGAGGCAACGCTGGGCACACAGTGTCAATAAGAGGCAACGCTGGGCACACAGTGTCAATAAGAGGCAATGCTGGGCACACAGTGTCAATAAGAGGCAATGCTGGGCACCAATGTCAGTAAGAGGCAATGCTGGGCACCAATGTCAGTAAGAGGCAATGCTGGGCACGCAGTGTCAATAAGAGGCAACGCTGGGCACCAATGTCAGTAAGAGGCAATGCTGGGCACGCAGTGTCAATAAGAGGCATGGGGGGCACATAGTGCTAATAAGAGGCAATGCTGGGCACACAGTGTCAATAAGAGGCAACGCTGGGCACACAGTGTCAATAAGAGGCAAAGCTGGGCACACAGTGTCAATAAGAGGCAACGCTGGGCACACAGTGTCAATAAGAGGCAATGCTGGGCACACAGTGTCAATAAGAGGCAACGCTGGGCACCAATGTCAGTAAGAGGCAATGCTGGGCACGCAGTGTCAATAAGAGGCATGGGGGGCACATAGTGCTAATAAGAGGCAATGCTGGGCACACAGTGTCAATAAGAGGCATGGGGGGGGGCACATAGCGCTGGTATAATGGCAGGAAGGCGATTTATTGCTTGTTATAGCCCAGCTCATAATCAGAAGTGACGGCCTCGCAGACTTGGAAGTACGGCCCCCCAGTACCTCATTACAGGAATTGGCTGCCGGGGGATGCTGGGAGTTGTAGTTTAGCCGGAGAGGCCTGCGTGTGTACAGTAAATATCAGCATTGCTGACAAGCGGCAACACAACTTCCCTGCACTCCGTATCACCAGCACAACGCTCCGTATAACCGGGGCCGCTCCCGCATCCCCCCGCGCACCTTTCCCTTGTGCAGCGACGCTTCTCTCAGGAGCACAGGCCCCGGCGCGTTATGTCTTACCGTTATATCTCGCCAAGCCCGGTGCTCTCCCTCCGGCTCCGGCTCCCGCTCTCGTCTCCGTCCGTATTAGTCCGCTCCGTGCAGCCGACCCCCAGCTTCAAAATGGCGCCAATTTGTCTCCGGCAGCTCCAATGGAAGCGACTGTGGGAATGAGCGCGGCCTTCTCCGCTGTACTGTCCTGCAGCGACCCCAGGCGGCCGAACTGGGAACAATCATGGAAGCAACCCCCTCTCGGTGACGAGAACTTGGCGCTAAGAGAACTCGGCCGAGTGAGGAGTCGGTGTGACCAGTGGAATGGGACGTATTCGGTAGCAACAGGCCAAATCCACTCTAATAGGAGTGTGAATCTGCCGGCGGAACGTAGTTAGTGCGGTTTTGGCGTTGTATAATCATTTTACAGTTTGGTAACAGGCCTGGACTGTCAATCTGTGGGTTCTGGTAAACGCCAGAGGGGCTGCTATAAAGTGCCATAGAAAGTCACTATTTATTGGGCTGGTGGGGGCTGATCTGTGTACCAGAAATGACAGGGCCTATTTTAATTCTCAGTCCAGACCTTGGTAAATGGCTACACTAATGGATCCACAGGCCGGGAATCTGCTGCTTCTCTTCTGCTGCGCTCACAATAATTACCTCCAATGTCTGGGGTAAGTTCACTAACCTCAAGCTTCACTCACAGCGCAACACTTCACTAGGCGTAGATTTGCCAGGACAAGTTACGCTAGCGAAGTTACGCTAGCGATGCCTAATTTGCATACGGCACCGAGATAAAGTACAATGGACGTATATGTTGCACCAAATACATTACACTACACAAGACTGGGAAAGCTTCATAAAATAAAATAGAGTTGTTATATTGCCCTACACATGTGCCCACTGTATAGTTTATGTGCCGTATGTTAGGAAATGTTACGCTCTTTTTCAGACTATCACCCTGAAACAAAGAAAAGACGCTAGCGTTTTTTGGGACAGAAAAAATTTCAACTAAATTTTGAGGAAGCCCTATCTACTCTATTGCACTTCGCCTGGTGGCGAAGGCAAGTCTGGCGCAAGAGGTAACGTTAAGTAAAATCTGCATCGTAGTAAATTTGCGTAGTTACATCCATTAACCAGAGCGCAAATTCACCGGGCATTAGGGAGCAAAGTACCGCTAGAGTCTATCTCCTTTGCTAGCGAAGTAACGTCAGCGACCGTTAGTAAATCGGCAAAATTCCGAAATGACTTCACGCTGACAAATTTTCACCAGCGTTAGTCACGTCTCCCTTTATTAAATTTGCCCCTAGAGTTGCCACCCGTCTAGTTTTGACCTGGACAGCCTGGTTTTCAGTAGGGTTGCCCCAATCAGGACAGTCTGCTCAGTTTTCCAAATAAGAGAAACCTGGAATAGGGTTGCCACCTGTCTGCTTTCATACCTCCCAAGATTTTAGAAATAAAAAGAGGTACAAAAAAAACCGGCAATTTTTTTTGACCACTCCCATTTTTGTGGCTACACCTAGGGTTGCCACCCGGCCGGTATTTCACTGGCCTAGTCAGTAAAACACCTGCCAAAGCCGGGGCCGGTATTACAAATTTACCGGCAATGTAGTTGCTGGTAAATTTGTAACACCCTTAAAAAAAAGCACTTGGCCTGCCCTGAATTCACTCAGAACTTACCTTTTTCAGCCTTCTTTCCATTGTGTGATGTGGCTCCGCCCCTTTTGCATCACTGTACGTGGCTCTGCCCCCTTTTGTGTTGCGGACCACCCCTTTTGTTCCCACCCCCCCACTGGCCGGTAAAACCTTTATGTAAAGGTGGCAACCCTAGTTACACCCCCCAATTACCATGTTCATTTTACAAAATTTGGCAGGTTATGAAAGTTTGAACATATTTCTTCTTTTTTTTTCCAGTTATTACAGTTTTGCTAATGAAGTTGAATTGCTCTTTAAAGTGGACCTGTCATCCAGACATAAAAAGCTGTATAATAAATGTCCTTTTCAAATTACTCATGAAATACAAATTAGTTTTTTTATTAAAGCATTCATAGCTGTAAACGTATTTAAAAAAAATCTCAGCTGTCAATCTAATATTGTCTGCCCCTCCTCTATGCCTTAGGTATGCCTTTCCATTCCGCACTTCCTAGATGTCACTGCTCTCCCCACATTCTCCCATTCACTTAACCATTTAATTGTGTAGACAGACCATGGGGATGGACATCAGGTCCCCCATTCTGGTGCACAAACAAGATTTTGAGATGATACAAGGCTTGTCTTAACACTGTCCACTAAATGGCTCCTGCCTGCTTGTTATAATTATGAGTTCCCAGACTGAAGGAAACAATATTCAAATAATTTATATAGTTTAATTAAAGTTACTAACTAACTTGACTAACGTGATAAAATAGCATTTGTAATAATTTTGAGTCTAACTTTTCCCAAGGGACCTCCTTATCTAACTTGTTACAATTACTTATTTGCTTATTTCAGAATTGTTACAAAGCATCTTATTTGTTCTGGGCTCTCTGCCAAAAGCCAATTAAGTTAGAAACTTTGTATCTTTTTTCTGACTGTTCAGTGCAGAGAAAATCAGGACTTTCCAGTACAAACACGGGACTGTGGGTTGAGCTGTCAAAAGCGGGACTGTCCTGCTGAAAACTGGACAGTTAGGAGGTATGTGGTTTTGACCCAGACAGTGCAGTTTTTTGAAGGGCTGCCCGGGTCAAAACTGCCTGCCCAGTTCTTCAAATTAGGAAAACTGGATGGGATTCCCTATGATTGACACAGTAATCTGCCAATCGCCACGTCATAGCCCCAACCCTGCCCCTGTTACATCACGTCCCCACAACACGTGTCCTCTTTTCTAGTTAGAAATGGTCATAATTTAAAAAAAAAATGGGCACTAAAATGGGAAAACGAGTGATTACCGTCTAGAGGTTCCAAAGACACAGAGAAGAAAAGTAGGAGGCACTGTATTAAATTGTATTGTATTGATCTATTGATCTATACTGTTTTGTATTGTTTGTATAATTGTACTTAACATGCACAGAAAGATCAGCTAATAGTCCTAATGGTAATAGTGATTCTTTCAAATCCTGGAAACACAACTGGAAGAAATCCAGGAACTAACCCTCGGCAACAACTTGGAACAGCCGTTCCCTCTCTCTATAACTTTTTCATCACATTCTAAAACCAAGAAAATACGGGACATGGAAATAGTTTGAAGAAATATCATCTTTATTATTGTTTCCATTTATCAATGCATAGGATGATAATTTGTCTATTATTTTTATTCACAATCTGTTATCTTTATTAAAGTTTTTTGTTTTTTAAAAAAAAAGAAAGAAAGAGCAGTTAAGTTAGATGGAAGAGCTAGAGGTCTGGCACAAGTGCTAGCCATGTTCATTGTAGGTTTTGTATTTTTGGACATATGAATCCACTTGGATGCAATGGGCATCATGTCCTCCTATTAAGAAGGGTAATCCTCTTGTCATCAGTTGGTTAGACAATCCTTTCTAGAATGCTACCAGCAAAGCCTCATGATTTCAAGCAGTTTCTACAGATAGAGTCATTGATAGATAGAGGCATTGATTAATGAAGCAGATACCTTAGCATGGACGAGGCAGAATCCAAGGTCTCCTATTTGGCATGGCAGAAAATAGAAGATTAAATGTGCTCCGAATTCTATATATTTAATGGAGACATTTTACGTAAAAAACAAGAATGTACCAGTGCATTTTACTTTTAGATATAGAAGGAATGTGTTTGAAAAAGTTGTTTCTGGTTACTTTATTAAAAATTTCTGCAAAAAACCCTTCTAGTCCCGCCCATCTGCTCCACTTCCTGCTGCCTCCTTTTCCAGGCTTTGCAGGTGAGCTGGTGGTACTCCGCACACTGCACTGTAGGATATGAACCAATCAGCAGCTAGGCTGACCTGATAGAGAATTGAAGCCTGTCTTTGCTTGTGTGACTGCAGGGCTGTGATTGGCTGTCCCTCTCCAACTGTGCTTCTGGCAGGGACCTTTAAGACACACCCATCCCTCATTTGAAACTGGGACAGGCACCAGAAAGCATCTATGGGGAGTTCCAATAAAGGGGCTATTTTTAAAGACAATATTAATTTTTAGCCCAAAGTGAAACCAGCACCATATATATATATATATATATATATATATATATATATATATATATATATATATATACACATCATTGCTTACAAAATTAGGGGGTTTCCATTTATCCTATATGCCTCCTTTAATGTTTGATCCTGAAATTAGGGTTGCCACCTTTTAATAAAAGTTCCACCGGCCGGTGGAGGGGGCGGGAACAAAAGAGCGGGTTGTGACGTCAAATGGGGCAGGTCGTGACGTCAAAAGGGGCAGAGCCATGGCGCATGATTGGCTGGGACGGCCTGTGACAACACAGGGGCGGAGCCTCGGTGCCAGCGATTGGCAAGAAGCTTGCAAAAAAGGTGAGTTTTGGGGCAGGCCACGGGCTTTCGTTAGGTGTATTACAAATTTACCGGCAGCTACATTGCCGATAAATTTGTAATACCGGCCCCGGCCTTGGCAAGTGTTTTGCCGACTAGGCCAGTAAAATACTGGCCGGGTGGCAACCCTACCTGAAATATACAAGGCTGACACTGGTTTGTGCTGACTTCATGATTAATTGCACCTCTTTCAGAAGAAAATACATTCTTAGTCCTCTTTGCTTTGGCACATATTTTACTGCCAAGGTGTAAAAAAATTCATTAGTTTACAAAGAAAAAAAAAACACCAAGACAAATTAAACTTTTAAATAGCAAAGCCTTTATTAAGAAATAACTTATCGAAACGCCACTTCAGCTCCTTTTCAGAAAAAGCGTCACTGCGATGATCCATCGTGCGGTGCTCGATTTCTCCTCCCTGGCTATCTCGTATAAGGAAGGCAGGTAGAAGAAATCAAGCAACACACGATGAATCACTCAATCTCTTTCTGAAGAGTAGCCAGCGCCGATCCACGCCTTTATGCCGCCTGAGGTGGCCTTCCGCTGCCGCCCCCACCCCTCCTCACGGGGCTCACATTTTCTGCGCAGGAGGGGGTCAGGGCGCTGCACTCTCTTGCGCAATTGCGCTCTCTGCACTAGAAGAGCCGAATTTCCGGGTTGCAAACCGGAAATTCGGCTCTAAGTTACCAGGAACTGCACTTTTGCCACCCCTGGTAACCAGGGTGCGCTGCCGGCTGAGGCGAGTGGATTAACTCGCCTCATTGGTAAAATATTTCTTAGTAAAGACTTTGCGATTTTAAAGTTTAATTTGTCTTAGTGGTTTTTTTTCGATGTATACTACAATTTTTTTAAAAAAATGTTTTTGATGTTACTGGTCCTTTAAAGGAAAACTATGCCCCCAGAATGAATACTATACTTGTCCAACAGATTTAGTGGCCTATTACAGAATCTTCTCGAACTGGAATATATATCGGTAAATATTGCCATTTTACATCTTTTACATTGAGCCACCATTTTATAACATTCTCTGCACCCTCTCAGAGATCACCTGACCAGCAATACTGCAGCTCTAACTTTCAGCCATTTTAAAAACTAACTAAAAGTTCAACCCATACTTGAAAAAGTATATTCCCTCTTCCTACTACAAATGTGGCACTAAGCATCAGTACTGTACAGTCCTGAACTGGGATTCCTGATATTTCACTTACACAGAGGCACAAACAACCCCCCACCAGCCCAATAAGTAGTGACTGTGTATGGAAATTGCAGCAACCCATCTGGCATTTGCCAGAATCCGATGATTGCCAGCCTGAGAATGGTACTATACCCAAAGGTTCCTAGAATGAAAACTAATCCTACAGATATAAATTCCCACAGACCCCTAGTTTTTTCTGCATTCCAACATGAATCAACTAAACCAATGCAATTACTGCACTTACCAACAAAGTGGTCACCTCATCCATAACATCTGAACTAGGCTGCTGGAAAAGATAAATTGCCTTTTTGTGCTGCATGTTTTAGTTATGTAAACACGAGTAGAGCATGTCTGGATTCTGAATTTCATCAGTGCTGAAAGAGCGGTTCTCCCAGCTGTTTGATAGAGCAACCATTCCCAGCACAGATTTCCTGAGTGTTCAGACACCAGAGTATTAGTAGACTTGGCACAAGCATAGGGATATTCAAACCTAACACCTTCTGGAACTGTGAGTGTCTTTTCACAGTAACAAACTCTCATTCCTCAGTGCATATCCCACTGGTTCAAGTAAAGCAAACTCCAGACACTAAAGTAGAGTCCTCTGTGGGTCCATTTTTTGGAACCTGTACCCGACCCGTACCCACAACCTTTAATCCACAAGCCGGACCCGCAACCCGCATTCTTACCCGCTTGGACCCGCTACCCGACCCGCAAGTACCTTATTCCGCAACCAGGACCCGCGACCCGCTGACCATCAAGAATCAGGAAGTGCTGTCGTTGTAAACCAGAAGTGACATCATCGGAAGTAGGCGTGATCAGAAAAAAAGGAGTAAAACGGGAAGTGCTGTCGTAAACCGGAAGTGACATCATTGGAAGTAGACATGATCAGAAAAAAGGAGTAAAAATCGCTATTGAGAAGACCCGCGGCCCGACCCACAACCTGCAGAACTGCCGACCCACGTCTATATCCGCACCTGGAATGTCAACTGCAACCCGCAGGGTACCGCAGGTTTTTTTAAGGTAACTCTCGGGTACCTGCGACCCGACCCGCTGCAGGACTCATTGAAGCTTTTTCTCCTCCCTAGAATTCTTAGCTACATCTTTTATCTCCTTCTTTTTATAGCCTACAAAAAACTGTTTATTTTATATTCTAAAAACTATCTCAATCGCCTCTCTAGAACAAGGCCCCCATGTGTACCTGCACCCTAACAGTAAAGGGGGCAACACACAGATCCATCTTTTAGCGAGGTCAGCAAACCAGCGGATCTTTCCCCAATATCCCCACCAAAGTCAGGGCCAAACCGTCGGATTACAATGATGGGAATAGGCAGGGTCGGGCCAGACCCGCTCCCTGCCTCAAATAGATTCTGCTGCTGCTGAACTCCCTCGTTGTAAAGAAAAAAAAAAGGTACACGTGGGACGCTGGAGGGGAGTTGCAGCTGGGGGACAGGGAGGGGTTGTGGCTGAGGCGAGGCCGGAAGGGAGCTTTGCGAATGGGGCGGGGGCCCTGTCGGGAGATACGGGGCCCCTGAGGCAGCAGCCCGGTAGTCCTTATGGCCCCCAGTGTGAAGCTGGGAGAAGGGGCTGGTGGGACGAGGACCGTATCAACTAGCCGATGTGGTCCTCAATTGAAGAGGATTGATATCTGGCTCATTTTTGGCCGCATATCGGTCGGGGAGGCCCCTCGGAATGCCCCATACACAGGAAGATAAACTGCCGCATTGATCTAAAGGGCCTGAATCGCCAGCTTTAATCTGCCTATGTATGGTAAGGATGCCTATGTGCCATGAATACAGTACTGCTTGTGCTTTATTCTGCAGCTAGAGGGCCAGATGTCAGGACAAGGTGCAAAGTGCAAAATACATGGCAGCTTGCAACTATTTTTTGCCATTTATACACTGCTCAGCTATCAGCAAATGAACTCTAAAGTCTACAGCAGTGTCGGACTGGGAAACCAGGGGCCCACCAAAGAACCACAGACCAGGGGCCCACTCTCAGTACTATTATTCTTCTTCTCTTCACTAAACCTCTATTCTCCTAATCTCTACATTACATACTATAATCTATTATTCCATCTATTTAGCCTCTTTGTTCTCAAAGAAATAGGGAATGGCCATGAAATAGGCCAAATGTTTAGCAGCTGACACCTGGGCCCACCGGGAGTTTTTCTGGTATCCCGCTGGGCCAGTCCTACACTGGTCTACAGGATTTTGATCCACTTCACTTCCCTTTACATCTACACTGCTAACTGATATTTCCTGGCAGGTCAATTCCATTGGCTAAAATTCCTTATTGAAACCATTCCAGCCCCCAAATGTATATATAGGTATGGGACCTGTTATCCAGAATGATCGGGACCTGGGATTTTCCAGATAAGTGATCTTTCTGTAATTTGGATCTTCATGGATTAATTATATCTTAGCTTGGATCAAGTACATGGTACTTTTTATTATTACAGAGAAAAAGGAATTTTTTTTAAAAAAAAATTTAAATTATTTGGATAAAATGGGGTCTATGGGAGATGAAGTGAATTACGGATCCGCACAAACTATATCTTCAAGCAGATGGGGATTGACCCCAGTTTATTGTGCAACCACAAAAATCAACGTTTCGGGGGGGTTACCCACCCTTCATCAGGATGAAGGGTGGGTAACCCCCCCGAAACGTTGATTTTTGTGGTTGCACAATAAACTGGGGTCAATCCCCATCTGCTTGAAGATATAGTGTGTGCGGATCCGTAATTCACTTCATTTGACTACAGGGACCTGGCCGGGTTCACGGAGACCCAGCACCACTGGAAGCAGAGGAGTAGATACACAGGAGTGCGGTGGTGAGAATTTTCTTACGTCTATGGGAGATGGCCATCTGTAATTTGGAGCTTTTGTCTTGCCTGCTACCTTTCCACAGGTCTATTTCCCTTCCATGCCCCTACACCTAGCCAGGATCTTATTGTAAATGTTTTTATTTTAATAGTATATCTCTAAATGCTGCTTGTTTAGGTCCTTTAAAGCCAGGTTTACAGAGGTTGAACTGGCCTATTACAGATAGAAACTGCCAAGGACAATTTCCATTAGCCCTTTTTTATTTCCAACATTAGACTATATCACACCTATTACATTTACCACTCTCGTTGTTGGGAACTTGTTGATGGTCACTACATTTATGACAAGGGAATGGGTTAAACAGATGATTTATATTTGTTGCAGCTCTATGGTGTAATGCCTTCATTTAAATATAATTTTCTTTGAGAGACTGATAGAGTAATTTACAGGCCTCTGTTTATTCGCTAACATTTTGCAATGATTCATTTATTCCACAAAATAAAGTAATATTTTGTGGTGTAACTATGTCTATAGTAACACCACTGGGCCAAATACATTCTGCTTCAAATCAGTCAACTTAAGTGAATAGTTATAGGCTGAGGGAGAATTGATCACAACACATCTTCAGGAAAGTCTTAAAAACTGCACCCTTCTCAAATCTGTCTCTTTATCCAGAAGCCAAAAAAAGGTTTGAAAGACCGCTCAAAAATATAAACCAGTCCAAGAGAGCACAGAGCAATAATGTATTAGACTGTCCATCACATTTCAAATGACACTGACTCTTTTCCCCACTGGACTACCCATGTGCTGGACTAATTCAGGCTCATCCAGTCTTTGGCCAGTGCTCCAGCAATTGGATCCCAACACGGGCCTATGCTGTCTAGTAGTTTTCACCCAATGGGACTTTCAAATCTGCATAATAAATATGTAATTTTCTGCTAGATATTGGTTTGGGAAGCTGGCAGAAGAGGCCCCATACACAGATGATTACTCAGTCTGGAGGGACTAGGTCAGAAGGTTTTGCAGATATGTTTATGGCAAACATAAGCATAAAGAGCAGCCATTATGGATGCCAAAACTGAGCAAAGATGTGCTTGTTTGCTCCAACTCCAACTGACAAGAGTCAACAATCATAAATGTATCCAAAACATTTTTAAAAACGGGTTATCATACCAAAAAGACAGTTACCTTAGTGCTCCATGGCCCCTGAGCTTCTTCCTCCTAACACATCATTGGCTGCTTCATAAGAGGAGGTGATGATGAATCGTGCAACTACTCAAAACTCATTAGGAGGGAGGAGCTTAGGGACTATGGAGGAACCTCCGTGAATTTTGTATGGTAAAAAATTTATATTTTTTAAATTTTGGATAAATATATCATTATTTAATGCACCAAATAAATGTTTTATGTGCACGATTGCCTACTACTTGTATAACAATATAGTTTATTTGGGGTCAGGCGGCTTAATCCAAAGCAGAAATCGAGCCTTAGGCATGATAAAAAAAACTTGATTTAAATATAAAAAAAGCTAAACTCCCCCTTCCTCTCTTATCTTACAGGCTTCTGCTCAATCATAATCCTGGTGGCTTAGTGTTCAGCACTGATGATTATTTTTGCCAGAAATATGGCTACACATAAAACGTCAAATTGCTTGGCGATGCTCATTACTGGAATCAATGCAGAGTTATAAGGAAAATGGAATTGTATGGGATCTGTAATCCAGATACCACCAAAATACAGCAATGCCATTTCCCATAGTGTCCTTTTCATAAAAAACAGTGCTGTATTTGTAGTTGATATATTTTTCCTCTGTAATAAGACTTTACTTTGTACTCAATGATAACAATCACATAAATAGACCGTATACTAAAATGGGCAGTAATGAAGTCAAGATGGGAAGAAGAATAAAGGTGGCACTGACTGATGAAGGTGGTCTTAGAATTGGGTTGCAGTTTATATAACCATTAGTTGGTAGTTGTTAGCCATCAGAGAATGTTTTGTGAGTTCCGCCAAGGGTGTGCTTTATATAATATAAAGTATGTGTATTTAGCTATATATTGTGCTACTGTATGAAATCAGTCGCGTAACTATAGAGGAAGATCCCGCAGTAATTTGGGGGCCTGGGGAACAAGATTTTATTGTAGGCTGGCCCAGCGCACTCTAGTTGCACCACTGTATGAAATTATTGTAATATCAAAGGCATAAGTCTGCAGATTTAGCTTTGGACATGGGCAGGATAAAGAAAACCTCCACCACTTTGAGATCTGTCCCCTAAACAGTCTACCTTATTTGTTTTCTTTATGAATCGCTTATTTATTTGATAGTAAGTTGTGTTTTTGATGGAAGAAAATATAATTGTTTAATGAAACCCCTTTTCTCTAAAATACTTCATAAGTTCAAAGTTGAAAATATGCTTTAATTTCTCTCCAGCTTATGTACTCTTAAATATTGGCTCACCTTCTTTCTCTAAGATAAATCAATGCAATCCCAATGTTAACCACCGTAATCCTTTTTGTTGCTGCTACGAAAAAAACTTTTATATTGGCTTTTAGAATTTCCCCCCTCCATGAAAGATATTTTATCACAGATAAATCAATTTTGTTGGCAAGAAGCGATATGAACAAAAACAGCTGAACCACATTTAAAGCGCAAATTTATGGATGACTGGTCTCTTTTTTTCAAACTAATTGATCCTGGTCAAAAGTCTTAGAACTACTACAAATCTAAATATATTGAAATGTAAGGTGGCTTTATCAGCTCATGAATATTTTGCCATATTTGTTGATAATTCTTTTTACATAAATAAGTAAATCCACTGGGTGAAGTTTGGTTTATTATTGTTTCTTTACATCATTATTTTATTTACTATGTTAATTATTTTCCTTTGGAATGTGTGCTTTTGAGTATATATTTATAGATATTTGTTTGTATCTTTGGCATGTTATACAGCATTGTATATTCTTTTCTTTTGTTATCTTGACGTACTAAATCTGCTTAACATATTCTATTGTGTTTATGGAAAACTCAATAAAATTATTGAAAACAAAAAAAACAAAAAAAGAAACCCCTTTTTTTTTTAAATTATAGCCAGAAGAACAATGGATGATGGGAGATCTCCAGTTATCATTGACTATACTAATATGCAGGGCTGGGAAATGAAACCTTATGTGCAAATGGTGAGACTGCACAATTTATTAATAAAGTCTTGAACTGGCCTTTAGAAAAAAATCAATCCACTATCGTTGTACCTTGCTCCCATCCAGAGCATATAACCATAAAATAGTGTGTATTGGTATTGATACCATGATACCTGGAATACTGCTGAAAAAGTGCCATGACATGTTTCAAGCTACAAGTCTCTTTTTCAAGTGTAACATTCAATATTTAAATACAAGAAGATCATACCACCCAGCTTTTAATTGGTTATTAGGGCTGGGAGGATTTACAGCCTTGCCAAATCGTAGCAAATCATCAAGCAGAAAGGTTCACCTGTCATAAAAGCTGGTGCTACACATACAAAGAAATAAATTCATTTTCCCAGCCTTATGGGGAGCTACTTGGTACAGAACCCCCAACACCTGTTGTGCAGAATTTCTAGTCTACTTTCTACTTTGGTTCTTCTTTAGGAAAAGGCTTAATTTATTTTATGCATAGAAGCACCCATCACTTGTTCTTTTTTTTTTATTGGTTCTCTACTAAATGCCTTTCATTTTGTAGGCCATAGAACAACGTTGCTTTGTGGACTTTTTGGAGCCAGAAACCTGGTGGAAACTTGATCCACTTGAATTAAGTAAGTAATTTTCACTTGAATTCTCCTACATATACATACTGATCAGTATATTTTGTACTCTTAATTCAAGAATACACGTGTTCAGTAGCCTGTGAGATAGAGAGCAGTTATACATTCCATTATACAGATAAAGGGGATTAAGAACATATTCTTCTTATGGGATTCATAATAAAATGTCAATTTTGCAATGCATATATATATCTATATATACATATATATATACTGTCGGTTCAGTGGACGCACTCCTTCCGGATTTGTTTCAATCGATGTTGGTGCGTTGGTCAAAGTGTAATACAATTCAGTAAGCAGGACCCGCACTCGTTCAAATTCAGTGAAATAAAAGTATCTTTATTCACAGGTTCATTTTCCAACGTTTCGGTCCTCACTGGGACCTTTTTCAAGGATGTATTCAAGGATGTATATATATATAACAAACAGGGGAAAGTTGTGCTCACCACTAGTTTTTAAAATCATTAGGCGGGGGTGCAATGAGGGTGTGACCACAAAAAACATATAGACAAATACAAGATTCCTCTGCACTCAATTCTTAATGAATCAGATAAAATTGAGCATAGGACTGGCCAGATATGGGATGACTTTGACGTAGTTGGCCAGCTTAAATATATTGCAATATATGGACAAACAATCCCTGTTTTGTTTAAAGGGTAAGGCATTTTTCAGTAGCAGTATGCACAAAATGTCTCTGTCTTAAATATATTGATAATGGGTTGAGTGCAGAGGAATCTTGTAGTTGACTATATGTATTTTGTGGTCACACCCTCATTGCACCCCCGCCTAATGATTTTAAAAACTAGTGGTGAGCACAACTTTCCCCTGTTTGTTATAGTTATACAGGAGCAGTGACCAGCTCCATGTTGTAGCTCCCACCCTTCCCAGCTATAGTCAGGTGATCCCACTGGTGTCTAATAAAAGGGCAGCCAAGTTCGGGAGTTTTACTTTGAAAGCAGCTAGTAAGTTGCAGGTAAAACGTATTCGTCCCTTTTATAAAATGTATAATTAAACCATAGAATTCTTAATGAATCAGATGAAAATTGAGCATAGGACTGGCCAGATATGGGATGACTTTGACGTAGTTGGCCAGCTTAAATATATTGCAATATATGGACAAACAATCCCTGTTTTGTTTAAAGGGTAAGGCATTTTTCAGTAGCAGTATGCACAAAATGTCGCTGTCTTAAATATATTGATAATGGGTTGAGTGCAGAGGAATCTTGTATTTGTCTATATATATATATATATATATATATATATATATATATATATATATATATATATATATATATATAGTAGTAGGGTGGGTGGCACTCCGCTTCTCAACTTCACCCAGTTGCACGGTTAAAGTTTCACATATACTGTATGTTCTCAAATGAACCAGCAACACAGGCATATTTTTCAAAAGCAAAAAAGTTTATTTAGTGAAGCATGTTCCAGCCAACGTAACGTTTCGGGCCTTGAGAAAGGTCCCAGCAGGGACCGAAACGTTAAAAAGTTGATTGGCTCTAGGGGTAGTTGGCAATGCTAGAGAAACCACAAGCGTCTCAAAGTTCTGAAATGAATGTTATTAATTAATATACCCTGGCCTTTTTCAGCGAAATCCTGCACCCATTTAAATCCTGCATTGTCTGACACAAATTAGGGCCATGGGAAGGTGTGACATTACAGAACTCTGCAGGGCTTGCTATAAGCACTTTCATTCATACTTTGTGCTTTTCAGGAGGAACACACACAAGGTACCCCTCCTAAAGTTGACTCTGCAGTAGCTCCCCTCTCAAAAAACACGACACCACCAACACAGGAGGCGGCTTTCAGGGAGCCAATGGACAAAAAGATGGAAATCTCTTTAAGACGGGGATATACACACGCCACAGCTATTCTCAGACTGGCAGAGGCACATACAGCCAGATTCTGGTGCCAAGAACTCCTAAAAAATACTTACAAGAGGAACTACAACAGCTTAGCTTGGCATTAGATTTCCTATCAGATTCAGCCATGGATATGGTAAGATTGGCAGCCAAAACCAGTATCAACACAATCGTAGCGAGGAGGGCTCGAGATCATGTCATTGATCTGGAGACACAGCATCCAAGACCAAATTACTTAAAGGAAAACTATGCCCCCAAAATGAACACTTAAGCAACAGATAGTTCATATCATATTAAGTGGCATATTAAAGAATCATACCAAACCGGAATATATATTTAAGTAAATATTGCCCTTTTACATCTCTTGCCTTGAGCCACCATTTCGTGATGGTCTGTGTGCTGTCTCAGAGATCACCTGACCAGAAATACTTCAACTCTAACTGTAACAGGAAGAAGTGTTGAAGCAAAAGACACAACTCTGTCTGTTAATTGGCTCATGTGACCTAACATGTATAGTTTGTTGGTATGTTTGTGAGTACAGTGAATCCTACGATCCCAGGGGGCGGCCCTTATTTTTTAAAATGGCAATTTTCTATTTATGATTACCCAATGGCACATACTACTAGAAAAGTATATTATTATGAAAATGGTTTATTTGCATGAAGTAGGATTTTACATATGAGCTATTTTATGCAATATCTTTTTATAGAGACCTACATTGTTTGGGGGGTATAGTTTTCCTTTAACCTATGATTTACGGGGTACTCACTTTTTGGCCCAGACCTAAAGCAAATTATCACGGGCGGTAAGAGCATGTTCTTACCATCAGGAAAGAAATCCAGGTCAGAGCTACCAAACAGAACATACAACAGGTCATGGAGTTCCCAGGGACGCCTTTTGCAATTCCACATTTCGGAATCCACAATTAGGTGGAGAAGCCAGACCGGCCTGGTCCAATCAAACATGACAGGCCAGAAAATCGGGCCCTACAAAGCCCAACTCAACCTGACTCCCACAGATCATGTGCAGAAAAGGTAGGCGGACGGCTTCAAGAATTTTTCCCATAGTGGCACAACTACATACAAGACAATTGGGTACTATCCATCATCAAAGAAGGATACAGCCTACCTCCTCACACCTTCAGACACTCGGCCAACCCAAAAAAACGTAGTTAAAAAAGAGAGCTCTACTAAACATAATCAATGACCTACTCAGCAACAACGTTATTATGCTGCCGAGAAGGGCATGGTACTTGGAACTCATCAACATGTTGGCAGCTCCACCGTGGCCTCTGCCCCTTCGACCAGACTTACTCACCCAAGGACCAATAAAACATGACAATTTGCAAAGGCTGCATTTAACGCTCTGGCTATTGAAGCCGAACTATGGTGGTCAAAAGGGTTTTCAGAAAGCCACCAACATTCTAATGCAGGCCAGGAAGCCATCCACAACAAAAGTCTACTATAGGACATGAAGAACATTCATAGACTGGTGCGATTCCACGAAGATACCATGGAGGCAAGCAACAACACAAACAGTTGTTGAATTTCTCATGTAAGGTTTTCACTTGGGACTGTCCATAGATACGCTTAAGGGACAGATTTTAGCTCTATCTCTACTACTCCAACATCAGTGGGCGAGAGAACCAGATCTAATGCAATTCGTGCATGCAGTAGGCAAGGTCAGGCCACCATACTGGGACCCAACACCTCCCTGGGATCTCACTACGATGCTGACTGCCTTACAAGAACTCCCCTTCGTGCATTTAGCATCATGTGTGCTAAAGTTCCTTACCTTACCTTTCTCTTAGCAATTACATCGGCAAAAAAGGTATCGGACTTGGCAGCCTTATCCCTCAAAGAACCGTGGTTCATACTACACCAGGATAGGGCAGTTTTCAAAAAAATTCCATCCTTTACACCCAAAGTGGTATCGGCTTTTCACATAAATGAGGAAATGAATCTCCCTTCCCTGTGTCCAAACCCTTCTAATGCCAAAGAGAAGGCATTACACAAACTAGATGTAGTCAGAGCAGTAAGATACTATCTTGACAGATCCAAGTCTCACAGGGGTCTCTTGCATCAAAACATACAATAGCCAGATGGCTAGTAGAGACAATAAATTGTGCATATGATCTCAGTAAGAAAACCAAGACCATTCAAGGTCAGAGCACATTCCACCAGAGCATTGAGTACATCTTGGGCACTGCAAAAGTAAGCTTCCCCAGAACAAATTTGTAAGGTGGCCACTTGGGCCTCATTATCTACTTTTGCAAAGTTTTACAGACTACATGTTTTCCATTCAGCACCTGCAGCATTTGGTAGAAAAGTGCTCCAAGCTACAGTAGGGCAAAAGTAATTATAATCTGAACCCAGCCCTAGAAGAGGGACAGCTTTGGGACATCCCCATGGTGTCTGCACTGACAGGAAAGGCCGGTCTAAAGAAATGAGGATTTTTTACTTACCGGAAAGTCCTTTTCTAGACGGCACCGGACTGTCAGTGCAGTAGGTCCCATCCTTATAGTTCAGTTTGAAGTTGAATGCAGCACCAATCCTGCCCCCCTCCTCTCCCGCTCCGTGCTTTAAAATTAGCGTCGGAGCGGGTCTAAAGGGGCAGTATTGCTAGTGCATTAAGCGCAAGGAGCTTTCTGCAGTAATGGAGCCAAATTTCTGGGTCAAAACCCGGAAGTTCGGCTCTTAAAGTTACAAGAGGCGGCTTTTTGCCCCCCTTGTAACCGGCCCCTTGCTGCCGCCTGAGGCAAGGGTCTCACCTTGCCTCATGACAGAAGCGGCCCTGGTTGAATGTAGTTATGTATTATAAGTTGTATCAATCTCTTGCAGCTCCTGTCTATTCTCCTTCTCTGTTCTCCTACTAACCAAGCTGACACACAACTGAGGGGAACAGGAGGAGCAAGGAGCTTATATGAAGAGGGCGGAGCTGAGATTCTTTTTTCTTCTTCTGTCCTGCCTCCAGAGGTGGATACTTAACCCCAGGGTGTCTGCACTGACAGTCTGGGCCGTCTAGAAAAAGATTTTCCGGTAAGTAAAAAATCCTCATTTTCCAGCCGAAAATTCCGATTTTTGCACGAAAACCACGAAAATTTTGGATTATTGCACGAAACCAAGCACAGATCAAGATATCTTCGGGAACTTCTCCCGTTGAGTTATAAGCAACCTCGGCAGGTCTGAGATGCTCATTTTCAAATTTTGACTTATTCCATCCTTGGGGTATAATAAATCCGGATAAATTACGGTTTTTGGCATTTGGAGTATAATAAATAACCCCCATAGTGTCAGAGAACAGACTGAGTTGTGTGGGGGATGAGCAGCGACTGTCCCTAATGGAGAGACTCACAAATATTTCTGTACAATTACAGTTTGATCCTGTCACTGCAACAAACATTTATCTTCCTAAGGGTAGGGGCACACGGCGCGATTTCGCCGCGATTCTGCGCTAAGCGAGTTGTCGCTGCGTTTTTTAAGCCGAAATAGCTTTGCTAACTTTGGGGCTGGCGTCAATGCAAATCGCGGCGAAATCGCTGCGCTAATTCACACGCGGCGATTCGTTTTCTATTGTCGTCCGAAGTTGCCTCGCTGGGCGTTTCCGGGCGACAGTAGAAAAAGAATCGCCGCGTGTGAATTAGCGCAGCGATTTCGCCGCGATTTGCATTGACGCCAGCGCCAAAGTTAGCAAAGCTATTTCGGCTTAAAAAACGCAGCGACAACTCGCCCAGCGCAGAATCGCGGCGAAATCGCGCCGTGTGCCCCTAGCCTAAAGGAAGGATCTGCCTATTTACATGACACCAGACACACCCCAGAGTATTCCCATGACATTTTATTCGCTACAAATGAGCCACTTCATGTAAATCCAACTGTTCTTTCATCTGCATTGCTCTGGTCACACACTTTTCTTTATCTTAGATCAGTCTTTTCCCAACCTCTCTGCTTAAAGGTCTGATTCACCTTCAAGTTAACTTTTAAGGGCAGATTTATTAAGGGTCGAATTGAAAATTCTAATTCTAATTTTTTTTATGGTCAAAACTTGATTGGAATTTTAATTCGAATTCGATTATTGAGGTTTATTGAGATTTATCACACTCTGGCCCTTTAAAAATCTGAATTCGACTATTCGCCAGCTACAACCTGCCGAGTTCATGTATAAGTCAATGGGAGAGGTCCAGGGACCAAATCCAATTTGGACATATTACTAGCCTTCCTGACATTCGAGTTTTTTTTGGAGAAAAAGCTTGAATCGAGTTTAGTCTAATTAGTTTCGAGTCACTAAAATTTGTGCAAGTTTTAGACATTCAATATTTTTATTGAACCCCCCCCAACCGAATTTCGAGTATATTCGAATAGAGTTGAAAAAAAAAACTCACATGAATTCAAAATTCAACCTTTAATAAATGTCCCAGTCTGTTATAGAATGGCCAATTCTAAGCAACTTTTTAATTGGCCTTCCATTCTTTTTTATCAGTTTTAATTTATTTGCCTTCTTTTGACTCTTTCCAGCTTTCAAATCAGGGTCACTGACCCCGTCTAAAAACAAATGCTCTGTAAGGCTACAAATGTATTGTTATTGCTGCTTTTTATTACTCGTCTTTCTATTCAGGCCCCTCCTATTCATATTCCAGTCTCTTATTCAAATCAATGCCTTGTTGCTAGGGAGATTTGGACACCTAGCAACCAGATTGCTGAAATTGCAAACTGGAGAGCTGCTGAATAAAAGCTAAATAACTCAAAAACCACAACATATTGCAGATTGGAGCGCCTTAAAATACTTCCCTGCAGCCCAGACAAGCTCAAGATGTACTAGTTCTATTTCTATAGGGATGAAATCAGCTCTGCTATAACATGCAGGTTCTGTAGGAAAAGGGCATCGGAAGCCCTCCAGCTGTTATATGAGGATTTGGGATTCATTATCTTTACCTGTAGTTGCGCCTCACCTTTGTGGAGCTTTATATCAGCTGTGATTGTACATTCTGTGGCTCCAGTGTATGTTGCCGTGTGGTGCCAGTAAATATGCAGAGAAGTAAAGTTCCTCTATGGGCTCTGTTCTGTTCTGTGTGGAGTTATGACAAGTGATGGTGCAAACAAACAGGAGTTTACCTTGAATGGGAAGCGGCTACCACTATAAACTGGTGTTTCCATGTGACCCCCCTCCAGCGCCATAACAACAGTCCAAACCCGAGTTCCTTTTTCTCATCAGTAACTGACTTTCAGGTGCAGCCAAATATCCACAGGCCTCTGGGCAAGGCCAGACGTGGCATTTTTACGCTGTGTTTTTAAAAAAGTTCCGCCAGGCGCAAATCCAAATAAACTGCATTACCACTGAAACTAATGGAAAACGCACTATGGCAATTCACACAGGACGCTTGTAAGCTGAAATCCGCCACAGGACGCCAGTATTATTCAGCAGAAACGCCAATACGTCAAGAAACGACCAAATCAATAGACTCTATGGGATCTGCACGTTTGAAACCACACTTTATGTAAATACGCAGCGTATTTTAAATATGGCGTCCAAATTCTCAATGAGAAGTGTATGTTGGGAAAAGAAACCTACGTGCTGAAAAACGCATGTTGAGGGTCGTGAGTGGTTTCAGTGGCGTATTTATGCCCGGCGGTTAAAAACGCAACGTAAAAACACCACGTCTGTCTTTGCCCTTACTGCAACCAAACTCCTATATCCCCAGTGACACTCTTACTCCTACTAACTCTATCCACCCAATCACCTCTGCACCCGCCACTAACTCTGTCCACCAATCACCTCTGCACCCGCCACTAACTCTGTCCACCAATCTGCACCCACCACTAACTCTATCCACCCAATCACCTCTGCACCCGCCACTAACTCTGTCCACCCAATCACCTCTGCACCCACTTCTAACTCTGTCCACCAATCTGCACCCACCACTAACTCTATCCACCCAATCACCTCTGCACCCGCCACTAACTCTGTCCACCCAATCACCTCTGCACCCACCACTAACTCTGTCCACCAATCACCAGTCCGCACCCATATGGTCCCTTCATCCCACAGTTTCTTTGCTGGAAAGTTCTGTTTATTGGAGCTTTAATGTCATTATTTCCCCTGTCAGAGTGACCAGCAGGAGGCCCAGCGTAGATTCAATTCTAGAACTGATCCAATAATAATATAGAGAAGAGCAAATAAGTGTCCCCTGAGTGAGAGGTGCCAGACAATGACAGTCACGTGATGCTTTGCACACAGTCCCTATATATAAAGGCAGATGGTAACAAGTGGAGAGTGTAAGGGGAGGAGGAGGCCCAGATGTTGGTATGTGAGTGACAGGCAGGACAGTGGGACGGTGAATACACAGACAGACACAACTTGCTGCACATGAAGCTCCAGACACCGCCCTTGGGTGAAAACGCTGCCGCCCCGCTACCTCCCCCGCCCAGCGCTGCACTGGAAGGAGGAAGAGACCAGGCCCAGAGCGGGGCATCATGGATCAGCGACTTGTCGGCGCTTTTGGAAACCTGAGCCTTGATGAGCAAAACAGACATTACAGGCACCAGCGGCGACCCCAAAACACTCAACACAATCCTCCGCCGACTCCACAGCGCCCCCGCCCGGCCCCTCGCTCATCATCTCGATTCACTAAACACTTGTACCTGCTGAGGGGACTCCCGGGCTCCGGCAAGACCAGCCTGGCCAGGTACCAGCTCACCCCCAAACTGCTCATGGGCCGGCCCATTGTACTTCATATCTGATCCCCTCTACTGGCATCTACCTCTGAATGAGGGGGGAGAGAGATAGAGCTGGGTATTCTGCTACAGCTATAGTAGGGAGAGATGGTGCCTATAGTAACACTGGGATAATAGTCTCTGGGAAGGGAGTGTGACTGTGGGATAGCAGGTATAGTAGGGAGAGATGGTGCCTATAGTAACAGTGGGATAATAGTCTCTGGGAAGGGAGTGTGACTGTGGGATAGCAGGTATAGTAGGGAGAGATGGTGTCTATAGTAACAGTGGATAATAGTCTCTGGGAAGGGAGTGTGACTGTGGGATAGCAGGTATAGTAGAGAGAGATGGTGCCTATAGTAACAGTGGATAATAGTCTCTGGGAAGGGAGTGTGACTGTGGGATAGCAGGTATAGTAGGGAGAGATGGTGACTATAGTAACAGTGGATAATAGTCTCTGGGAAGGGAGTGTGACTGTGGGATAGCGGGTATAGTAGGGAGAGATGGTGCCTATAGTAACAGTGGATAATAGTCTCTGGGAAGGGAGTGTGACTGTGGGATAGCAGGTATAGTAGGGAGAGATGGTGCCTATAGTAACAGTGGAGATAATAGTCTCTGGGAAGGGAGTGTGACTGTGGGATAGCAGGTATAGTAGGGAGAGATGGTGCCTATAGTAACAGTGGGATAATAGTCTCTGGGAAGGGAGTGTGACTGTGGGATAGCAGGTATAGTAGGGAGAGATGTGTCTATAGTAACAGAGGGATAATAGTCTCTGGGAAGGGAGTGTGACTGTGGGATAGCAGGTATAGTAGGGAGAGATGGTGCCTATAGTAACAGTGGGATAATAGTCTCTGGGAAGGGAGTGTGACTGTGGGATAGCAGGTATAGTAGGAGAGATGGTGCCTATAGTAACAGTGGGATAATAGTCTCTGGGAAGGGAGTGTGACTGTGGGATAGCAGGTATAGTAGGGAGAGATGTGTCTATAGTAACAGTGGATAATAGTCTCTGGGAAGGGAGTGTGACTGGGATAGCAGGTATAGTAGGGAGAGATGGTGCCTATAGTAACAGTGGATAATAGTCTCTGGGAAGGGAGTGTGACTGTGGGATAGCAGGTATAGTAGGGAGAGATGGTGTCTATAGTAACAGTGGATAATAGTCTCTGGGAAGGGAGTGTGACTGTGGGATAGCAGGTATAGTAGGGAGAGATGGTGCCTATAGTAACAGTGGAGATAATAGTCTCTGGGAAGGGAGTGTGACTGTGGGATAGCAGGTATAGTAGGGAGAGATGGTGCCTATAGTAACAGTGGATAATAGTCTCAAAAAAAGGAAAACTTTTAATGTTTTAAACAAATACTCTATATCATATTAAGTGACATTTTAAAGGAGAAGGAAAGTCGTCTTGCACTTGGGGGTGCCAAATGTTAGGCACCCCCAAGTGATTGTATTGACTTAACTGAAACCCCAGGCCAGTGCTCCTATCAGCAGAAAACTGCACCGCACGGGGTTATACCAGTGAGCACCACGGAGTGATCCTCTTCCAGCTTCTTCTTTCTTCAAATTTCCCTGGGGGGACGCATGTGCAGTAGAACTAAATAGCCGACTAATCTGCTTTTCATTCTAATGCGCAGCCGAGCGAAGAAAGAAGAAGCTGGAAGAGGATCACTCCGTGGTGCTCACTGGTATAACCCCGTGCGGTGCAGTTTTCTGCTGATAGGAGCACTGGCCTGGGGTTTCAGTTAAGTCAATACAATCACTTGGTGGTGCCTAACATTTGGTACCCGCAAGTGCAAGATGACTTTCCTTCTCCTTTAAAGAATCTTACCAAACTGAAATATATATATAAGTAAATCTTGCCCTTTTACATCTCTTGCCTTGTACCACCATTTCGTGATGGTCTGTGTGCTGCCTCAGAGATCACCTGACCAGAAATACTACAACTCTAACTGTAACAGGAAGAAGTGTGGAAGCAAAAGACACAACTCTGTCTGTTAATTGGCTCATGTGACCTTACATGTATGGGTTGTTTGTGTGCACCGTGAATCCTACGATCCCAGGGGGCGGCCCTTATTTTTTTAAAATGGCAGTTTTCTATTTATGATTACCCAAATGGCACATACTACTAGAAAAGTATATTATTATGAAAATGGTTTGTTTACATGAAGCAGGATTTTACATATGAGCTGTTTTATGTGATATATTGTTCTACATTGTTCAGGGGTATAGTTTTCCTTTAAAGTCAGGGAGGGGGGGTGCAGTGTTGATTCCATATTTACAGATTAATCTATTGGCTGTCCTTGTATTTCCTTGTCATTATGGGCACAAGACAATTAAGTCAGTGTTTGGATTAGGCTGAATACTGTGGCTCTTGCCAAGGTTAATTAACTCTTTCCAATTGTTAATGTGACTGAGCAGCAATAAGTGCCCAGGTATCTAATCACTTCTGAACTGGGTCAGGTCACAACATTAATGTGAATAAAGCCGTGTCTGTTACTTGTAATTAAGGAGGAGGGGGTAGCTTGGGCCGGTGCTGGTAGGAGCAGGGGAGGGATAGCGGCAGCCAATCAGTCGGCAGTGATGTAACTAATTGGGTTTCTGTGGAGTAAAGAGAGCTAGAACCTGAGCCAGAAAGAATTCCATTATTGCTAAGAGAAAGAAACAAAATTAGCCATTTCATAATTACAGTTCCCCATTGAAGCCCAAATGTAAGTACGTTGGAAGGCAAGTTCCAGGGGGACTGCACTGAGCATTAAATATTATTTTCAGGCACAAATGTTGAATTGACATATCCTGTCATTTTCTCTGCTCGTGTTTCCCGGGTCAGTGAGTCACGGCCTCACTAACTTGCTCCAGTTTCATATATTTCCCAGCAGCATCAGGAGTTGCTGCAAATTGTCTCAGAATATCCCTCTCTACGTCATACTAAAAGTTCATTTAAAGGTGAACAATCCCTTTGACAGTTTAGGAAGTTGACGTCCTGGCTCAGCTTATATGAAAAGCAGGGTAATTAAAGGACAAGCTGAATTCTCTGTACTCAACATTTTTGAGCGCCCTTCATCAGTGCCAATGAGCCCTTCAACTGACAGTGCTCCTGTCCCTCTTTGTGTGCCAATGGCTGGTAAGGGTTAGATGCAGATAGGTGTAGTTGTAGGTTTAGCTACAGATAGGTGTAGTTTCCCAGTGTTAGCTGCAGATTGGTGTAGTTTCCCGGTGTTAGCTGCAGATTGGTGTAGTTTCCCGGTGTTAGCTGCAGATAGGTGTAGTTGCAGGGTTAGCTGCAGATAGCTGTAGTTGCCCAATGTTAGCTGCAGATAGCGGGAGTTGCACGGTTTTAGCTGCAGATAGCTGTAGTTGCTGGGTTAACTGCAGATAGCTGCAGTTGTAGGGTTAGCTGCAGATAGTTGTAGTTGCCGGGTGTTAGCTGCAGATAACTGTAGTTGCCCGGTGTTAGCTGCAGATAGTTGTAGTTGCCTGTTGTTAGCTGCAGATATCTGTAGTTGCCCATTGTTAGCTGCAGATAGCTGTAGTTACCCGTTGTTAGCTGCAGATAGCTGTAGTTACCCGTTTTTAGCTGCAGATAGCTGTAGTTACCCGTTGTTAGCTGCAGATAGTTGTAGTTGCCTGATGTTAGCTGCAGGTAGGTGTAGAAGCAGGGTTAGCTTCAGATAGTTGTAGTT
Organism: Xenopus laevis; assembly: GCF_017654675.1. Taxonomy (NCBI): domain Eukaryota; kingdom Metazoa; phylum Chordata; class Amphibia; order Anura; family Pipidae; genus Xenopus; species Xenopus laevis. Next base: position 162,204,814 of record NC_054373.1, read on the forward strand.
GCCCGATGTTAGATGCAGATAGCTGTAGTTGCAGGGTTAGATGTAGATAGTTTGGACTGACAGTAGGATAAAGGGATAAATCCAGGTGGGCTCTGCTACAGAAGCAGTGAAAGAAGTACAGAGGGGTTGGGGTGAATCATCAGAGCACTATGTGGGCCTGACACCCCCTGCTGGCGAGTATTGTGAATAGCATCAGTTTACTGTTCTACTACTTGTGTTCTTAATGAGCCGTTTCAGCACTTATGTACCATCTATCACCTTTACTTTCATATCAGCAAATGAAACAGGGCAAACTGTGAAACCACTTTGATTTTCCAGCTCTGGGAGGAGGAAAAATAAACAGCATTTCCTAAGATTTAAAACCTTTTGCATAATGAACTTCTCACAACGAAGGAGTGGAAACAGGGACTTGTTTATACACGGCTCATTAGCTCCACTGAGATTAACTCATCTGACAGATTGGGCTGGTGCTAGGGATAAGCAGCGGTACTGCAATAAAAACATGGATGGAAATAACATCAATTACATAATTAAAGGGGAGATTTAGCCTAAATAGAATTAAAAGTTTCATTTATGTAAATGTAATTCTTTTGTGCCTGGCTATTTCTCTGGGTGACAGCAGGGGGCGCTCAGTCTACATTTTATGATATTAACAGTGTAAGAATGGCTAGTATCATGAAAGTGCTTCTATATTGCTCCCCTTTTCTACCCTGCGCCTCCTCTCTCATATTAATAATGTGACTTACATGTGTTTCACTGACTGCAGGAAACTGAAGCAGGATTACCCAAGTGCCCTTGTGTTCAGCACCGACGACTACTTTCTCATGGACGACGGCACTTACTTGTTTGATCATGAACTGCTGCCGGAAGCTCATAAATGGAACCAGAAAAGAGGTGATTGAGTTGTTTGCTAAACTCAGCGGCTTAAATTACTTTTAGTATGTTATAGAATGGCCAATTCTAAGCAACTTTTCAGTTGGTCTTCATTATTCATTTATTTTATAGTATTTGAATTGGTTGCCTTCTTCTTCTGAGTCTTTCCAGCTTTCAAATGGGGTTACTGACTCCCATCTTAAAACAAATGCTCTGTAAGGCTACAAATGTATTGTTACTGCTACTTTTTATTGCTCATCTTTCTATTTAGGCCTCTCCTATTTATGCCCCAGGCTCTTATTCATATCAGTGCACGGTTGCTAGGAAAATTTGGACCCTAGCAACTAGGGATGCACTGAATCCACTATTTTGGATTCGGCCGAACCCCGGAATCCTTTGCGAGAGATTCAGCCAAATACCAAACTGAATCCGCATCCTAATTTGCTCATGCAAATTAGGGGTGGGTAGGGGCAAACATTTTTTACTTCCTTGTTGTGTGACATAAAGTCACGTGATTTCCCTCCAATTAGGATTTGGATTCAGATCTGCCAGGCAGAAGGATTCAGCTGAATCCGGATCCTACTGAAAAAGGGCAAATCCCGAACCGGTGCAGCCCTACTAGTAGCCAGATTGCTGAAATGTCAAACTGGAGAGCTGCTGAATAAAAAATGAAATCACTCAAAAACCACAAATAATAAAAAATGAAAACCAATTGCAAATTGCCTCAGAATATCACTCTCTACATCATACTAAATGTTAACTCAAAGGTGTGAAAGTATGAAAGTAAAAGTGTTTTCCCCACTCATGTGCAAACGAATAAAGCCCACAATCTGGTTGGGGAACTGATACCAGAAAACGCTTCTGTTCCAGTGGCCATATTTGGTCAGACAGGTGCATAGTGAGCTGGGACACTCCTCATGTTTAGAGTCCCAACATGGCCACCCAAACTGGGCGCACCCTACGCGACATAGCACTCACTAGAATCATTTTCTTTCCTAATTATTTCCCCCCGTTGCAGTGTGAGCTAGAGTCCTGCAGCCGGTCGGGTACCCGCGGGTTACTCGCAAAAACCTGCGGGTTGCGGGTAGAAGTTCCAGGTGCGGCTAAAGACAGGTTTTGCGGGGCTTCTCAATAGCGATATTTACTCCTTTTTTTGGTCACATCTACTTCCGATGATGTTACTTCCTGTTTACAATGACAGCACTTCCAGTTTACTCCCTTTTTCTGACCGTGTCTACTTCCGATGACGTCACTTCCTGTTTACAATGACAGCACTTCCTGTTTTACTCCTTTTTTCTGATCATGTCTACTTCTGATGTCACTTCCTGTTTACAATGACAGCACTTCCTATTTTACTCCTTTTTTCTGATCGTGTCTACTTCCGATGATGTCAATTCTGGTTTACAATGACAGCACTTCCTGATTCTTGATGGTCAGCGGGTCGCGGGTCCGGGTTGCGGATAAGGTACTTGCGGGTAGGGTCAGTTAGCGGTTTCAATCGAGTAAGAATGCGGGTTGCGGGTCTCAAAAAATGGACCCGCGCAGGAGTCTAGTGGGTTTTTTTTTTAAAATAAAATCATATTAAAGGAGAACTAAAGCCTACAAGAATATGTTTAATAATTCTGTATTTTAAATACTGGACTGACTATACCAAGCCAGATATTGAGCAGCCCTATAACAGTAATGATCCAGGCCTTGCAACTGTATACAGTAATTTGACTTTTGAGTCACATGCTCAGTGTGCTCTGTGCTGCTGTTGAGAAGCTAAACATCAGAAATAATCAGAACATTAGCATAAACTGAGGACACATGTGTCATAGAAAATGTCCCCAGCACAGAGCATGTGCAGCGAATCACCAGAAAAGATACTGGGGCATTTTTGGAAGCACAGATCTCTGCTAAAGGGCTGTAGTGGGTTCAGTCCAGCACACGTGCTGAAATTATTTATTGAGACTTAGTTCTCCTTTAATAAAAGTTATGTTTTATTTTGACGGCCCTCTGTGCCCTTTCCTAATATACGATAGGATGGTGCAATAGAGGTGGGCTTTTGGTGGTTATTTATCTGCATTTTGTTTACACTGCATAAGCTATTGCTTGAACTATTCTAAGCAACTTTCAATTGGTCATATTTAATTTGCATCTATTTCATGTAACTACGAGCAGGGCACCTTTCCTTGCTGCTGGTGTTTAGCAGTAAAACCTGCAATTGAATATAAATGGTACTAGCCAAGGCCACTGTGCATCATGTACAGCTGAATGAACGAGATATATATAATAATATCAGATACTATTTAAGAACGCCATTTGTTTTTGCAGCACGCAAGGCAATGAAAAGAGGGAAGACCCCCATTATAATTGATAATACTAATGTCCAGGCGTGGGAAATGAAGCCTTATGCAGTCATGGTAAGTACACACGCACTGTAGCCTGTACAGACAAGAGGCGACTGTTATATCCACCAGGTGCTGATGTGTTGCCCCCACTGTCCAGCCATCACTATAGGAGAGAAAGGAACTCTTATGGGTTTAGGGAGTCCCGTTGCTGTCATGGGTCACTCCATATTGCTGATCCCTCTGTACTTATAGACAAGCCCCATTCTGAGGTCTCCCCCTTAGCGAGGGAGTTGCTAACTCCCTGTCAGTGTCAGCAGATCCTACTCATGGGATATACATTAAGGGTAGTGGCATTGGAAAATTATACTCCCTGTGCCTGACAAAGCACCCCAAAATAACCTTCTCATTCAATATCTGCCGATTAGTGACGTGCGGGTCGGGTAAAACCCGAACCCGCCCAACTTCCGGGTTCCTTTTATAGACCCGACCCGCCTCGCCAATGATGTCACAAAAGGGGGGAGCAGCTATAAAAGTGGAAGTCGGAAGCTGGCAGTGTAAGGTGGTGGGGAGAGCAGGAAGAAGAGCTCAACCTGCCCGCCACCCGCAAATGGGGTGCGAGGGTTGCCCGAACCCAACCCACCCACGGGTCGGGCTGGCCCTCACATCACTACTGTAGATGCTTCATCACCTGGTGAAGCGCAATTTTGTTGGGTGACAAAACACAGCACTGCATGTACATTGAGGCATGAAGCAGTATTGTGCATTAGTGCGGGTTGACCCAAAACCTGCAGTGACCCATGGGTTCAACCACTATTAGGGTGGGTTTGGGTTGAAATTTGGTCAACCATTGTGGGCTAGGGTTGGGTGCAGGTCAGACTGGGGAAACACACTGCTACTCTGCTCCTGAACATTCCCTGGGGTATATTTATCAAAGAGTGAAGTTAGAAACGGGTGAAAGTTCATCCTTTGATAAATACGCCTTTTAAAATTCCATAGAAATGAATGGAGAGTGGCAGTATTTCACTCTAGAGCACTGTGGTGATCTCTAACTTCACTCTTTGATAAATATACCCCCCCCCCCAGTCTTGGAACTAGAGGCACACACAGAAATAGATCAGAGAGTGAGACGATACAGGTTGGGATTGGGTGCGGCTCCTACAATGGCAACATTTTACAGGTCATGGTTGGGTGCAGGGTATCAGGGCCGGATTTCCCTCAGCAGCATCCTGAGGCCGCTCAGTCCTAGTGCCTGCTGTCTGTCTTCTCCTGCACCCCCCCCCTCACATACACATGCGCTGGAGCAACAGGGACCTGTGCGTCCCCAATGAACCTTACTAAGTGGGTACATTTCTGCCGCCCTAGGCCCGGGCTTTTGTGGCCTCACCACAACTCCAGGCCTGCAGGTTATAGTATTGCAGCAACAGGCTGAGTTTTCCCTGACCTGCACATAGTGACTAGTTTGCATTCCCCTGCTGTTTTATTTCCATGTCTATGAGCTGATTAGCTGAATCCTGCCCTTGTTTGTGGCTAACAAACACTCTAGTGCACATTTTCATAGCACTGTTTGTCAATCACTAGTGCTGCCATTGGTGTAGGCATTTCATTTAACTCTGTGGGGGAAGGCAGGGGAGGGTTTTGAGTGTTTTTTTTTTTTTTAACTCACTGAAAACCATGGCTGGCAAAGCACCTAAATTCCCCCCCCCCCCCGTGCCATTAGCCTAAACGCTCATGATATCAGTACTCCATTAACACTACCCCGTGAGCACAGTGTCGCTGCTGAATCTGCCCCTGGGTGGTTATGTTGATTGAAAGGAACGAATGAATTTCATAGTCGGTATTATGGGATAAGATTTCGTTTTGGGTTCCTCACACACACACACACACAATACTTACACTTGTTAAATTATCATTTGATTTGGGACCAGTATTTCAGGCAGGGCCACATTCCTACAGTAAGAACAGTCAGTCCAGAGCCCAACCACCCCCTGCTGCCCTCTGGTGTTTCCAGCAGCAATAACACACCACAAGATAATTATTATTCACATGCGCATGTAAAAAGGGTTGGATCATAAAAAAATGATCCTGGTGTTGCAAAATAAGTGCTGTGATTGGCTATTTAGACTGACAGCCTGCAGGAGGCTCTCATCTGTTTTTTTATGCAACAAAAACTTGCCTCCAATCAGGAGTTCAAAAAGAATTCAAAAATAAGCACCTGCTTTGAGTCCCCTGGGAGCAACATCAAAGGGGTTGGAGAGTAACATGTTGTTCACGAGCCACTGGTTGGGGATCACTGGCCCAGACTGACACATTTTCAGGTGATAATTAGGAGCCGTGGGCCAGTGATACCAGTAATAGGATGAGAAGGATACAACTGCCAGAAGTTTTATTTCCTCCCATATACAACTGTCAGACGTCCTACTAGACAGCAATGATCCTGATCATATGTCCATGACTTTACACTTAGGCACTCGAGAATCAATATCAAGTTCTATTCCTGGAGCCGAGCACTCGCTGGAAGTTCAATGTGGGGGAACTAACAAGGTACGTTATATATATTAATATATATCACGTGACAGCTGGAAGTACATATAGAATCCCGCTGCCTCCCATACTGGGGTAGGACACGGATGTCTTCTGCTCCATTCCCTCCCAGGGTTGTTAGGAATTGCCTTTATATGATACTGATACAGGCATTGTTTGTAACATGGTTTTTAAGTGGAAGACGGTTCTTTGGAAAATGACGTCAGCAAGAAAGTTGACACGGGGAAACAGAGAGAAAATAGGAGGGAAAGTCTTTATTCCACTCCAATGTTCTATGCAGGCTTTCCATTAGGAACACTTTGAGTATCACAAAGTATGAGTATCCTTTCAATTCCTAATCTTGCCAACTCTTTTGAATATCTGGTACCAGGCCAAAAGAAGGCATTAGCTATCCAGGTAGGACCTGCTATCCATACGCCTGAGTCCTGCATAGAACAAATTTCTAAGACCCGAACCCGCAGCCCGAAATCGCAACCCGCATATTTATCCACTTTGATCCGCTACCGGACCTGCAACTGCCTTATCAGCAACCCGCTGACCACCAACAAACCGGAAGTGACATCATCAAAAGTGGACGGGGACAGAAACACGTTTTGTAAAACTTTAAAAGGAGTAAAATATATACAATATTACATAAGATAAGAAATTTAGATTATACATGCACCTGAAAATCCTCTCTTTTTTTGCGGGTAACCCACGGGTACCCGACCCGCCGCAGGACTCTACTCCAAGGGTCTATCAGTCCTGTGCCGCCACATTATCATGGATACTAGTGGTTTCCAACACAGTATAGAGCAACAGGAGAACATTGTATCAAGTCTGTATAGTAAGTTTCCTTTCTTGCTCATTCCCATAGCAGCAGAGTAAAACATATGGGGACGTCTCAGGAATCTTGCTTACAATGGACAGTAGGGCCAGGCTTATGTTGTTAGGACTTGGACTGAGCTTTGAGGGATTTTAATATACAGGTATGGGACCTGTTATCCAGAATGCTCGGGACCTGAGGCTTTCCTGATAAAGGATCTTACTGTAATTTGGATCTTAATATTAGAAAATTATGTAAATATTAAATAAACCCAATAGGCAGGTTTTGCTTCCAATAAGGATTAATTATATTTTAGTTTCTGTTTTATTATTACAGAGAAAAAGGAAATCATCCTTAAAAATTTGAATTATTTGGATAAAATGGAGTCTATGGGAGACGGCCTTTCCATAATTCGGATCTTTCTGGATAACGGGATAACGGGTTTCCGGCTAACGGATCCCATACCTGTACAAGCTCAATAACTAGGGCTTGTGCTAAACATATTTTTATATCTATAGTTTTCAGGGCTGCCATTAGTGGGGACGGGTAGAAATCAACTTAGGGGCAAAGACAGAACTCAATTACGGACCACAAAAGAAGGACTTGACTAAGAACAGTCAGGGTTTGGGGTGAATGGATGTGGGTAGAACAGGGGGCATATGCTTATTTTTTCAAAGCACAGGTTCCCCACCCAAGCAACCTGGTTGGCCAGAGAGCCAAAAACCTGGTCCCCCTACCAACGATGCATAAGCCGTCCTTCTGGATAATTATATGTTCCTTATCAGAGAGTGAGGCAAGGAAGGTGTTTGGTTATACAGAGGTCCTTATCTACAAATTACCCATTTTCCAAGGGAAGTGAGGAGAGTTCAGAGAAACATAAAAATTTAAAGGAAAGCCACTAATTCATTTACTGAAGGGGGTTCAAGCATCTAGTGGGACTTTAATTTTAGACTGAACAGGGAATGCAGCTTCCCTTTCGTAGAGAGACTAGATGTAGTCGTGGGCTCTGGTTGCTGTTGCAATAAGTTCAGTGTCTGTCTCGCAGCCTCAGCTTCAAAACATTCCTGAGTCATTGTGACTGCAGAAAATCAGAGCCGCCATCATCATCATCCCCTGTGCAAAGTGATTCCACGTCCGTACAGTGAGGCTGTCACTTACAGTATCTTATGGGACGTTAAAGGAAAAGTCGATTAAGTCCCAGTTGAATTCCTTCCCGAAACAGCGGCACATGCAAGAACATCTCTACTGACATCATCTTCTCCCAGGCAGCAGATACGGCACAGTCATTTATTTACTGTATCTCAGGCTTTGCATGACCTCTGTGCTCTCTCCTGTGACTTCTCTATGGTTCTTCATCAGGAGACAATCACTAGGGAAAGGGAATGACAGCAAAGTAAGGGGCAGCAGCTGTTTCCGAAGCAAAATGATTTAATTAAAGGGGAACTATTGCGACAGAAATTTTAATGTAAGCTTCATCCTACTGAAGAAGACATTTTCTTAAGATAATCAATTGAAGATTCTATATAGTTTTTTAAATAATCAAGTTACTCTTAACAATCCCTCTCTCGACGTCTGTCTCTCCACATTCTTAAAGGGGTTCACCTTTAAGTTAACTTTTAGTATGTTACAGAATGCCCAATTTTTAGCAACTTTTCAATTGGTCTTCATTATTTATTTATTTATTTATAGTTTCTCAATTATTTCCCTTCTTCTTCTGACTCTTTCCGCTTTCAAATGGGGGTCACCAACCCCATCTAAAAACAAAAGGTCTGTAAAACTACAAATCTATTGTTAGTGCTACTTTTTACTACTCATCTTTCTATTCAGCTTTCAAATGGGGTCACTGACCACATCTAAAAACAAATGCTATTTAATGCTACTAATGTATTGTTATTTTTTTATTACTTATCTTTCTTATTCAGGCCCTCTCCTGTTTATATTTCAGTCTCTTATTCATAGCAATGCATGGTTGCTAGGGAAATTTGAACCCTAGCAACCAGTTAGCTGAAATTGCAAAGCTGCTGAATAAAAAGCTAAATAATTAAAAAAAAAAAAAACACAAACAAAAAAATGAAAATCAACTGCAAACTGTCTCAGAATATCACTCTCTACATCAAGTTCATTTTAAGTAGAACAAACCCTTTAAAGCAACAGTTGGGAGTGTGATTTTGACCGTGTTCCTTTTGCCTAGAATATGCATTAGAGTTCACTCTCAATAGGACAATAAACTTGCGTATTTCAGAAATAGTACAGAAGTTTTATTTAAGAAATGTCCTTGTTTCATTATGATGAAAACTTCTATTCAATCCATTTTTGTAATACATTATGTTATGAGCTTCTGGATCAGCCCAAAGCAAATACAAGCCTTTAGCAATGGAGATGTTTGCCCCTGATCCTGTTTTTAGGGTTTAGTTCTCCTTTAAAGATGATGAAACCCTTCTACCCCTTCTGTAAAAGTGCCCCTGCCAGAGATTTATCAGGTTTGCAGTCTCTGGGGGGGGGGGGAATGCTCATGCAGTTGGGGTTCCTTTTTGGAGTAAGTGGGGTTCACCCTACTCATCTTGAATACTTGGAGACAATGGAGGTCATTTATCAACACTAAGCAAAATTGCCCGTGGGCAGTTACTCACAGGGTCGGACTAGGTGGCCCGAGGCCCACTGGGACTCCTGTCCAGGGCCCCCCTCTGGACACCTAGTGTGACGTCACGCATGCGCAAGAGGACGTCGTCTTGCGCATGTGTGTAGGGCCAGGAAAGGGTGCCGATCAGGGCCAGAGCTGACAAGGTTTTTTCCCGGTGTCCCGCCGGGCCAGTCCAACCCTGTTACTCATAGCAACCAATCAAATTGCTGCATTAATTGCTCTCTGAAAAAGGCCAAATACTGCTTGTTTGCTATGGGTTACTACCCAAATTTGCCTAGTGTTGATAAATGAGCCCCAGTAGAAGCAGCTGGATCTGTATCTATGCTGGTCATGGTAGGATTTCCTCTGTGCTCAGACTCGCATTGATGTACAAAGCAAAGCAAAGGACCCCGGGGTCAGAGGATGAAAGATGTCTATGACCACAATGTCACCTTTCAGACTGTTCTCCATGCTGAAAAGCCATAAGGAGAGCTGGGAAAACTGGAAGATGGACTGTACCCAAAACCTTAAAAAACCTGGAATTCTTTTTAAGAAGAATTTTGATTGGCTGCCTTTGAAGGGACCCAAACATTGTCGATTGTTAGTGCTGAATCGTCAGATACAGGTAGAATTCTAATGTTTCTCCCTGTATATCTGACAATTCAGCTCTAAAACAAACAATCTTTCTTGGAAAGATCTTTTCCAAAAAAGATCGTAATTGTTACGTCTATGGCCACCTTAAGAGCGGGATGCAGGGCTCATTTACTAACATAAGTGCTAATTGCAACCAATCAGCTAAAAGCTTTTAACAGTTTTCTACAAGTTACAAAATGAAACAAGATCTCTGATGTTCATGAACCAAGCCCTGTAGTGTTCTTATCTGGGAAATGAACAAAGAAAACAGGTACCGGCACACAGGTGCAATTCAAGTAGGGGACTTAACCCTTACGTGTTTATTAAGTCGACACAACGTTTCGGGGGCAACTCCCGCTTCGTCACCTGACAGCTAGGGATGCACCGAATACACTATTTGGGATTCGGCCGAATCCTTGGTGAAAGATTAGGCTGAATACCGAACCAAATCCAAATTTGAATATGCAAATTAGGGTCCGGAAATTGAAATCGTACGAATAGAATTAATAGCACATTCGATTCAAAGTTTTTCCCAAAAAAGACTTTTTCAAAGTCTACCAATAGACTCCAAATAGGTTCAAGGAGGTCCCCCATAGGCTAAAACAGCAATTCGGCAGGTTTTAGATGGCGAATGGTCGAATTAGAATTTTTAAAGAGACAGTACATGATAAATTTCGAAATTAGAATTTTTTAATTTCTTGCAAATTCGAATCGAATTTTATTTTTTTCATTCGAAAATTCACCTCGACCTTTGATAAATCTGATAAACCTAATGTTACTCTCCCGTTTGCCATTAGAAGAAACAGCCATGGCGTTCCTCGGGAAAAGATTCAGAGGATGAAAGATGTCTATGACCACAATGTCACCTTTCAGACTGTTCTCCATGCTGAAAAGCCATAAGGAGTGCTGGGAAAACTGGAAGATGGACTGTACCCAAAACCTTAAAAAACCTGGAAGTCTTTTTAAGCCGTCCCCTAAACACATGAAAGATGCAACAGTCGGGGAATCATTTCTGAAAACTGGGGGAACTTTTCAGTTCAGCCTTTCTTCTGAGCCACTGACTACAGGTGATGTAAAGCAAAGAGACCACCCCCTAAATCACCCAGTCATTGGACTATTCTTTATACAGATATGCAGTGCACAATACAACACAACTGCACACATTCCACATATAGTAAATAAAGTACCCCCTGTTGTAAAATATAAGGATATAATACACAAAAGCTATGAATATCTTGTAAATTATATCTTTATAAACGGTGAGTTCTGATGTCATTTCTGTCACATGACTCACTGAAACATGTGTATTATAATAAATAAAGTACCCCCAGTTGCAAAATATGAGGATATTAGAAGTAACCTCGGAGTTCCATGACCTGTATAAAAACACTCGGCCTTGTGTTTTTATATGGTCATGAAACTCCTCTGTAACTTATAATATCCTTATATTTTACAAGAGGGGGTGCTTTATTCACTATATTATAAGTCACTGAGGAGTTTCATGACCATATAAAAACACGAGGCTGAAGGCCGAGTGTTTTTATACAGGTCATGGAACTCCTAGTTGACTTCTAATATCCTCATATTTTGCAACAGGGGGTACTTTATTATAATACACACGTTTCAGTCATGTGACAAATGACATCACTAAGCTCCGATTACAACCAATGACATCACTAAGCACCGTTTATAATAATATAAGTTACAGGATATTGACGGGTCTAGATTCTTACATGAATCGTTAAAGGGGACATAAACCTTGCCATATAACAACGCAAAACTGCTCAGAGTAATTTATATTTTTTAGTATGAATTCATTTCTATACTGCTAATATAATGAATGTGTAACCTGAGTGCCTCCTTGCTGTTTTTACCCAGGCAGAACGATCAAAGCTTAGATTAGTGAAGTCGGAAGTGACACTTCCCTGCTCAGTTAAATGTGACAAGAACAATAGAATTGAGCAGGAATGCATCAGGAGACACTTCTTGCGTTACACTGCAAATAATTCACTCTACAATATAAAATTTGATTCCTGAACCAGCAAGTGTATTTTTTAGTAGTAATATTGGCATGTAGGCAGCCATCTCAGGTCATTTTACCTTTCAGAAAGAGCCTGCACTTCAGGATGGAACTGCTTTCTGTCAGGCTGTTGTTTCTCCTACTCAATGTAACTGAATGTGTCGCAGTGGGACCTGGATTTTACTATTGAGTGTTGTTCTTAGATCTACCAGGCAGTTGTTATCTGGTTACCTTCCTATTGTTCTTTTGTTTGGCTACTGGGGGAAGAAGGGGGTGATATCATTTCCACTTGCAGTACAGCAGAAAAGAGAGACTGAAGTTTATCAGAGCACAAGTCACATGACTTGGGGCAACTGGGAAACAATATGTCTTAGCCCCATTCAAAAAAATCTGTTTGCTCTTTTGAGAAACTGATTTCAGTGCAGAATTCTGCTGGAGCAGTACTGTTAACTTGTGTGTTTTGGAAAAAAAAAAAAAAAAAAAAACATTTTTTCCCATGACAGTAGCCCTTTAAGTTAGACTTATCGATTCAGGTAGTTTTGCCTGACCCATACACAGGCCTACAGAACAGAATGCTCTGGTGCCACATTCACGATATTAACCTAAAATAATATTAATATAAATCGCAAAAGTACTCATAAGAACACCCTGATCAATTTTGCATTTATTAATAATAAAATGAATGTGTCCCCCTTTTAATCCCAAACTTACTTGTAAGATTATATACAGTGACTTATCCAGTAACCTTTAGAGCAGGGGCACACAAAGCTACTGGGGGAGATTAGTCGCCCAGCGACAAATCACTTCTTCTTCGGGCGACTAATCTCCCCGCCGGCTAGAATGTAAATCGCCGGCGGGGTGGCACTTGGAGCATAGTAACATAGTAACATAGTAAGTAAGGTTGAAAAAAGACACATGTCCATCGAGTTCAACTTTTTGTTTATTAACTACCTATCTGCCAATTGATCCAGAGGAAGGCAAAAAAAACCCATCTGAAGCCTCTCCAATTTGCCTTAGAGGGGGAAAATTCCTTCCTGACTCCAAAATGTCAATGGGACCAGTCCCTGGATCAACTTGGACTATGAGCTATCTCCCATAACCCTGTATTCCCTCACTTGCTAAAAAGCCATCCAACCCCTTCATAAAGCTATCTAATGTATCAGCCTGTACCACTGATTCAGCGAGAGAATTCCACATCTTCGCACTTAGTTTTCCGAAGTTGCCTCACAAGGAAACTTTGGGCGACTTAAGAAAACGAAGCTCTCAGAGTGCCATCCCACTGGTGATTTAGATTCTAGCCCGTGGGGAGGCAGTTCGGGGAGATTAGTCGCCTGAAGAAGCAGCGATTTGTCGATGGGCGACTAATCTCCCCCAGTAGCTTCGTGTGCCCCTGCCCTTAGACTTCATTTGCATTCCTCCCTATGGAACAGGACATTCCCAGTTTACACAATGAACATTCGATCTCGTCCAATCGACATTTCAGGTTTCAGCTGTACAGTACATTGTTCTGAGTTTTGTAGCAGCAGTCGCTGCCAGTGTCTTCAGGTCTGTAGCAATTTAATAGAAAATAAAGAATTGATTGTGTAAATGTGGCTTTGGGTCCAAGGACATCAGGATTGTGATGCTACAGGTAAACAGACACACTTTATAGATAAACAGGACCAAAAGGGCACAGAGAGTAGGGATGCACCCAATCCACCATTTTGGATTTGGCCGAATCCTTCGTGAAAGATTCTGCCGAATACCAAATCGAATCCGAATTTGTATATGAAAATTAGGGGTGGGAAGGGGAAACCATTTTTACTTACTTGTTTTATGACAAGAAGTCGCGCGATTTCCCTCCCCGCTCCTATGCCTTTGCAAATTAGGATTTGGTTCGGCCGGGCACAAGGATTCGGGCCGCATCCCGATCCAAATCGTGGATTCGGTGCATCCCTAATGGAGAGGGACAATGTTTTTGCACCAAATGAAGTTGCCTTGTGCATTACTAAATAGATGTATAAATACATGAGAGTAACAAAGATGGGGATTTCTGTAGGATAAACGGTTTTATTAGAATATAGAATGTAATAAGAATTATCCATTCCACCAAATCAATGTTTTAAATTGGCTGTATTTTTGTAGTTTCTGTATATGAGTAAAAGAACATTGCGTGTGATACTTTAGTGTTATATTTTGTACGGAGTTCATACAAAGGTGTATTTTTTTCTAAAGCTTTTGCTCTGTGTTGTACTTACTGTATCATTGGAGAGTGGTTCACCTTTACATTAACTTTTAATATGTTATAACAATGGCCAATCCTTAGCAATATTTCAATTGATCTTCGTTATTTTTTATAAATTTCAAATTATTTGCCTTTCTTTCCAGCTTTTAAAAGGGTGAGGGGGTGTCACTGACTCATCTAAAAAACAAATACTCTGTAAAGCTACAAATGTATTGTTATTGTTACTTTTTATTACTCCTTTTTCTATTCAGGCCTCTCCTATTCATATTTCAGTCTCTTATTCAAATCAATGCATGGTTGCTAGGGGAATTTGAACCCTAACAACCAGATCTCTGAAATTGCAAACTGGAGAGCTGCTGAATAAAAAGCTAAACAACGCAAAAGCCAAAAATAATAAAAAATGAAAACCAATCACAAATTGTCTCAGAATATCATCCTCTACATGATACTAAAAGTTAACTCAAAGGTGAACAACCCCTTTAAAGCAGCAGCTGAACTAATAATTCCTTTTATACTTGTATCTTGGTAATTCTCTTCATGTGCATCCTTTTTGAACAGCGTCTGTATAATTTGCTGAACATATATATTATATATACACCTTTTTTTTAAAAAAAATCTATTTACACAGATTGATTTATTAAATAATTTTTGTTGTGCACATGGTACCATTATTTCGGTTTCTTTTTCTTTGCAGTTGCTTTTGGAACAGGTAAGGTTCCTCAGTTCTCAGTTTGTTGTCCCTCAGACCTGTAACTGGGGAAGCTCTTTTTTTTTTTTTTTCAGCGTCACTTTACCTGCCATTCTGCTGGTTTCTCTTTTTTTTGTTCCTCCAGACCTAAAAGCAACGCTTGGGTATTGATCATGGCGAGTTCCTCATCAGCTACAAATTCACCCTCTAATTTGGCGGGGTCTTTAGTGCTTTTGGCTGTTGTTCTCTGAACATTCTCAGTACTATGCTTTGTTTCTGGGCCCAACCTGTGAATGCTACAGCTCCGCGGGGGTCGAAATGCCTTCTGCAAAGATGGAGATACAAGGGGTCGCACTGGTGTTACAGGTGGAGGCGAAGGAATTCGACTGAGAAAGTCCAGTGCTTTCCTCTTTTTGCAGGTTTTTAGTTCTATTTCTTTACTGCATAGAGGATTTTCTGTCTGAAGGTCTGATGCATCAACAGAACTTAATAACCTTTTACTGCTATGGTGTAAGGGAGTCTGAAAAACCAAAACAGATGAATTAGTGTCAGACTAATTTTCACAACATCATTTACCCAGATAGAAAATATATGTCACAAAGGGAAATACAATATGCACTATAAAGTTTGTAGAATCCTGTAATAGTATGTAAAATGCACAGCTCATGAACAAACAAGAACATATTTGTTATTTCATATACAGATATCAGTTTTGTGTGGCTGACAGTTGCATCACACAGTTGAGATTTTGATTTTTGTACAGTCAAACGGTGCACTTACCAAGTAACTACTTCCAGCAGAAACCTCAGACTTCCATGTAGGTGTACTAGGGTTCTTACTGCACCCAGTTGTTCCTGCGTTATTTATCTGCAAGGCTTTCATCAGTGTCGTTTGTGATGAATTCCAAAAGTCTTGGACATTCTGTGTACAAAATAGATCACAACTGTAAATTCTATCTATCTGTATCTATCTGTATCTATCTATATCTATCTGTATCTATCTATCTATCTATCTATCTATCTATCTGTATCTATCTGTATCTATCTATCTGTATCTATCTGTCTGTATCTATCTGTCTGTCTGTATCTGTCTGTCTGATCTATCTGTCTGTCTGATCTATCTATCTGTCTGATCTATCTATCTGTCTGATCTATCTATCTGTATATCTATCTATCTATCTGTATATCTATCTATCTATCTATCTGTATATCTATCTATCTATCTGTATATCTATCTATCTATCTATCTATCTATCTATCTGTATCTATCTGTATCTATCTGTCTGTATCTATCTGTCTGTCTGTATCTGTCTGTCTGATCTATCTATCTGTCTGATCTATCTATCTGTATATCTATCTATCTGTATATCTATCTATCTATCTGTATATCTATCTATCTATCTATCTATCTATCTATCTATCTATCTGTATCTATCTATCTGTATCTATCTGTCTGTATCTATCTGTCTGTCTGTATCTGTCTGTCTGATCTATCTATCTGTCTGATCTATCTATCTGTCTGATCTATCTATCTGTCTGATCTATCTATCTGTATATCTATCTATCTGTATATCTATCTATCTATCTGTATATCTATCTATCTATCTGTATATCTATCTATCTGTATATCTATCTATCTATCTATCTATCTATCTATCACCCCCATCATAGCAGTCTATTCACGAGTCCTCACCTGTATAGAAAGTTTCAGTTTCTGAATTGCCCTTTGTAGGTGGATTTCTTTGGGATTTGAAGAAATATTGGCTAAGTCTCCAACATACATCGTAGGAATCCCCATGATACAGTCTGATCTCCAGCGAAGATTATTGGCAGAGATAAATGTGCGTGGCTTGGTCATCTCCTCAAGTCCAAGCTGTCCTAAATCTGTCCAGAATTTTAGTGCCACAAAATTCTGAGTTTCATCGGATATATAAACCACTGGAGCTGCCCCTGCAAACAATATACATTTGCTTTATTTCAACCATTTACACGTCTCTTAGTCCCAAGGTATAATATGGAAATATTCCTCTGTATTGGAGTGGTTTCTATATAAACTATAACAAACAAGGAAAAGTGCTCACCACTAATTTTTAAAACCATTAGGCGGGGGTGCAATGAGGCTGTGACCACAAAATACCCTTTAAACAAAACAGGGATTGTTTGTCCATATATTGCAATATATTTAAGCTGGCCAACTACGTCAAAGTCATCCCATATCTGGCCAGTCCTATGCTCAATTTTATCTGATTCATTAAGAATTCTATTGCTTCATTATATATTTTACAAAGGGACTAAGTTTTACCTGCAACTTACTCACTTCTTTCAAAGTAAAACTCCCAAACTTGGCTGCACTTTTATTAGACACCAGTGGGATCACCTGACTATAGTTGGGAAGGGTGGGAGCTACAACATGGAGCTGGTCACTGCTCCTGTATAACTATAACAAACAAGGGAAAGTTGTGCTCACCACTCATTTTTAAAACCATTAGGCGGGGGTGCAATGAGGCTGTGACCACAAAATACATATAGACAAATACAAGAGTCCTCTGCACTCAACCCATTATCAATATATTTAAGACAGAGACATTTTGTGCATACTAGTCCCTTTTGTAAAATGTATAATTAAGCAATAGAATTCTTAATGAATCAGATGAAAATTAAGCGTAGGACTGGCCAGATATGGGATGACTTTGACGTAGTTGGCCAGCTTAAATATATTGCAATATATGGACAAACAATCCCTGTTTTGTTTAAAGGGTAAGGCATTTTTCAGTAGCAGTATGCACAAAATGTCGCTGTCTTAAATATATTGATAATGGGTTGAGTGCAGAGGACTCTTGTATGTGTCTATTTCTATATAAAGTACAATAGCATTACCATATATAATAGTGAAAGAGGGAGAATATACTTCTCATCTGTCAGTGTAATCCCCACCACCCAAAAATAAATAAATTAGCAGGCAAGGTGGCAGTTCCCCACAAGTACAAAGTAGCAGAATGTTTATTTAGGTGACCAAATGAAATACATTCTATAAGGCACTAAATGAAAGCAATTGTATAGGTCCTTTTCAACCAAAAAGTACCTGTTTTTTTGTTTACGGAGATGACTAATCCCACCAGATCAACTTCTGCATATGGGGCGCTGAACAAAGGCTCCTGGAACCTGCTGAATTCAGTTGCTTCTCTTGGGCTGTAAATCTGCCCCAAAACACTCTCTGATGGCTGAAAAGAACCCACATTTAATTCACAGTCTGTGGCTTTTAAATCCTGATTTATTGAAAGTTTTGTAAATAATAATATAAAACATTAGGCAAAGAAAAAAAGGAAGATACATTCCAGACATTTTGCCCAAATACAGGTTTACCCAGTGTCTATCTATAGTTTACACAGTTTGAACTAGATAGGCAAGCTTATCCATTCCTGAATGAGATCAGTTAGAAAATAGGGAGAAAGGAACTGAGAGACAGATACAAGGTAAGATAAAGAATCTTCTAGCTATTATTTGCATTTTCAAAGAGGTATAAAATGCTTCACGGGAGACTTCCCTGACATCATTCACAAAGTGTTATCTGCAAGTCTGTATGCAAGATATAGTGAACAAACCTACCCTGGTCTGTGGCTTTTAGGGCTAGGCCACGCGGGAAGATTTCAGGGAGATTAGTCGCCTGGCCACTAATCGCCGCGTCTAATCTCCCTGAATGGTTTGCTGGTATCTTGCACCTGCTAGCACTAAAGTCTCGTGAGAGAATTTCGAGCGACTTTGAAAAACGTATCGTAGCGTGTGAATAAGCGCAGGCGACTTTAGCGCTAGCGGGTGCGAGATACCAGCAAGCCATTCAGGGAGATTAGTCGCCTCAAAGACGCGGCGATTAGTTGCCAGGCGACCAATCTCCCTGAATCTTCCCGTGTGGCCCTAGCCTTAAACATAAAGCTGTATATTATAGACATTATCATTATATACCTGAAGTTGCTGGAAGCGAGTTTTCTTTGTAGCCGTTAACTGCAAATCTGCCGCTAATGATTTCCCCTTTGATGCGGATGCCGACAAATGATACATTTTATAACGACAACCTTCTTTCAGCAGGGAAAACACATCCGGTAACGGACGCCAAATGTTCAGTATGTATGCTGAGAATCAGGACACAAAAAGCAGAATTTCATCCCAGTATCTTTTGTGAGTTAGTGGTTTAATAAACACAATCAAAATAAAGTAAAGGTTACGTTCCCCCTAGTCAGCTGCTGTATCAGTTTGGTTATCAGAACCGCACATTCTTCTATAACTACCTGCACTTCATAAGATCTAGTCAGGGCTGACTGTAAAATAACATATTGTTAAATCACCGTGGGGACATGAAGGAGGAGAGGACACCTTTTCCAGAAAAAGGCTCGCTTATTTAAGGGGTTGTTCACCTTCCAAACACTTTTTTCGGTTGTTTTCAGATTGTTCCCCAGAAATAAAGACTTTTTTCAATTATTTTCCATTATTAATTTTTTTACTGTTTATCCAAAATTTTAAAGTTTAATGTTCACATCTCTGGTGTTTGAGTCTGGCAGCTCAGTAATTCAAGTGCAGACTGTTACAATTTTGCAACATTTAGTTGATCCATTTCTCAGCTGCATCGCTGGAGTATTAGTGACTATTGTATCAATTCTAACAGCTGCCTGTAATGAAACCCAGAGATTCTGCTCAGCAGGGACAAAAAGATAAGAAATGTATCAACTAATGCAGGGGTGCCCAGACTTTGTTACGCTGGGATCTACTCTTGACACCTGGCCCCCATCAGATCTACCTTGATAACACGCAGTGACATTTTTTGGACCCTGCCCATTTTTGACCCCCCCCCAATTATCATGTTTATTTTACAAAATTTGGCAGGTTATGAAAGTATGAACACACTCCCTTCCCCATGCTTGCTGCTCTCAGCCCTCCCTTCCCCTACCATGTCCTTCCCCTCCATGCCTGCAGCTCTCCCTCCTCTGTCCTGTCCCTCTGTGCCTGCAGCCCTCCCTTCATGCTGCTCTTGTCTCCCTGCCTTCCCTTTGTGCCGCTCTTCTCCCTTCCGTTTGTGCCGCTCGTCTCCCCTATCTTCCCTTCCTGCCGCTCTTCTGCCTTTCCTTCGTGCCGCTCTTCTGCCTTTCCTTCGTGCCGCTCTTCTGCCTTTCCTTTGTGCCGCTCTTTTCCCTTCCCTTCCCTTTGTGACGCTCTTCACCCTTCCCTTTGTGCAGCTCGTCTCCCCTCTCTTCCCTTCATGCCCCTCCCTCCATGCGGTTCTGCTCATCTCGTTCGTTCCTCTTCTCTTCAAGTCAGTGACGCCAGGCCCCCGATTGCGGTCTATAAGGAACATTAATGCGATCTACTGGTAGACTGCGATCGACATCCTGGGCACCCCTGAACTAATGTATCAATTTAAGAACAGTTTACAGGGTCGGCGACCCCCCGTCCCGGAGCTGCTTTAGAAGGTGAAAAATGAAACTTTACACTTTGATATTAGAAAAACAGTGACACATAGAAAATAAAGTCATTGGAAAAAAATTAGAAAAAGTAATTATTTCTGGTGATCAAACAACTAGTTATTTGAAAGTGAACAACCCCTTTAAAAGTTTTAGCACCGTTAACATGCTGTTGTATCAAAGTAAAAAATAATTATTCGCTATTCAGGGGGAACCTGCATTTATCTCCTACCACTAAAAGTAACGCAATAAGCTTTTGACAAGTTTAGGCGCTACCTGTGAAAAGAAAAGGAGGGAGTATTCGCTATGTAGTGAAACAGCAGCTGACATTTATTTCCCTATAGATTATTAGTAGTTATTATTATTATTATTAAATACAAAGCCACTGACTTGCATCTGCCTCTTGATCTCTGTAATCTGCAATACGTAATTTCCATACTGGAGTCACGTCCCTCCGCGTGCAGCCGTTTGCGTCCTGCTCACTGCATTCAATGGCTTTTCTGAACTCAGCCTGGATCAGCGCTTGCTTCTTATCATTTACAAGTTGCCTGTGGTGATTGAGGGCTTTCAGCTGTTCGGCATTCAAGCACGACTGGAATTGAAACAAAGCCCAAATTAGACCATTTGTAACACATGAAAACACAAGTCATACTAGTTCCCCACAAGTACAAAGACCACTAGCAGAATACTTATTTAGGTGACCAAATGAAATACATCCTATATCAGTGGCCCCCAACTTTTTTTTGCCCAGGGACCGGTATAAAGCCAGAATTTTTTGCAAGGACCAGGAGAGGTCAGGTGCACGCACCACGACGAATTTGGGCACGCCAGTGCGAAATTTGGTGCGTCCTCTGTCAAATTCGGTGGGTTTGCTTCAAGTTCAGTGCATCCACATCAGATTCAGTGTGTCCACATCAAATTCGGTGCATCCAAGTAAAATGCAGACTCGTTTTGGCGGCCCAGTTCAGGGGTGTCCACGGCCAGGGACCCCTGTTCTATATGGCACTAAATGAAAGCTGCATAGTATATTCGTTCAAAGCCGTTTTATAGGTCCTTTCAACCAATATGTAACACATACTAAATTCATACTTTACAGATTTATGGATTCATTTCATACACACACACAAAGGTTGCAACAGGCTTCACCCAGGGACAGACAATTTGCACTACTGCAGTTCATGCAAACGTTCCTCCTTTACACTCCATGAATTACTAATGGCAGCCAGTAGATGAGGAATGGTAAATGAAAGAGAGGCATGCATGAGAGCAGGACTCACGTGTTGGTTCAATTCCAGTGCATTACATTTCATTCTAACAATGGCCAGCTGCCACTGGAATCCAGAAAGCTATTCACAGGATGGCACTCATATAATTCACCTAGATTCATATCACAAAGTGGGCATGGTGTCTACTGCACAGAGATGCAGAGCAGTGTAGTTTAGCCAACATAAAATTATATGTATTACCCTAATAATGGCTGACACCATTAAGTTCTGTAAGGCAGCTGCACAGTGTTTATTTATGAGAGTCAGAGCAATAAGAGAAGATGGAGCCGAGGAAAAAGGAAGCTCTTTTAAGAATGATACCTTTATAAAACAAGAGGCGAGTTGTTAGCTACTACTATCTACCCAAATATGCACATGGATTTAAAAGGGCAATTCATTTTTTTTCATTTTATTCATTTTATTTCATGTTATAGCAAAGGGGTCCCGGACCTTTTTTCATCCATGAGCCATATTCAACTGAAAAAAAAACAGATGGAGAGCAACACCAACATGAAAAAAATCCTGGGGTGCCAAATAAGTGCTGTGATTGGCTTGATAGCCCCTATGTGGATGCTCAGCCTACAGGAGACTGTTTGGCAGTACAACTGGTTTTTATACAACTAAAACTTGCCTCCAAGCCTGGATTTCAAAAATAATCACCTGCTTTGGGGCCACTGGGAGCAACATCCAAGGGGTCGGTGAGTAACATATTGCTCACGAGCCACTGGTTGGGGATCACTGTCATGGAATGTCGGGCTCATGGCCACTTTTCAATTGGTCTTTGCACATTTAAGGCCAGTTTCAGCTTACCTCCAGATAACCAGGATCAGCTTCGTTCTGAATGGCTTCGTAGATTTCGGCACCATCTTGAAGAGTCTGCATCTGTTGTGCATTTAACGACCGCCTTCTGAGTCCTTTTTTTCTGTTGCATTCTATTGGAAAGAAAACCACAGTGAGCATGTCATTATGAGCGGCCCTTCCTTATTTAGCCTCCTAATAGTTACCTATTTTATAATCCCACAAGAACATGTAAAAAAAAAAAAAATACTTCCTTTGTTGGAATTTCTTTGTTGGAATTGCTTCCCTATTTGTAGTGTACATGGATAGGTGTACTTTATATTTACAGAAGTTGCTGACTTAAACTGCTCTACTCCGTTAAAGGATAATTAAACCTTAAAATAAGTAAATGTAAAATTGATAGGAGCTACTCTAAGCACTTTTGCAATTTATATTCATTATTACTTTTATTTTTAATTCCAAGATATTAAAGGATACATGTACTGTTAATATGTTAATTCTGTTACAACGGCGCCACCTGCTGGTCGCTTTCCAAACCAAGTAGTCAAGGAAGTTGTCAGGAGAAAGAAAGAAGCTGCTCTGGTGTTCTTCTGTTTAGAAAACGATGTGAAAAAAGTTATCTGAGGTTCTAATATTTTTGCTGACCAGAAGAACATAAGACCAGCAATCTTTCTTTGGCCTTGGGCTAGGAAATAAACCCAAAACATACTGGGGTTGTTCACCTTCCAAGCACCTTTTTCAGTTCAGTTATTTTAAGATTGTTCCCCAGAAATAAAGACTTTTTTCAATTACTTACCATTATTTTTTTTTTTACTGTTTTTCCAAAATCTAAGTTTTAAGTTGAATATTCGTGTCTCTAGTGTTTGAGTCTGACAGCTCAGTAATTCAGGTGCAGATTCTGAACTGTTACAATTTTGCAACATTTAGTTGATCCATTTCTCAGCAGCATCTCTGGAGTATTAGCAACTATTGTATCAATTCTAACAGCTGCCTGTAATGAAACCCAGAGATTCTGCTCAGCAGGGAACAAAGTTAAGAAATATCTAAACTAAATGTATCAATTTAGCACAGTTTACAGGGTCGGCGACCCCCACTCCCAGAGCTGCTTTAGAAGGTGAAAAATGATACTTTAAACTTCAATATTAGGAAAACGGTGACACATAGAAAGTGATTGGAAAAAGCCGTTATTTCTGGTGATCTAGCCGAAAACAACTAGTTGTAAAACAGCTAGCAAATATACACGTCTTTCAATTAATAATCCTTTATAGACTTCATCTACCCTTTTTCTCATACCTTCTCTCTCCGACGACTGCACTAAAGTTTCAACTTCCCACTTATCATGCTCCTATATAAGAGCTGACAAATGTTTACAATCTGACTTGCCCTTCTGACTTTGCTATTATCTCTGCACCTTATGTTCTGTGTCAAGCCAGGTTATTTAAAGAACTAAACTGCAAACCTTCCCGCTGTTCAAATTCAGCTTGTATTTTTGAAAAGAGCATTTCAAGCTTTTTTTGTTGGTTTGCGGAATGCTTTTCTGCTTCTCTTTCTTCTGCTCGATCACTGCGAAACACATACAGTCCACTTGCCATTTTTTCCATCCACTGAAGGGACAAAGAGGAAGGAAAGTCAGTCATTACAAATGTTTGCACTTTGGTGTACATTTAACAAACTGCCATACAACAAAATGTATTCCATGCAGTCAACGGATAAAACTGATAAAATAGCTTCTCCTTATAGACATTAGGGAAGGTAATAACCAAGACCGTAGCCCTTCAGTCTGTGCCGTTCTCCCACTTTGTGGTGCTCTTAGGGATTAGAAAAGCTAGACTCTATGGGAGCAGCTCCACCAACTATCAACTTTCCAATGTCTTTAACTGAGGAGTAAAGGTGGCCATAGACACAAAGATCCGCTCGTTTGGCGACATCGCAATGGGCTCCGGCGGGATCGGTCGGGTCAAAATCAAACCTGACCAAACGACTGATCTCCACTGGACAAAAGATGTCGGCACTCTCCACAAACGATCCGAAAATTGTATGAATCCTCGATTCGTTCGATAGCATCTGTGCGTCTATGGCCAGCTTTACTTGATATAAATTCTGGATTGATCAATTTTTTTTTGCACCGGTCACTTTATATTTAATGAACTGAGGGGATTTTTTTTTTTTGGGAAAAAACTTTTTAAGCAAATCACGTAAGCACTGAACAATTTGAAATTAATTCATTAAATACTGGCAACAAGCCATGGCACGCATTTGAGTTAAATCAGTCATCACAGGAGCCTGAAAAGTTAATTATTATTTTAGATATTGAAGGAGATTAATTAGATTGTTGAATTAATTATAATCGTTTGGGTGTTGATTTTTAAGTAGAGATCCTGTAACACTTGAGGAGTGGAATTGATCACACAGTGTGGAAACTTAAGCACCTTGCACTTTAATTAAAATAACCAGTTGTGATTTAATTGTTACACTGTAGTGGAATACAAGCACCTAGCACTTTAGTTTATAATTAATCAAGAAAATTCTTAAGATATCAATTAAGAATGATGGCAGGGATGTGAAACTTTAGAACGTGGCACTTTATATTTATACTTAATTTATGAGTGGAATTGATTGGGGTGGTGTTGAAATGAATTCAAAGTTCATTGGGTTAATCGGATAAGTGACTATTGTGGGATAATTGATCTTGAATCTAGAGGATACCAGGTTGAAGTAGTGAAAATTGGTTAACGAGATCATATTTGGTATGTTTAAGAAAACGGAGAACTCATGAAAAATCTATACAGCCACAAACAAGGTTCTTTTTTCGTCTTCCTTTAATTTGAGTGTATCTATAACTCCTTGGGTGTCTGAGGAGCAGGGAGACATTTTTAATTGAGAAGAGTTGATACTTTTTCCAATAACCTGATGAAACGGTTATCCAGCTGGCATATTACCTCACATACCAAAAGCTCTGCTCTATGAATTTCATATACAGCACAGCAAAAATAAAAGGTACATAACAGTAACATCTTGGGCAAAGCATTCCCTTATGTGTAAAACATGCAAATAACTGTCATGCATGGAATTTGAATTGCTGTCTGGTTGCAAGGGCTTGAATACCTTAGCTACCAGGCAGCAGTTTGGAAGTCAAAACAAAAGATGACTAATAAAGCCTCTGGAAACAAAAAAAAAAAAAAAAGATTGGTCTTAATTGCATTATATATTGGTGGAAACCACAAAAAAAAGTCTAAAATGAGATAAAACTTAAAAATCAGGGTATGTGAAACGGAGGTTTCTCTGTATAATATACTACAAGTTTAGGATATAATGGGACACCACAGGTTTCTTGACAACATATATACATACATATAAAGGATTTAACATACTAAAATAATATTTAATAATAATAATAATTACATTCAATTAATGGGGCATATAACCTCAAAATTAGTTTTAGTGTAGTGTAGACTAGAGTCCTGCATCGGGTCGGGTAGCCATGGGTTACCCGCAAAAACCTGTGGGTTGCAGGTAAAAGTTTTGGGAGCGGGTATAGACGCGAGTCGGAGGTTCTCCGGGTTTGCTGGTCGCTGGTCTTAATAGCGAGGTTTACTCCTTTTTTTTCTGATCACGCCTACTTCCAATGATATCACTTCCGGTTTACGACTGCACTTCCTGTTTCTTGATGGTCAGGGGGTCGGGTTGTGGATAAGGTACTTGCGGGTCCAAGCGGGTAACTATGCGGGTTGCGGGTTAGGTTCGGGTTTAACAAATTGGTTCCGAGCAGTACTCTAGTGTAGACATTAGTATTCTTTAATAATTTACAATTAGCCTTAATTTCCTTTTTTTCGGTTACTAAGTTACAGGATCTGAAGTCAAACTACTAAACTAGGGGGGAAACTAGACTGAATTTTACCTTTTAAGATTACCAGGAGTGCCTCTTACCTGCATGGGATAAATTCTTTGTATTACTACGTCAACACACCCCACCACACCTCCTTCGCTCAACAGTGATGATAAATGGAGACAGAATGGTCTGGGATCCCGGAAATATCCAAGTTTGGTTTGCCATCGTGCAGGCCTAGTGCTGTTAGCTGCAATCTAAGAAAAGGCTACACAGTTAATATCTACAGATGTGGTCATGAATGCGATTATCTAAAATCATTTTCATTGTTATTCAAAAAAATCTATATGAATCTTGCATAAGATAGCAGATATGGAAATTATCCAACCTGATTTAAATCAATAATTAAAATACAGTGTAGCAATAAAAACAGCAGACCGTGAGATGCATATATAGTTTTTTGGTCAGAATTTTTTTATACTGGAGTTACTTTGCCTTTAAATTGTAGTACAGGTATACGATCTGTTATTCAGAATGCTCGGGACCTGGGGTTTTCTGGATAAGGGATATTTTCATAAACTGGATCTCCATACCTTATGGCTAAAAGAAAATCATGTAGACTTTAAATAAACTAGGCATGCACCCAATCCAGGATTCGGCCTTTTTCAGCAGGATTCAGATTCATGAAACATGGTAGTAAAAAATATTTTCCCCTTCTCACCCCTAATATACATATGCAAATTATGATTCAGATTTGGTTCAGTATTCAGCCGAATCTTTCGCCAAGGATTCGAGGGTTTGGCCGAATCCAAAATAGTGGGTTCGGTCGAATACAAAATAGTGGGTTCAGCCGAATCCAAAATAGTGGGTTCGGCCGAATCCAAAATAGTGGGTTCGCCAAATCCAAAATAATGGGTTCGGCCAAATCCAAAATAGTGGGTTCGGCCAAATCCAAAATAGTGGAATCAGTGCATCCCTAAAATAAACCCAACTGGGTGGTTTGGCTTCTAATAAGGATTATCTCCATTTGGATCAAGTACACAGTGCTGTTTTATTTTTACATGTAAAAAGGGAATCATTTTTAAACATTTAGATTATTTTGATAAAATGGAGTTTATGGGAGCCAGTGTTCCATAATTTGGAGCTTTCTGGTTAATGGGTTTCCAGATCAAGGATCCCATACCTGTACTAGCCAAGGCTACCATGCATCGTGTAAAGCTGAATGAACGAGATATATTATATCAGATACTAATTAAGAGCGCCATGTTGTTTTTTGCAGCACACAAAGCAATGAAAAAAGGGAAGACCCCCAATATCATTGATAATACAGGTATGGGATCCGTTATCAGGAAATCCGTTATCCAGAAAGCTCCTTTTTCTCTGTAATAATAAAACAGTAGCTTGTACTTGATCCCAACTAAGATATAATTAATCCTAATTGGAAGCAAAACCAGCCTATTGGGTTTATTTAATATTTACATGATTTTCTAGTGGTCTTAGGGTAGGAAGATCCAAATTACAGAAAGAACCGTTATCCAGAATATCCCAGATCCCAATCATTACAGATCCCATACCTGTACCAATATCCAGGCGTGGGAATCTAACTAATCTAACAAGCAGGGACATAAGTATCTTCTAATTAACATTACCTTCAACATAAGAGATTCAGGTGCCTCAAGGGGAGTGCAGGCATCATCTGAGCCAACAAGTTCAGCTCCATGAATAATTAACTTCTGGCCAATAAAAAGCCGTCCTTTGTGTAGGAGAGCAGTGAGAGACGGATCCAGCAGAACATTGATACCGTACCAACCATCTGTTGCCTCGATTACTGCAGAACTTTCCTTACAGTCAGTGGGTTCGTTTTTATTAGTACATACATTGGGTAGGCGCACGCCTTGGGAAATGATTCTGGCAATGCACAGCACAAGTGTTTTAGCCGGGGAGTCGTCTCTCTCCATTATCTTTTTGATGGCGGATCTCTGACTTTTATCAATTTCCACATCGTATCTGGAAAGGAAATACAATCATTTCACGTTATGTTGTTATAGGACAATGCCTTGGGAAACGTTTACCTGAACAGTAAATGTCCATTTAAATTACTGACGTTATGACAGTTTGTTTGCTCTTCGCTGTGACATTGAATTGCTTATACAGCCAGGTATTTACCATATTTGCAAGGCTCAAATTTTCCATTAACTAAACGGTATTTCAAAATATCCACTTCCAATTGATTTTTATGGTGTCTTGAAGGAGAAGGAAAGCAACTAAGGCAGTTTATTGGCAACAGATTAGCCACAACAGTGCAGGCTAGAACACTTTTTATTCTTTAGAATGCTTTTCAATACCCGAGTAATGAGCTCTAGACACAGTCTGTTTGTTTAGGATAGGAGCTGCCATATTAGCTTGCTGTGACATCACTTCCTGCCTGAGTTAGAGTCCTGCGCAGAACCAATTTCTAAGACACGAACCTGCATATTTACCCACTTTGATCCGATACCCGACCCCGCAACTGCCTTATCCGCAACCCGCCGACCACCATCAAACAGGAAGTGATGGTGCTGCAAACTGGAAGTGACGTCATCAAAAGTGGGCAGGAACAGAAACAAGTTTTGTAAAACTTTAAAAGGAGTAAATAATAGACAATATTACATAAGATATTAAATTTAGATGAGACCCGCGGGTATACCCGCAAATCCTCCTCTCATACCGCAGGATGCCCGCCGGTACCCGACCCACTGCAGGACTCTAGGCCGAGTCTCTCCCTGCTCACTGATAACGCTGATCTCAGATTACAGCAGGGAGAGGAGGAGGAAAGGGAGCAAACTGAGCATGCTCAAGCCCAAGCCCTAGATGTTTATGCTGAAAACAGGAAGTCTGATCAGAGCTGGAGAGATGAAACATAAATCTTTTCAAATCATAAACCTCAGAAACTGTAAAATGTGGATCATGAGTGGATCACTCGGACTGCAACCCACTGATAGGCACAGCTTTCAGAAATATTACTTTGCATTAGCCAATATTACACATACAGTAAATATCTCCAATCTTGACATGTAATAAATGTGCCCCCAAGTGTTAAAGTCGTGGTTCGACCTTTAAGTTAACTTTTAGGATGTTATAAAATGGCTAATTCTAAGCAACTTTTCAATTGATCTTCGTTATTTATTTTTTATAGTTTTTAAATGATGTGCCTACTTCTTTCGACACTTTCAACTTTCAAATGGGGTAAGGCTACAAATGTATCATTATTGCTTCTTTTAATTACTCGTCTTTCTATTCAGGCCTCTCCTATTCATATTCCAGTCTCTTATTCAAATCAGTGCAAGGTTGCTAGGGGAATTTGTACCCTAGCAGCGCAAACTGGAGAGCTGCTGAATAAAAAGTGAAATAACCACAAATATTTAAAAATGAAAACCAATTGCAAATTGTCTCAGAATTTTACTCTCTATATAATACTAAAAGTTAATTTAAAGGTGAACCAGGCAGATATATGTACATCCATCTTCCATGCTTACATTTTATGTCAACACAAAAAGTGTGGCAGCTCACTCAACTAAATATAATTAGAGGTTTACAATGCCTTATTATTCAGGCGGTGCGTGAGATTGGTTAGATTACTAAAAATGAGAAATTAAGAATCTCTTCTATCGCAGTCTGTAAATGACCTCATATTAATATTTGATAAATTAATTAATGAATTATTGGAGTGAACTAAATAAAGTAAATTAATTGAGATTTTTATTCAGTGTAAAAAAAACATTAAAATCCAGTATGCAAATGATTTTGCATACTCGATTTTAATAAAATGTAATTCATCAAATATTAATATGAGGTAATTTACAGAGTGCGATAGAAGAGATTCTTAATTTCTTACTTGATTATGTAACAGAGACAAATATAAAGGTTTCCCTTCTATACAGACCTGTACTTTAACTGTAAAAGAACACGTTCTGGTGTAAGGCATCTGCCGGCAAATTTCTTTGGAAACATGACCTCCATTGCAGCAAGTTTCCATACAATCCAGCGGTAGTGATTATAAACCCATTCAGCAGAAATCAGTTTTGGATCCACACCAGGAGTGTCACAGAATGCTCTGTACAAATGAAAAAAAAGATGGAGCACAGCAAACCCATACATTTACACAGGAAGGTTTTTAAGGTTTAACTTTTTTTTAGTCGGCTTTACTTGCCCTTTAAAGTAAAGTAAAGTCTAAAATAGAATAAGGCTAGAAATGCTGTATTTTGTATACTAAACATAAACATGATCTTACTGCACCACAAGCCTAATCAAACAAATTATTTATGCTTTCAAAGTTGGCTACAGGGGGTCACCATCTTGTAACTTTGTTAAACATCTTTGCAAGACTAAGACTGTGCACATGCTCAGTGTGGTCTGGGCTGCTTAGGAATCATCTGAAATTATCAAAACAGCACAAGTCAAATAATATCTGCCAGAAGCCGATACAGCAAGACTGATTAATAATCAGAATATACAGACTTCACTGGGTCCTGTGTTGTCATGTAATCTAATGTGGATTTTATAGTTTTTGTATTGTTTAATACAATACAAACTTTCTCCAACTCTGCAGAACCAGTGGTTGCAGCAAAATAATTCTCCAAATAGAATCCCAGTTTATCTGTTTAAATCTGGCTCCATGATCTCTGTCCCTGCAGCTGGAGTTGGAAACAGTAAAGGGGATGTAAAGGCAAAATAAAATCCAATACAAATCTCTACAGTCACTGACTGCTCTACAGGGAAACAAACAAAGCTGCTTGAGTTCTGCATGGCTGGGAAGTAAGGCGGGGGCTGTTCATAAGTATGATTGTTTCCCTGCAGAGCAGTTAGGGACCATCTGACAATTCCTATCCACAGCAGTAAACGAAGGGACAATTTCACTGCATACAGTGAGGCTTCTTGTAAAAACGGTACACATTTTTTAATTAAAGTATATTGGAGATAGGTTTCTTTTTCATTAAAGAAAGTAAAAATTCGATTTTATTTGTACTCTGATACACAATACAAAGGTACAGTATATTTTAAGAAAAAAAAATACCTGTATATTTCCCCTTTGCCTGCTTTGCCTTGATCAGTAGGAATAAGCCAACCTCCATCTGCTAACTGCACACCATTTCCAGAAAGAAGGAGTTCTTTTGTGAAATAATATGAACAGTGGAACTGAAAGGATGATGCCTTCTCACTGCTGACTCCAATATGGTTCTTCACGACGCCATATTTGTATAACTAAACAGGGAGAGGATACAGAAGGCTTATTGCAATTCCAGTAATTGCATACAACAAAGTTCACGTGCACAATAAAATGCGACTGCTGCAATATGTACACATTGATAAAAGCGTAAGCGATGGAGGAAGAAGGGAACCAACAGAAGGCAACTGTTAAGTCCAATTCAATTCCCCACAAACACCAATAAATCGATGATCCCATTCTACCTGTTCCCTTGAATACAAAATGGGACCCCTTCCTTCCACTGCAGATTCAAGGGAAATTCTCTTCACAGGAGACATTTTCATACAATAAAGTGAACCTGGCTGTGCTTTAATCTTCTGCCTTTGTTTTTTCCGTATTCTCATTTCTTGCAGGTCTTTGCTACAGCGAAGATTTGAAGTCATTTGTAAAATATCTGAAAAGAAAAATAATGTTAATGAACAATAAAATGGGCAGTAGTGGAATAGAGGTGATACAGTAATCTGGCTTACCTGTCCACTGAACGTTAGTTACTGACAAAGATCATGGTTTTTTACTCATCTACTACATTTTTCATAAAAGTTATTACTTTGCCTATTTCTAGCTTTCAAATGGGAGTACTACTACTACTGACAATGACTACTACTACTGACGACGACTACTACCACTACCGATGACGACGACTACTACTACTACCGACGACGACTACCACTACTGACAATGACTACTGACGACGACTACTACTACTGACAAACTACTACTACTACTGACGATGACTACTACTACTGACGATGACGATTACTACTACTACTACTACTTCTGACGACGACGACTACTACTACCGACGACGACTACCACTACTGACGACGACTACTACTACTGACGACAACTATTACTACTACTGACGATGACTACTACTTCTGACGACGACGACTACTATTACTACTGACGACGACTACTACTACTAATGACGACGACTACTACTGATGACGACAACTACTGATGAATACTACTACTCCTACTGACGATTACTACTACTGAGGACTACTACTACTAATGACAACCACTACTACTACTGATGACTACTACTACGGACGACTACTACAAAAACTATTACTCTGCAAGGTTACAATTGTATTGTTACTTTTAATTACTTCTCTTTCTGCTCAGGTGTTCTACTAATTATCTTCTTGTCTCCTATTTAAAATGCTGGCTGGTTGCTTGGGTAAAGAGGACCCTAGCAACCAAATCAGTGTTAAGATATCAAACTGGGGAGCTGCTGAACAAAAATCTACATGATAAGATCAGTTGCAATTTGTCTCAAAACTCTCAAAACATGTCTCTCTACATCAGATCGACTTATATGAATTACTCATTTAACTGCTCCAGTGCTTCAAGAACCAATCAGTAATTTAATCGTTTATATGTAACTTCAGGTGCTATATTATTATTGTAAAAATAAGCAGGTTTACTTAGTGAATCATTCAATATTTTCATTTTAAGGAACTGTAAATAACCCTTAACAAAGTATTAAAGTATATAATACCTGAGTCATCAAATCGATCTTGTAAAGTACAAATGGTTTCAACTTTGTCTTCTTTTGAGAAATCTTCAGCCATGTTTTCAATAAGCCCATGGGAAGGGTCATTTTGTATATCGCTTGACTGGTTGTCTGCCCAGGTAGCCACTCTCTTTTTAAATGGAGGCACAAATGTCTTTGCAGGTATTTTAGATGCAGACAAGCAATGCACGCTCTCCCTTCTTGCAGCAGCAGGACTATAAGACTTAGGAGTAGGAGCAGATAAAACATCTGGTGACTTGATGGATAAAGACTGGTGGAAGATTTTGGATTTGGGATGGAGCTGGGCTTGTGAAGGAATGCCAGGGTCTCGAAGCACAGCACTAGGGAAGTAAAAAAGTTCCTTGTTTAATGAATACTAACTAATAACGAGATGCAGGATTATTAGCCAGAAAAAAATGAAGAATACTAATAGTCTAGATCATTTTAAAAACCATATTAGCTTTTTAATTGCTACTATAACAATTTTTAATTTCCTTTTACTATTTATCAAATAGTAATATCAAAAGCAGAATATACATAATTATTTTTCTAGGCTTTGTGTTGTAAATTTTATGAAGGTATTACATAAAGGTATCCTATAGCTTTGCTTATCACTTCAAATAGCCCTCTTATTGTGTTGTATCCCCCAGTAAGTAGCCAGTAGGGTGGCCAGTGACTAAATCCGTGGTCTCATGTAATTAGAATTAATTAAATTAATTAAAAATCCAGGATTCGGCCTTTCAGCAGGATTCAGATTCAGCCGAATCCTTCTGCCCGGCCAAACCTAATTTGCATATGCAAATTAGGGGCAGGAAGGAAATTGCGTGACATTTTGCCACAAAACAAGGAAGTAAAAAATGTTTTGCCCTTCCCACCCCTAGTTTGCATACGCAAATTAGGATTCGGTTCGGTATTCATCCGAATTTTTCGTGAAGGATTCAGGGGTTCGGCCAAATTCAAAATAGTGGATTCAGTGCATCCCTAAGTGTTCTTAAACTATCCCTCTCTGATATTCTGATCTGAATATTATTAATCCAGCATATGGGCTGCAGTTGCTGTTCACATAACTAAGGATATGTTGACCATTCTGGGTTAGAGCATGTTATAGAGATGGACATCCATGTTTAAAATGTAAACCCCACACAAAAAAATCAGTGAACAACCTCTTTGAAATATTTAGATAACTGCCATTCTGATTGATAAAAGGTTAACAGTAAGGCTGCAGCATCCCCTTAATAATTTAGAATTCCTTCTCCTCCTCTAACCCACTCCCTTAGGAATTTACTTTGGCTGTTAGCTACTGAGCATGCTCAGTTCCTCTCAGATTACTAAACACACCCTCCAGTCTAACAGCCAATAAAGAGATAGCATTGGAGGTTCCCATAGAAACTCTAGCCGTCTGATGCTATTTTTTTTCTCCGAACCACCTCTCCTGAGCTCAGTTTAACCATTACAGTGCTCAATCGCAGCAGAACTTGTTAGCAAAGTATGTTGTGCCTATGTTAACCTTATTCAGCATTGCATGAACTTTACAGCATACACGCCTCAATGTTACTAATGATGTGTCAGAGGGTAAATGGCCGCCGGGTGAAAGCTGCTATTTGTTTTAGGAAAATGTGATGGCACTGGCAAATGGAGGGGGTATATGCAGGACAAATGATGTGGCTTGGGTGGGGGAGAGATGTCGAACTTATATACATGGTAGGAAAAATATATTAAGATACTTATCTTCTTTAAACAGCTGACGTCTATGGGTAAGTGTGATGTTCCTCTTCAAGCTTGTCACAATAACTATAACATACGGGAGCTCCTCCAGCATCATTAAGTGAAGCGGCACTTTTACCAGAAAAGTTGCACCTACCCGCATCCATTTAAAGGGGAAGGAAACCTACTCGGCGCAAACCCCCCACCCCCCCTCCCGTTTGTTGCCCACCCTCCCTCCTCCCCCCTGGCCTACCCGTTCCGCTGGGCAAATGCCCCTAACTTGTTACTTACCCTTCTGCGCAGTTCCAGTCCAGGGAGTTCACAGATGACATCTTCTTTCTGCTATGAACGGCGCGTGCGCAGTAGGGTCATTTTGCCGGTACGATCTACTGCGCATGCGCGTGACTTTTGGCGCATGCGCAGTAGATCCGTACCGGCGAAATGATCCTACTGCGAATGCTCCAAAACGCCGTTCACAGCAGGAAGAAGATCGCGTGGAAGAAGATGTCGTCTGTGAACTCCCTGGACTGGACCTGCGCAGAAGGGTAAGTAACAAGTTAGGGGCATTTGCCCAGCGGGACGGGTAGGCCAGGGGGAGGAGGAGGGAGGGTGGGCAACAAACGGGTGGGGGGGGTGGGGGTTTGCGCCGACTAGGTTTCATTCCCCTTTAAGGAAGAGAAGTATTGACTTCTTAATATAACCTGAGCAATCTGTGGCCACTGCACCTAGAACAAACTCCTGCAGGTATATTTATACACTGATGTTTATCTCTATAACATGCTCTAACCCAAACATTTTTGCCAACATCTCCCTAGTTATGTGAACACCAACTGCAGCCCCATGTGCTGGAATCAGAATAACAGTACTCAGTACAGTTTTTTTGCTTGGACTGATTACAATACACCAAGATTGTAATATACTTAAAGGGATACCGTCATGGGAAAATCTTTTTTTCAAAACGCATCAGTTAATAGTGCTGCTACAGCTGCCCCAAGTCATGTGACTTGTGCTCTGATAAACTTCAGTCACTCTTTACTGCTGTACTGCAACTTTGAGTGATATCACCCCCTCCCTCCCCCCACCAGCAGCCTAGCATCAGAACAATGGGAAGGTAACCAGATAGCAACTGCCTAACACAAGACACAGCTGCTTGGTAGATCTAAGAATCCAGGACACATTCAATTACATTGAGTAGGAGAATCAACAGCCTGGCGGAAAGCAGTTCCATCCTAAAGTGCTGGCTCTTTCTGAAAACACATGACCAGGCAAAATAACCTGAGATGGCGCCTACACACCAATATTACATCAAAAAAAAAAAGGAAAAGGATATTATGTGTGTACTCATCGTTAAATCTCTTTCTCTTCAGTCGCTTGGGGGACACAGGGACAGTGGGGGTATAGCGAGAACCACTAGGAGGCAGGGCACAACAATAAAAGAAGACTGGCTCCTCTTCCACTGGCTATACCCCCAGCAGGTGGAGCTTAACTCAGTTTGTACAAAAGTCCACAGGAATATGTCATAACTTGAATTTTAAACAAAATTGAAAACTTCCAACACGTCCAACATGTCTGACGAAAGGCGAGGGCCTCAATTCAGGGAGGGAAGCCCTGTGTCCCCCAAGTGACTGAAGAGAAAGAGATTTAATGGTGAGTACACAAAATATCCTATTCTCCAAGTCAGCTTGGGGGACACAGGGACAGTGGGAATGTACCAAATCTTTCCTTGTGTCGGGTGCACCATTGGCAGTAAGTAGACCAGACTCTGATAGGCCCTGGCTAAAACCAGTTTGCATGTGGAACACATTGTGTGTGCAACAGCTGTAGAAAACCCCTTTTACCCTCAGGATTTGGGTCTCAAGAGCGAGAAGGTCTGGAAGTGATGGCAAGGTCCAAAGTTCTTCCCCAGAAAAATTCAGTAGATCTGTGAACTAGGATCTCCATGCCCACTTTTGAGTTTGGTTTATTCTCGTTGCATCTTCTTGATGATCCTGAGTAGAAGAGGAAGAGATGGGAAGGCGTACGCTAGACGAGATTGCCAGGTGGCTGTGTCTAAGGCAAGGGGATCCCTGTAGCAAGCCAGTAAGGCTGGCACCTTTCGGTTGTCCCGGGTCGCCATAAGGTCCACTTCCGGCAAACCCCACTTTTGCGTTATTTCTTAAAATATTTTGTCCTTTAGTGACCACTTGCCCGGATCTAAGGACTCTCTGCTTAGGAAGTCTGCTTCCCAGTTCAGAGTCCCCGGTATGTAGATGGCTAACAGAAGGGCTTGGTGGGTTTCGGCCCATTTGAAGATGAGCTTTATCTCATTTAGTGCTCCTCTGCTTCTTGTTCCCCCTTGGTGGTTGATGTAGTCTACCGCTGTGGAGTTGTCTGACTGAATCTTCACAGCCTGACCTACAAAATCCTGCTGCCAAGGGACTTAACACGATTGTTCGGATCTTGAGTAGGTTGATCGGCAACTTCTTTTCTTCTGCTTTCCATCTCCCTTGCGCTGACCGACCTCGAGGACTGCTTCCCATCCGAAGAGACTTGCTTCTGTTGTCAGAATGCACCAGAAGGGCTCTCCTGTCTTCCTCTGGTAAGGTGATTGGTCTGCAACCACCAGAGGAGGGTGCCCATGTTCGGTGAGATAGGCGAATCTCCTGGAGTAGTGATTTCCGCCAGTGAAAGGGACTGCTTCTATGGTGGAGACCATTACCCCTGATAGCTTCATACAGAACTTGGCTGTGTGTAGCGGCTTATGCAATGGCGATTTCACAACTGCTTGAAGGTGAAGATCCTTCTCCAAAGGAAGAGAGATCCTCTGTGTTTGATGACCAGATGACCATAAGCCCTTGGCTAGGGAGCCACGAAAGAACTTGCCCCTGCGAAACGGAGAACCAGCCTTTGGTTGTGGTAGTAAGGTACTTTTACCTCCTGTGGCTTGGCTAATGATCTTATCCAGATCGGGCCGAAAAGGAGCTTCCCTTTAAATGGATGTCAGAGATTTTTTGGAAAAATGGTCTGCTGGCCATAATTTCATCCATAGTGACCTGTGGGCCGGTTGCTGAAAAAACAGATCGCAGGAGGCTCTCTAGTTTTTTTTGTCCCTGGAGTAAGATCCTACGGGAACTGGTAAAGCCGTGTTTTTGGAAAGAGGGGCTACAGGTGCGTCTACTAAAGGAGGAGAAGATCACTTTTCTGTAAGCTTGAGAAAGCAACGGTTAGTTTGGAACCTTCTCTCCAGCTACTCCCACTTTTGTTAAATTATGTGACTCAGCGGAGAATAAGAGGCAAGCGCAGGTGATGTCTTGCTGTGCGGTTTAAAAAGGACGTTGGAAGAATCTGATGAGGCTTCCGGTTCTTGAAGATGAAGAGTTTCTAGTACTGAAGAAATTAGTGAATGTACGATCTCTGAAGAGAGTTTAGGTGACTCCACCTCATCGTTATCTGAATTAAAAGATAGCTCGCCCTCAGAGCGAT